>NC_092824.1:103198756-103510006 GCF_023375885.2 Dermacentor andersoni
TTCCAAGGACCACCACGACTGGGACATTGCCCTTCCTTACGTAACATTTGCGTACAATTCTTCCCGGCACGACACCGCCGGATTTTCTCCCTTTTATCTACTGTACGGTCGCGAACCTACCTTGCCCCTAGACACGGCACTTCCTCCTGCTGCGGTCTCAACAAGCGAGTATGCGCGCGACGCCATCGCCCTCGCTGACCATGCACGCCAGCTTGCCCGTGCTCGACTGACGGCCTCACAGACCACTCAGCAGTGTCAGTACAACGCCCGCCATCGTGACGTACAGTTTTCACCTGGTGCGCTCGTGCTCCTGTGGTCGCCCTCTCGTCACGTCGGACTTTCAGAGAAGCTCCTTTCGCGATACACAGGGCCCTACCGCGTGCTGCGCCAGGTGACGCCTGTGACTTACGAAATTGCTCCTGTGGCCTCAACCTCGTCCTCTCCTGTGGCATCTAGTGATGTCGTACACGTCAGTAGGCTCAAGGCCTACTACACTGCTTCCGAGTCCGATCTTTAGTCGCTCCGGGACGGCGCTATTGCAGCCGGGGGTAGTGCTACGGCACAATATGCGCGATCACGAAAGGCCAGCAGTGTGAAGACGACGACGACGATTAGAAGCTAGCGCGGGCTGTTGCCTCTTGGCCAAGCGCAGCGTATTTTCCTTGTAAATATATTTGTACATAGCTTTTCGTCTGCGTCTTCCTACGTAACAATATGATTAAAATCCGTGACGTCCGTCCCACTGACGTACCGGCGCCGGGGTATATTCGGCGCGAAATTCACAAAATGAAATTGTGAACCTGAGTGTTCTTTTCCAATTTCTTGCCGCGAAATTACCGAAAATTGAGTTTTGAAACGACGCTCTATCAATCTAATTAATTTATTGTTTCTCTTTAGTGTAACTTCTAACTCTGTACAAAGGTTGCGTCCAGGCTGCACTCCCCGAGCGAGGCTTCCTCGCAGTAACGAAGCCAGTGTGGCGTAGCATGGAAAGGAGGGGTAAGTAAACGTAACTGTACAAGTATGCGTTGCGCCAGGCTCGTTCATGGTATACAGTAAAACAGGTCAGCAAGCGATGTACAAAATTAAGCATTTTGTTACGTGCAGTCCAACAGCTAACTTCATAAATAAATTGCCGGCTCTCCCGTAATCGAGAATAGATGTTAGCATGAAATGGCAACCGGCAAAGCGAATTGGTTGTAGATGATACTAGCCACAATCTTAAAAAAATGGCTGTGCATGTTAGGATAGGCACACCGCACCACGCCACCCCATAATGCGGTCTGGCCCACATAGACGCATGGCAGGCAGCGGAAGACGCCAGGGCGGCGGAGCGGCAGAGCGCACTGCCCAACTAAAAGAATGAATTGAATTCTGGGTTTTTTACGTGCGAAAACCCCGATTTGACTACGAGGCACGTCGTAGTGGGGGGGCTTCGGATTAATTTTGACCACTAGGGGATCTTTAACGTACGCCCGATTCAGGGGACACGGGCGTTTTTGCGTTTCGCCCCATCGAAATGCGGCAGCTGCGGCCGCGATTTCATGCCGTGACATCGTGCTCAGCAGCGCAACACCATAACCGTTAAGACACCGCGGCGGGTAGAAGCGCCTGAAAGAGCTCTCGAGGCGATGCGATACCCGCGCCACAGAACTCACGGACCGCTGGCGATCAGCGCCAAACGATGACAATGAAGTGTATGGTGCGTCGCTATTGGAAATGACAAATAAACCTTCAGAGTACTACAAGTTACAGCTTGAGTGTTATTGGGAACAAACATTAGGAAGAATTCGGAAGCAGTATTTTTTGTAACTTAAGTAGCTTGTTTGGGCAGAAACTAGCGTATCTAATGTGGTCCTATATAAAAGGTTAGGGCCAGAGACCGCATTTATGAAAGTTTTGGGTGGTTGCCCGGATGGTCTCGTTTTGTTCTCGCAACTTGCCCGGACGTTTTCGTCTTATTGCCCGGGTGACGGCTCTGAATTTTAGCTCAAGGTCATTTGAAGGTCGCCGACAACGGGAGCTAAAGGCATTTCATGCTTAATACTTGATGTACAGAATGTGCGACAGTGTTGTATGCCCTCCGAGATTTCAACGCCTTAGTCTTGATTAACGTGCGGCAAGCAGGATTAAAAATGCGTGGCAAGAGCCGAGTTCGTTCTACTGCATTGAATTTAATGCGTAAAAGGCATGGAGAGTCAATAGACAACTGCAGAACGCCCGTTGGTACAAGCGAAAACTGTAGGTGATGTAATACTCAGCTTGGTTTAGAGCGAATGAATTGGCAGACGTTTATCATGGAGGTGAAGCTAGCGATAGAAAGTAGGTCACTGGGGAAGAGGGAAAGGCGTTGGTGCTCCAGGCCTCGCTGGTTGGTCGGAAAGGCGCTGACGTCACGCCAGAGGTTGGTAGACCATGTGGGTCGGCGAAGCAGCGGCCTGCTGTGGTGACTAAGGAACGTAAGTTTTAAATGCGACACGAGGTAAGGCGTCAAAAGGAGGCCGCCATAACCGCAGAGGAACGAGAACTAGCTTTAGCCAATGGCTTTGACAGATAATCAAGCGTATTCAGAAAATTATTCTTTGACCCTGACAATAATCTTCTATGGTTTCTGCATATTTCTTTTGACGTCACCTGTCATTCCGTCGCTCCTCCGCAGGTTGCTCCGCTCCTTTGCTGTTGGGCCATCTGCTTCGCATACTTGCAAATACCAAGTAGCAGGACTGCAGTAATCGAAAGCCCGACTTGCCTGAATGTTCAGAAGGTCCACGTGACCATGGACGGCGTCATATGCCTAATAATGTCGCTCACAGTTTTTTATGCGATAGCATTAAAGGGAAATCACCGGAATTGGCTGTTGCAGTCAACGCGAAACACAGATACCTGCTATGAGAAAAGGTGTGCAAATTAACACATATGTAAGAGACGAAGTAGACGTTCGTTAAATGGGGGTAAAAGTAAAATTAACTGAAGAAAAAAGAAATACTAAATGTAAATAGCCCTTTCCGTTCGGCTGACTGTGGAACCACCGTTGGACCGCTGTCTTGGCTTCGTCGTTGCACGGCCTTTTGCGAACGCGCACCACCCACAAGAATTCCCAAAGCGAGACACCTTTCCCAATACACGTGCTGCATTTCTCTGTGAATTTCGGTGGGCGTTCGTCCCTTGCTCGATAGAAAACGAATCGCATTTCGTTGCTCGTACGCCTGGACGTGTGAAGCACAACCGCCATTTTCAACAACTGACAGCAGCGCCATGCCGCGGAGCTACCGGCAGATAAGGCCGGACCGGTCCAAGAGAGGTCCACCGCTGGGAATGGATATGTTGACTTCGTGTTTACAGCCGTAATTTGGCTAAAGAAAGAAAGAAAAACTAGGGCAAAGACTTTCTGACTCACCCTCGTATAACCGGAGCGACCAAACAGACGGGCCTTGTCCTGTGGTCATCGTCTGTGTATAATTGTTCATTTGCAGTCCTCTTCTAATAGACATGCTTCACCAAACAGCCCAACAAGGAATACTCTTACAGCGACTCGCGTTTTACCCCAGAAATCATTAACAACAACAACGACAACAACAAAGCTTTTCGCAAACCGCTACGCGGTTTTTCTTGTTCATGATACGCGGCAAAATCACAATTTATCGCCCGGGCCGTTCCATACAGCATTCGTCGCTGTTACTTCCCTCGCTTGTCATAAAAAAAAAGGAATTCGCCCTTCGTTTGCACCCTTCCACAGTACCATTGTTTATGAAAATGGATTTCGAAGGCGAAGATTTGTTTTATACTGCTATATAGCCGCCATGTTTCGGACATGACTCGCTGCGAAGGGTGCAGATGAAAGCAAATTCGCATTTTTTCTTCTCGACAAACCAGGCAAGTAATAGTGCCAGGTGTTATATCGAGCGACCCGGACCATGAAATGCTGTCTTGCTGCGAGATTTGAGCAAGAACAGAGCAGCGGTAAGCGGGAAATATTTTGATGCTTTGCAGGGTAGGAAACGCGCCAATTTCTGCAAAGCGGCTCGATCCCGTAGGCAGGGGTATAAAGACCCGTGAGGTAGCACATCCTGATACCATACTTATTTTATGCTAAGTCACCTTGAGCCGGTGACCTAAAGCTTAGCCTTGCTAGAGTGAAGATAGACTGGCCGAATGAACTAAATTGGGCAACCTCCACCGTCTCCCTCGTTTGGATCTCACAGGAGGCTCACATCTGCGCGGGCCGCGGTAACCCGAAACTGCTGGCGCCCGATAAGCCAGGCGCTGAGCGGTTTCGCCACGGCCGGCCAACAGTCCTGCGTAGACCGCGCCGAATTGTGTGCAGCGCCGCGTGTAACCTGGAGAAGATCTCTCAATCTGTGCGTTACGCAGAGTAGCAGACGCGCCCTTTTATAGCGGCCAGTTTGCATCAAAATTTCTCAACCTGGTGTATAAGAACATGTAGGTGTATGGATAGATGTGGATTGGTGTCGATGAATTGATGGATGGATGGACGAAGCTGGACAGGGCAGGTCAGGCAATAAATGCAAATCAGACAAGGCAGGGCAGGCAGGGCAATGCAGACATAAATGCAATGCATGGTAAGGCAGTGCACGGCACGACAGATCGAAGCAGAGCAGGTCAAGGCAGGCGGGCAGACGGACAAACGGGCGGGCCGGTGGGCAGGTGTGACGCACAACGTGGGAAGGCAACACAACGGCTGTGAGAGACACCGCAGTGGAGGGTTGATCATTTTAATACCACCTCGCTTTTGCTTTAACGGGCTCCTAATGCTCTGGTTGCTAGCAATTTTGCATTGCGCACGCCTCATTTAGTACACAACGTTGCAGCTTATTACATGCCATTGAGTCTAAATTACGTTCGTCTACCACCCACACGTATACCCAGTAGCGCTTTGACATTTCACGTGGGACGGTGGACGGTGACATTTTCGCTCCAGGTCGACGATTAATGGACACCGCGTCGCACCCGTGCCCGTGTCGAGGGCCGACATGAGAATCGGAACGCGAAGGCGATCGCAGTCACCTACGTCTAGGACGGACCCTTTTCAACGCTGTTGTACCTAGATTGGTTTTATCGTGCTAGCTTGAGTGCCTAGCTAAGTATGGCTGCGGCGTTCATCATTAAAACGGCAGCTAATTATCAAAGGCATGTTGTCTACTACATGAAAAGTAAGTTCGTATATTGTACGCATACAGATTTAACAAGGGTTTCACAATGTTAACAAGGGTTTTGCGAAAGTCCTACTCACATATTAGTGTTGCATTTCAGAGCGGTGTATAATACATCAATTTTGTTCGTTTTAGATGTAATATTATGTGCAGATTGTGAAATTGAGATATCGGCTTTCATTGTTAAGTTACAACGTTGTGAACCTGATAGGTTATTTTTGAAATTTAGCAATAATCAACGATGTTTACCAAACAACTGGCGGCCTTTATAAATAAATTCGCTGCCTACCGTCAGTAGGTTTCAACTTTTTCTTTTAAATGCAACAAATCTCGAGGAGCATTGGTTCACAAATGCGAAATTAAATGATTATAATTAACAAATTTTTGAAAGAAAACGAGAAGCTATTTATCGAATAAATATAGTGGAAATTAAACAAAAAGTAGTAATTAGAACACGTCACAAAAAATCTTGGCAGGGGCAACTTCTACGAATTCCGTAAACGACTAGACGCTTCTACAAACGTGACGCTTCTATAAGAATGCTTTTGCGGGCCGAAGGCGGAAAGCAATGTCCACACGTTCGTCGACAGTTGCGAACAACAGGTTGAGTTGCAAAGTGTGTCAGCAATATACGCGACATCCAACCTGCCAGCCTGGATTACTGGCACCTATTTCGCTGCCGGAAACTATTAAAGTCAAGATTTCTTTGCCTCTTCCTTCGACTTTTGCGCTGTTGCTGCTGCTTCCTTAAACGCCGTGTCAGAGGATGGCTCAGAGCGTGTACATACATGGCAGGAGCGTGGAAGAGAATAAAGTCTACTCGAGAAACTCGTTTGGAACTTCGCGCCGCGTCGAATGTGCACAATGCCTTCTCGAGCTCCCTGGCCGTCGTCACATTAGCCTCTGTGGTTATCCGTGACCCTCCCTCGTAAGCATTGCAGAAATTGCAGTGCTTACCTTTCGACTAACATGCAAGTCCAGAGGGGACGTAGATAGAAGCGGGAGACAAGATAGGTGACGTCAACGACGTTTCGGTATAACGGGGCCACAATGCCCTCTGACGCGCCCTGAGGGACGCCGAAATGCTGTCTGAAGCTCCCTGGTGTACACAACAATGCCCTCTGGGCGCCCTAACTATGCGTGACCCCCCCCGCAAAAGCATTGCAGAAGCTGCGGCGCTTGCCTCCGCGCTCACGTGCAAAAGCAACGACACTCCAGGGAGGAGGCGGGGATAATGATAGAGAGGGAGTAGAGAGAGGAGGAGGAGGAGATAGGGAATGTGTACATTGCCATTTGTTGGGCGTGTTGGTAAACTGACTTGGAAAGCATATTTAGCGCCAGCGAACTAGGACAGAAGTGAGTTGACACCACGATGTACAACCGGATCCCGCACCGTTAGAGAGGGAGCAGTGATAGAGGAGGCAGGGAATGGATACAACCGGATTCCGCACCGACGCAGTAGCAAACTGGCGGCGCGTGTGGGAGTTCTTAACATGACACGGGAAAAAGAATATGCGTCGTCAGAAAGCATTGGTCATTTGGGCCCTCTTCAGTAAAAGAAAGTGAATGAATAACACCTCTGTGGGTTGTGTGTGCTACAGGGACAAACACAAGGGGTGCAGGCAAGGTAACATTTCACATCACATCGCCACTGTCGCACCTTCAATAGCTTTGCTTACATCGATTCCTACATTGCGTTGGATCTGCGTGTTTGTTTTCTTCATACTGTTGGCATCGACTACATCAGACCTCTACCGATCACTACAGCACACAGACGGGTGCAAAGTGGCAACTGTTCGGATTGAGATTGATGAAAGATTATTCGATTGAAGTGCAACCGGCCTCCTGTTGGACCGTTATTTCCGTTATTTCGCTTCTCCAAGCAAAAATGGATAAGCAAACAAGAACACGAGAGTTCGTTATCTACATTTATTTTTACGATAACTTACTCGTGAAAACTGGTGTTCGACTAACTGGCACCCGCGCGCATAGGTCCGTCATCACAAGACACCGCATACTGGCGTCCACTGTCGTTGCCAGATGCCAAACATGACGCGGCAGTGGCTTCTTCCTCAAGCAGGGATGAACTGCCGCGCAGTAGTCGTCATTGAGTTCCCGGCCGCAGACGAACAAGATCCTCATGCAGCACTCGAAATCCTGGGTGCTGGTCCAGGAAGGCAGTCCGCTCGCCGGATGCTTTGAGAGCCACTCGAAACCTTGTCGCACCTGCCTCTGGATGTGCAGCACGTCGGATCTGGCCATTGGCTCCGGCTTTTCATCCGTGATCCCTTCTCGCTCTCCCATGAGTGCAGCTCCATGCTTGACCACTTCGAACGCGCCAATTGCTTCGCGTTCTTTTCCTGTCCGAAGGCTTCGAGCGTTCCGACGATGAACGAGCTTCCCAGGCGTCGTTCGGTGACGTCACCGGAGTCGCCAGAAGCTCGCTGTGCCAGCGGAAGGTGGAGGCCGTGCTTCTGTTCCGTTTCTGGGAACGCAGCGCCGACGCTCGTCTTCGTCCGGTTTCTGCTGCATCGTGAGAAGGGCGAAGAGTTCCGGAAGGTTTGCTTGAGGCTTGGCAGGTGACCTGCTGCGGGGACCGCTGCTTGTCGAGTCGAACGACAGCTTCGGCTCGAGCTTCCAGCCTCTGTCGCGCTTCGGGGCAGCGACGGTCGTCATCTTTCGAAGCCTTGACGTCCTTCGAAGCCGCAGGTGCTCCAGGATCGGTTGGAATGGGCGAAGCTTCGGGAACGTTTTTTTTTTGGCAGCCAGATTCCGACGCGGCAGACGTGGAACGAATTCCTCGCGAGCAGAACGTGCAGCTCGCGCCCGGACCGCGCATCTAAAGGTCCTTGGAGTCAGCGAATGATTCGAAGCCGCATCGGGGCATGATTTGTGATGATGATCATGGTGCTTCATTTAACGGCACAAACCAACTGTGAGGTTAGGCCACGAACCAGGTGGTAATACTTATTTATTTAAACGTACCTTACAGACCCCTAGAGGAATTGCGTAAGGGGGAGAATACAATCAAAGCCTATAAGAATACATATGTGAATATAAAGAAATACATGGTGCGAAATACGTTAATATACAATCATATATAGTGTTACAATGTGTACAAGGAACATACCGAACGCTATGATATATATGACAAAAATAAAAAAAAAAAGCGAGGAAAATGAAATGAATAATGGAAAATGAAAAAGGCACCGATAATAAATTCATGGGGGACACGCACTCGTGCACTGATTCCACTTCAACTTTGTCTTAATTCTTCGAGAGATGGTGGCACCCTCTTCGCTGCTCCTCGTTCGGACGGTTTTACAGCGAAACCGTTTGTGCGACCATGGACGCTCGAAAACGTTACATGCTCCAGAAATGCGATATCATCTTAGGCCGTTCTGATTTGAAGTCGGTTGTTACGGACTGCTAAGCAATACAAACACTGTTACTGACACTGTTATACAAATGTAAAGAATTCTTCGCCACATTTCACGCTCTTTTTTGACAGGTCGGTTGTTTGGTGGGTGCTGTCTTGCCACACGTCGGGCCTCTGTAATAAGAAACAAAAAATACATGGTCGAAACTGCGTATTCCAGTACAGCATCCCAATACTCTAATCACTAGGTGACAATCTCGTTTCTTTTTTTTTTCTTGCGTGCTATTTATTACAATGAATGAAATGGCGTATATACGGGGACTATACAATATTATGAGCAGAAGATAATACGCACCTCCTCTTGTGCCAAACCGACCTGCTCTTTAAGAGGTTTAGAGCATATGCATCATCATCATAATCGTCAGCCTGGTTACGCAACTGCAGGGCAAAGGCCTCTCCCATACTTCTCCAACAACTCCTACCATGTACTAATTGTGGCCATGTTGTCCCTGCAAACTTCTTAATCTCATCCGCCCACCTAACTTTCTGCCGCCCCTGCTACGCTTCCCTTCCCTTGGAATCCAGTCCGTAACCCTCAATGACCATCGGTTATATTCCCTCCTCATTACGTGTCCTGCCCATGCCCATTTCTTTTTCTTGATTTCAACTAAGATATCATTAACTCGCGTTTGTTCCCTCACCCAATCTGCTCTTTTCTTATCCCTTAACGTTACACCCATCATTCTTCTTTCCATAGCCCGTTGCGTCGTCCTCAATTTAAGTAGAACCCTTTTCGTAAGCCTCCAGGTTTCTGCCCCGTACGTGAGTACTGGTAAGACACAGCTGTTATACACTTTTCTCTTGAGGGATAATGGCAGCCTGCTGTTCATGATCTGAGAATGCCTGCCAAACGCACCCCAGCCCATTCTTATTCTTCTGATTATTTCAGTCTCATGATCCGGATCCGCAGTCCACTACCTGTCCTAAGTAGATGTATTCCCTTACCACTTCCAGTGCATCGCTACCTATCGTAAACTGCTGTTCTCTTCCGAGATTGTTAAACATTACTTTAGTTTTCTGTAGATTAATTTTGAGACCGACCCTTCCGCTTTGCCTCTCCAGGTCAGTGAGCATGCATTGCAATTGGTCCCCTGAGTTACTAAGCAAGGCAATATCATCAGCGAATCGCAAGTTACTAAGGTATTCTCCATTAACTCTTATCCCCAATTCTTCCCAATCCAGGTCTCTGAATACCTCCAGTAAACATGCTGTGAATAGCATTGGAGAGATCGTATCTCCCTGCCTGACGCCTTTCTTTATTGGGATGTTGTTGCTTTCTTTATGGAGGACTACGGTGGCTGTGGAGCCGCTATAGATATCTTTCAGTATTTTTACATATGGCTCGTCTACCCCCTGATTCCGTAATGCCTCCATGACTGCTGAGGTTTCGACTGAATCAAACGCTTTCTCGTAATCAATGAAAGCTATATATAACGGTTGGTTATATTCCGCACATTTCTCTATCACCTGATTGATAGTGTGAATATGGTCTGTTGTTGAGTAGCCTTTACGGAATCCTGCCTTTGCTTGGTCCTTTGCTTGACAAAAGTCTAAGGTGTTTCTGATTCTATTTGCGGTTACCTTAGCGTCACGTTTCACGTTCTTCGCGTTCTTTCCTGGTGACAGCTCGCACATTTAGACGTCGTGTTATAGTGCAGCGTCTCCGTGATCGGCCCACTTTTCCCAGTAGTTTCCGTATCGCCGTGCCGATCAGCTCGGGTCGTAATGGAACCGGTTGTAGCGTATATCTTCCTGGAGTAAAAGGAAAAAGAAACTGTCGTAATGTCATAGCCGTCATACTATCGTCGTTGCCTTACTTCTGTCATCACACACGTGCTCGCGTCCAACGTGACTGCTCGTGCTTTTACGAACAGGTTAGTCGATCTCGTAACTCTTCGAAGAACCCCGTACCGTAATGGATAGCCTGCTGCCTGCAGAGTGCGTCGCATAACATCCATTCCTACCGTGCGTGGAACTTGCATAATGTTTTTGCTTGACGTGTGAACTAACTATAGCAGGACAAGTTATTCTAAGCAAACTTTGTAGCTCCAATTCTGACTGCACTGCATGGGCTACAAAAAAATATGTCAAGAGTTTTACTTTCTATCGTCCATAAATTACGACCACATTTCCCGAGATAGAAAAAATGACTCGATATACGTAGCTTGATATTCGAAGGCAACTATATCCGAATGTTCGTATTAAATTCGTAGCTTTCGGTTGCATTTCAACGCTGCTAGTTATATTTAGCGGCAAAGTCTTTTCTTACCACTTCATAATTAACGATGACTTTCGCTCGCTGGCGCTTCGATTCTATTTCCCAACGTCTTTGGTAATCAAGCAATACGAATTTTATCACACAGCTCAATGTAGTCTTCCGAAGCAGAATGTGAAGCATTGTGTATTCCTGGAAAGGTTTCACAAATGACTCGAATTTGTTTCATCGCAATGGACATCCCATATAGTGACTTGGCCTTGCGTGAAATTCGGAACTTTATCGTCTAGTTACAGCTTACACCGGCACTGCCACGGGCCAAAAAAAAAAAAAAAGATATATATATATATATATATATATATATATATATATATATATATCCTCTTATAGCCTAAATCATATTGCCTTAAGAGAAACGTTCATATTGCAGTTAGGAATAACTACATGTCGGATGCGAACATCCAAAATTACTCTCACACCATTTGCTACACTGCGTGAGATTTCTTGACTCATTTTAAGGAAACTGAAGCGGGCATCTAACACAGAACAATGCCTTTGTATTAGCATGTTTTCCCACTGCAGAGACTCAAACTTGGTAGATTAACCGTCTCGCACTTCCTGGTATATTCTGTAAAACAGTCGGCATTGCAGAGATCGATGTACTTCAATATATGTCCCTGAATCGACGAAGAGCAAAACGAGAACAGGCGAAGCTGCACGAGTTTTCTGAAGTGTTCACCCTCAGTGGCAGCCCCATGCCACTGACCATTACCTGACCACACACGGCGTCAAAATGGGGATTTCTCTAGCTTAATTGTTCCGTTTACATTTATTAGGCCAGAATATATATATATATATACATATATATATATATATATATATATATATACATATATATATATATATATATATATATATATATATATATATATATATATATATATATATATATATATATATATATATATATATTCGTGTGTGTGTGAACGAAAAGAAAGGAAGCTGAGGGACCCGATTCCTTTATTAGTTATTTCATAAGAAACCAACAAACAGTCACACAAAGGACAGCTGAGGGGAAATCCCTTGTTCTTAATTACCTAAATTGACATGAAAGCGTATGAAAGAACAACTGGCCGCAGGTGGCATACGAACCCACAGCTTCCCATTACGCGTGCGATGCTCTTACCAATCAAGCTAGCGCGGCGCCGTTTCCCCATCCACTTTCTGGGGTATTTACGTTTATCTGAGGGAGAGCCTCAGATTACTTGCGGGGACAGTTATTCAGAGCTGCTAAACCTATATAGGGGGCGAAGATTCCAATACCCCCCACCACACAAAGCGTTGACGAAGGAGGAAGCCGCAGGATGGCGTAGACTGCAGACGGGTTCCTTTCCAAATCTTTACGTACTAAGCAGGATGTTCCCCACACAATATTGCGGCGTATGCCCGTGGTGCGGAGCAAGGCCAACACTATATCACATCACATGGGAATGCGAGAGAAACAAGACATTCCACAAACATACAACACCAAGTGCGGAGCAATGGGAGAGCCGGCTCACCAGCTGCGAGCTAGGGGTCCAAAGGGCCCTCATAGCACACGCAAGCGAGGTGGCCCGACTCAGTGGTGCCCTGGACTAGGGGCCCACCCAAGGCTGAAGAGGACCCAAAGTTTTCAAGAATGAAGACTTCGTCCTCAACTCGCTAATATGTTAAAGAACCAATAAAGTTTTCCATATCTAGTAGAACTAACCCTGGGAGTATAATCCAGAGTACGACGGAAACCCGTCTGCCGAGGAATGAGCATAGTGAAATAAAACGAACACTCGCCCTAGATAAACGTAAATATGGCGAGTGTTCGTTTTATTTCACTAATCCTGGGAGTGTTAGCCAGCGCCACCACTCACATATAATATATAACTCGGCTAGTGATATATAAAAGAACTAAGACAGGGGCACAGACGCTACCTATGAAGCACACAGAGGGGAGCAAACTGGCAGCTGCTGGCATTGAGATTGAGGAAAGAAGATTCGATTGATGTGCGACCGGTCTTCTCTTGGACTGTTCATTGCGTTCTTTCACTCGTCCGAGCAAAACAAACAGGCAAACAAGCGAACAAAAGCACAAGAGATTTCGTTATCTACATTTATTTGTACGAAAATTTTCTGTTTTCCCTGGTCTTGTCCCACTCCATTCGCGAAATACTCGGTAAAATCTGCGGTTCGACGAATTGGCCCGTGCTCGTCGAGGTCAGTCACCAGCCACCGCGTACTGGCGTCCACTGTCGTTGGTAGAAGTCGAACACGACGCGGCGGTGGCTTCTTTCACGACCAGGGAGGAATTGCCGCGCATTCGACGTCGTCGGTTTCCTGGTAGCAGACGAACAAGGTCCTCGTGAAGCACTCGAAATCCTGGGTGCTGGTCCAGGAAGGCAGTCAGTCAGCTCGCCGCATGTTTGGCACCTGCCTCAGGACATCCACCACGTAGCAGTTGGACGCCTTCGGCTCTGGCTTTTCATCCACGACCACTTGTTCCTCTGCAGTGAAGCTGGTTTCATTTCCGACAACCTCGAACGCGCTTGCTTCGCTTTCCTTCCTGTCCGAAGGCTTGGTGCTGTCGGATGATGACCGAGCTTCCAAGACGTCGTTCGGTGACGTCACCGGAGTCGCCAGAAGCTCGCCATGCCAGCAGAAGGTGGAAACGCGTGCTTCTGTTCCGTTTCCAGGAACGCAGCGCCGACGTTCGTATTCGTGAGGTTTCTGCTGCGTCGTGAGAAGGGGGAAGAGTTCCGGAAGGTTTGCTTGCGTGTTGGATGGAGAAGCGCTGCTGGGACCGCTGCTTCTCGAACCGAACAGCAGCTTCGTCTCGAACTTCCAGCCTCTGTCGCGCTTCGGGGCAGCGATGGTCGACATCTTTCGAAGTCGCAGGTGCTCCAGGCTCGGATGGAAACGGTGAAGCTCCGGGAACGTTGGTTTTTCTGGCAGCCAGATTCCGACGCTGCAGACGTGGAACGAATTCGACGCGAGCAGAACGTGCAGCTCGCGCCTGGAACGCGCATCCAAAGATCCAGCCAGCATGCATCCTAGGCACGCACTCGTGTCCCGATGATGATGATCATGGTGAGGATAATGGTAATGATGATGTGAATTTAAAACAAAGCACATAGCCACGCCGGGCGTTGGGCCAAGAATCAGGTGGTCGTACGCACTGTTAATAACTTGAGGAAAACGAGCTCGAAAAGTTCAAACTGCGAATTAGAAGAGTATTGTGTATCTGAGAAGTAAGACCAGACTTAATGGGCGGTTAAATTTAAACGATAGAGAAACAAGGTTAGTCGCACGATATAGCAGGAATTAATAGACATATATAATAGGTATAATAAGGAAAGTAGGTATTAGCACGGTGAACGTTTCGTCTGCTTGAATGAAATCGCCTGCTGCGTCAAACACGTCCCTTTGACTAAATCCTATAGGAGCTCTGAACGAGTGTAATATTCTAACACTTGAAACCAAGTTTACAAAGCTGCGCTTCGAGAAGTAGTTTTCTTATATAAACCGGTGACAGATTAGGAAATAAGAATCTTTTTTTTTTTTTTTTGCCTAGCCGAATTCGCACATCGGGCCATGTCACCAGATCATGCCTGTAAAGATATAGGTTTAGGGTAAGGGGAAATGACAACGGAACTTAACTAATCATAATCTGTAATCGTCCTGATAGGCACCACTTATTTTTCGAGGCAAACCTGAGGTGTGTTGAAATTCTGCCAAGGATCTTATTGCTGATTCGATGTAGTCTCTACGTGTTGAAAGTTTCCGGAACTTCATCGCTGTGACGTGCGTCGATGCTGGGACAATATTATTATTGGTCCACTCCGCGATGATCGCGCTAACGAGTCGGCCATTTCGTTCAAATGTAACCCGCAGTGACCCGGTGCGAAGTAAGTAGTGATAGGATCGCTTTGAAGACTGGCGAATTTCTTTTTATAAAATTCCGAGAAGAAAAGATAGAAAAGGAGCAGCTCTGGTAATGACAAATCAGTACGTTCAGAGGAAGTTTGCGCCGCGCGAGAATCACTGCGAAAAGCTCAACTTCAAAAACGGGAGCAAAAGTCTGAAAATCGGGGGAAAAAGTAAGTAAAAAGACCAACCAAGTGAAGGGGAGAGAATGTCTACACCCGCCTTCTCCTCGAACGTTAAAGCACGTACATGTACGAGGTAATCTTGCGGCTGGCTGTTGAAATACTTGAACGACCGAAATTTTGGATTTTGGAGGATGACGTCAAATTCAGTTCGGCAAGAAGTGCACATGCGAATCAATTTCAATTCTGACATTATGGTTTAATTCTTTCCACGGAAGAACGTCTACGATGTGAACGCGCAAATCTTCTCATTGCCTCTGTACAAAACAGCCTCCGCAAAACGTCTACGATCTGCTGGATGTGAAATGGTGAAATGTGAGTGTGAAAAGCGAACAAGAAAAAAAAAAAAAACATCCGGGAGAACCCACCTGACGGTGAATGTCGACGTGGATGCGATTATCATTGAAGCAACGGATGTGAATGCGATTAGCATCGAAGCAATCTAGCGAGACACCCTATCGGCACCGCTGAGACGCGTCACGTGTGTTTACTGCATGCGGGCTCCTCTCTGGCGCCTCCCTCTGGACACGCTGCGCCATCTAGTGTCATGTGTAGGCCTTTCGGTCGCAGCGTAACAGTGCGTAAGCGATGCAGAGTGAGAACAAGACAGACACAAAGCTCCAGCTTTCAACAAGGGATTTTATTTCCCGGCAACGAGTGACACTTAAGACCTCCCGCACTTCACATCGTAGACACGTGTCCACTGTCAGTGACAACGAAAATAAACGCCAATGTAGTTGAATCGTGGCAAACAAACAAACACAGTCACTGCTCTCTGACACATCCAGAAAAATGTGTGTTTTTTTTTTACATTGACAGGGACGTCTTGCCCACACATGCTTCGTCGTATCCCTTCGTGTGGGCGCTTTCAGCGATTAGGCGGGTCAATTCACATTTGTTTTCCTCCATAGATAACTGTATCTCGAAAGCGGAAAACGAAACTATACTTCTGACAATGAAGGCTAGGAGAAACCGTCCGCCGACAGTTTGTTCATTTCTTTGGCGCTCATCCACTCTTCATCCAGCTTTCCCAAATTAATTTTTCCCGCCGGATAATGGTATTCGATATGTGACGCTCGTCTTGCATTCAGCAAATTTATTCCGGTGCTTCTTTTCTCGTGCGTCCATTGTTCTATTACCTGGTGTAGTTTTTGCGCCCAGACTCGCCAGCTTGTTCTGAGTGGAGAAAACAACAACAACAACGTTCACGTTTTCGCGTAGGACTATCTTGTTCGGGTTATGTGACCGCCGGTGTGCATACGTGATAACCGCAAAATATTACTTTTTTCGTTCTGCGCTTGCTGGCATCGAGGTTGCGTCCCTTCCTCACATTGCTTTCCTGGAAAGCCCTTGAACAATCGATAGCGTCACTAAGCATGCTGGGAAACCCTGCATTGCGTAATCGCGCTATCTGCTGTTTAATGTCGCAGTACATTAAATGCGACACGACTTTATTTAGCTCATTTGCTAATATGCAGTATCGGTATGCTTATTTTTACAGGTTTAGAATGAGCTGAATCATGAGACTGAAGTGGCTTATTAGCTCGATGGCGGTAATGCCAACATGCGTGGTCGCCAAAAAGCACAAAATTTTACCTCGAGGAATCCCATGATTCCATCCATTTGCTTCTCGAAGGTCAACGCAAGGGCAGTAAGACATCCACGAATAACATTAATAACACCTTCAGATTGTTTTGAAAACACTGGAAGATGCAGTCAAGTAGCAATAAAAAATCGTCAGCAAATATGAAAAAAAGAAAAGCTACATACTGTTGGTTCCCTCGAGGCGTTCGCCACTTCTGTGTCTCAACTTTGCGACATACAAGGTACTTAGGACAAGAGCTAAGCAGGACTCGATACACGCATCCTGCTTTTGCCGATCAAACAATAAGTCAAACAAAATATTTTTCCTTTGATAGGAAGGGCCAGGACGAGAAGCCGTGGTGGCTTGACTGAGGTCTCGACACCCTTTGCATGGTGACACATGGTGGTGCGGGAAAAACAATTTAAACGCATAGGCACAATAATGTTGACATGTAATAATGCAAGCAGCATATCTACGCTATACGCACGATATACGCAATGCACGTAAACTCCGATGAATTGCAGAGTAAAGATTCGTTCAAGATTACCGGGGCAAAATCAGCGTGAAAGTGACCGCATGAGACTCTTCACAACTGCTTCGTTATCATGACGGAGGCACAAACTCATTGCATAGCCGCAATGCTTTAGCGCCTGTTGCCAACATAATCACGCCTGGAAGATGCCAACCACGCCTCGCATCTACGAGTTGATCCACCGGCATGTTGCAGTACCATCGTAACGCCACGTAGTGCAAAGTAACAGGGTAAAAAAAATGCACATCCAGTCACAACAAAGACCCTGCCTGAAACACTTAGCCAATTGAATTACATGGTGAAGAATTACGTGGCACCGATACGGAGCATTCACCGACTGGTTAAATGTCGGAGTAGCGCCTTAGTACCTAATTATAAGAAGTTTTCGACCGAATTTTGCCGGCTTCGTTGTAAAACGGCATGAACACCGATTTCTTCAATGCTTTCCTCAACGCAAGTTAGTAAGTCATACTGTGGAATGGAATAGTACAGGTATTTTACGTCAGCAGAGAAAGCTTTTAGCCCTTCGCCAGCGTGCCCTTTTTAGAATTACAAACGTACGATTGGCGAGCACCACTCTTTGCAATGGTCTCCAAAAGAAAACTGTTGCTTGTGTCCATCGTTTGTAAAAACTACCAAATCAATTGTGAGCATTGGGCTGCCAGTTAAAACAAAGGTTGGGGGGTGGGGGAAGTGATTTTGTTTTGTTAGCCTGCCAGGCAAAAAAAAAAAAATGTTTTTTTTTCTGCTAATAACACCTGATTTACCCTTCAAATTAAAGAACAATACATAATGGCCTAAAACGAAGGACCCTACTTATATTCGCTTACAAAACCTCTATTGAGAAATAATTGAAGTATCATTGTTCAACGCTTACGTATCGTATTGAAAACACATAGCGCATTTGTAAGATGGCATTAGGATCTCTTCAAAATAGTTTAGTTGAAGTATAGTTGAAGTTTCATCCGACTACAGATTTGTTGATTTACTGCTGAAAAGTTATTGATATACCGCACTTGTAATGACCCGATCCGCGATTCTTACGTGCAAGAACTTCACATTTTTGCTGCGTACAAAAACCGAATCAATAACCGAACTGCAGACAAAAAAAGCGTATTGAGAGGGTGGTATATAAGACCCAAGCAAAACACACATGCACTCGGGCGCCAACTGACAATCGTTTTTATTGAATGTTTGATTGCAAAACGAAAAGAAAAAATACGCAGATTTCGTTCGCTATATATATTTAGTGAAAAAAAAAATCCCGCTTTTCTTGTCATCATTTCAATCCACCAATGGCAGCCTCCGAAGAACTGCTGCTCGACGAGCTGTTACGCACGCGCAGACGCCCGTCGCCAGCAGCCATTGCCGTGTACTGGCGTGCACTGTCCTCTTTCGTGGAATAAGTCTAACACGACGCGGTGGTATGGGTCCCTCTTTGTCGAGGGATGAAAGGCAGCGGATATTCTTCGTCGAAAGGTTCCCGGTATAGTAGACACGAATGAGTACGGAAGTCCCGATGCAGCACTCGAAATCCTGGGCGCCGGTCCAGGAAGGCAGTGGGCGTGCCGCATGCGTGCCACGAGATTCAGGCCCATGCCTTCTCGCAGCTGCCTCAGGGTATGCACCACATGGAACTTGCCCTTCGGCTCTGGCCTTTCGTGCGGGATCAGTTCGGTCTCCGCAGTGGGGCTGGTTTCACGCTCGACAGCTGTGTGATGCGCTTGCTTCGCGTTCCTTCTGCGTCCGAAGGCTTCGTGCTGTCGGCCGATGACCGAGCTTCCTAGGCGTCGGTGGGTGTTGGCCCTGGAATCGCCGGAAGCTCACATTTCGAGCAGCGCTCGGAAACAGGTGCTTCTGTTGCGTTTTCGGGAACGTCGCGCCGACGCTCGTCTTCGTCAAGTTTCTGCTGCATCGTGAGAATGGCGAAGAGTTCTGCAAGGTTTGCTTGCGTGTTGGATGGAGAGCCGCTGCTGGGACCGCTGCTTGTCGAAGCGAACGACAGCACGGCCGGCTCGAAATTCCAGTTCCTGATGTCGCGCTTCGGGGCCGCGACGGTTGACATCTTTCGAAGCCGCAGGTCCTCCAGGCTCGGATGGAATGGGGAAAGCTCCGGGAACGTTGGTTTTTGGCAGCCAGATTCCGATGGCAGACATGGAACGAATTCACCTCGAGGAGAACGTGCAGCTCGTGCCCGGAACGCGCAGCCAAAGATCCAGCCATGGAGTAAGGCCGAGTGGCGTCCGGTTTGATGATGGTGATGACTTGAAAGGCACTGACACCTGCCCACTCAGGCAGAGTGGAGAAGTATCGGGCGCATTTCTGAAATCAATTAGAGGTACGAATTTAGAAAAGCCTGAATTCTCCCATCATCTCACCTGTAAATATTGTCAGGCTTACCCGCTTGTCTTATACTTATTTCTTCTTTGTTCGACTCTCCTCTGGAATCTTCAGTGCCCTTCTCCGCCCCTATGCAGAGTAGCATGTCAGCAGCCCTATGCACTCCGGGGGACATCTCTGCCTTCTAATAAAGAGCTTAGCTGTCTTTCTTGAGCAGTCGTCGAACAAGTGACCGATGAGATTAACAGCCAAGTCTACTGGATTTGTTAATGAATTTTTCCACGGCGATGCCGTTGGGGAGTGTCCCAGCGCAGAAATGTCGAAAGACTGCGGCACAGGAGAGTCCAGCGGCAGGCCAAGTTGTCGCAGCGTAATTTCTGAAGTCCTCTTCCTCTTGGAGGACAAAGATCGGCAATCCGATAAGTATAGTGATCTGAATCGAATTCGTTGCGAAAAAAAAAGGCAAGACGGGGAAATCGCCAGATTGGATTGCTACGCGTAATACTGCGTGTGTGGGATGGTGCTCGCCATCGCACCCTCCTCGATGTAACTTCTGTAGTATTTCATGTTTTACGATATTTCCTGCTTCAATGGAATTGTAAGTGTTCAGTGGAGGATGTTTGGCTTGATTTTGGCATCCTGTCGTGCGGGGCCAGCGCGCATTCGTGCCCAGGGTGCCTCGTTGACTAAATTTGTCTTCTTTGTGAGATATGCCAGCCCGCCGTTCGTTTCTCAGCTGCTGCCGCTTTACAGCGAAGGGGTAGGTACCACTGGGCCCTAGAATATACTATATGACTGTTTTCGCGGTTCATGTCCTGTGATAACTATATGATGCACGTAGTGTACACTTAGGGTAAATGTGGGGTACGTTAGGGGTGATGCGCAGGCAATTTATAAATTGTACGTGTGGGGAATACTTGAGGGTAAATGAAAATTCCTAAACTCTCGTTCTTTGCTGCTTGTTCAGAGGTGGTATGCGAAACGCTCATAAAGTGTCCCCGCTGGTCCCGATAGAAGCAATTGGTGTAGCAATTCTGTATTTGCACAGAATGGGTGATATGTTATAGGTGACGTGTCTCTATATACCGAAAGTGGTCCAGGTGGTCTTAATTTCCGGAGTCCTCCACTACGGCTTGCCTCATAATCAGAAAGCGGTTTTGGCACGTAAAACTCCATAATTTAATTTTATGTGTTGTATAGGTTAAAAGGATTTGCGCACATGTTTGTTTACTTACATCCTATGTATGCGTGCGATCTCACGCAATGTTTATCCACCACAAAGGTCACATTTATTATCGGACAATTTTTACGCTTATGCACTAAAGGGAAACATGAAATCAGCCCGATGCATGGTTTGAAAGGTCTACGCAGCGAGGTAGCGAGGACAATGGCGATGTATGTATGTATGTATGTATGTATGTATGTATGTATGTATGTATGTATGTATGTATGTATGTATGTATGTATGTATGTTTGTGTGTACTTACATCGTACATGCGTACATACGTATGTAATTTTGTGATAATCACTGATTGAGGGATTGCTCTGTAATACTTGCACCTCTTCATCTTCACCCTTCCCCACATTCATGATTGATGTCCAGGTGTCAGCCGCGCGCTGGACTGTTACAGATCCATTAGCAGGCTTTCCTTGTCAATCAATCTCTATCACTGATTGACTGACTAAAACTTGAAATGGACTTTTGTATTTGTCTCCATCTCGCACTGAACTAACATTCTATGGGAAAGTACCGACGGGAAGCCGACTTCTTTTTTTTTTCGATTTGTCGATTTGTCGAAAACTTGAAGGAGCTATCGTGGACTCATTATGAGGGGCTCGCTTCCCGCTGCCAGCGCAGTTCAGTCAAGTTGAAAAAGAAGCGGCATAAAGAAGGAACGAACGATCGAATAAAAATGCGCCAGTGCATACACCCGGACTGAAGAACGATACAGCAACTGAAAACAAGCAATCAATGAAAACAGATGCTCGCAGAAAGGCCAGAAAAAGCGCAGTGAGCGTTTCAGCCATTCCCTTCTGCTTTGTTGGCTTCCTCGGAGACCGAAGCCAAAGGAAGCCAGAGCGAGGCGCAAGAGAAGCCAACCAGCGTAGTTGGCTTTGACACAACAGTGCGGAAAACGCCGCAGCAACAATGGCCTTTCTGTGAAGTAGCGGGACATGGGAGTGAGTTCCCGGAAAGAATGAAAAAAAAGAAAAGAAAAGAAAAACAAAGAAGGCGGGAAATTTTTTTTTCTCAGCGCTCGGCTGTTTAGTTATCGGCCTTGTACTGTGCCTTTCTTTAATTTTTGTCTCGTCGGTTTCCACTAGTAATTCTGTTTCGCCTCATCGTGAGCGGACGACACATTTTCAGACTACCAACGTTGTAGACCACCGCGACGGCAGACGATAAAATACGAGACCGCCTCTAGGTCATTGCGACCTGCAAGCAATTAATCACGTTCATTTTTTTTTTGTCGCAATCGAAGCTCGCGCGTGACTACTAGATTTACCCGACGAGCGTGAGATGTTTGCGACCGGCCTATATTACGTAAGCACCCTGCCCATTTTCCCTTCAAGAATAAAAAAAAGAACGTACTACGTTTGTTTTCCGTTTTCTCGTCCAACTTTTTTTTTCATAGCTTTGCGCTACCGAGCGCGCATTTCGACGCAGCGAGCGAAAGAGGTAAAGGGAGTGTTTCCCTCACCGGCTGTCTTACAACCACGTCTGTTTCGCTTGGCGGGAACGGCGCAGAAAGAGATAGACCGAACGGCGGACTTCTTTCCTGTCTGGCTAAAAATAGGGATTCCTCTTTCCCTTCCCACACTCTTCCATTCCTCTGGCGTGAGGCGTGGCCTCCGAAATCCTCAACGCGGCGCCAGTCTCTGAAGCCACGCGCGATGCGACGCTTCGTTTCCGACTCTTCTCCCGACGCGGCGCTGGCATCGGTTCCGGCGGTGCTGGTAGTAGTGACGTCGGCGGCCACGCGCCTTGCCGGCCGTCGCGAATGACGTCGCGGATGACGTCATACCGTTTTCCGGCCCGTCGCCGTGGCAACGGGACCCCGGTCTCCAGGGGAGGGGGTGCAGGTTAGCGAGAAGCAGCCCGCGGTTGGGTCGGGGCCTGCCCGCCGGTCTGTGCCTGTGTTCTGCGCGGTGTCTGTGTTCTCGGCGGCCCTCCCGCCCGACCGACCGTCGCGCGAGCTTGTTGTTCCGTCTTCAAACGCCCCTGCTCCATCACGCGCTGCCCATGCAGGTGAGCTTTTGTTGCCCCCATTTTCACCGCACGTTTCTTCGTTCCCCACAAGAAACCGGCTTCCTTACGGTGACCGAATTTTTGGCCTCCCAAAAGTTTTCTCGCCCGAATGGATCCCCTACCCTCTGATCGTCGTCTTCGCGATTGCTCGGTCCAGCATGCTCTGCCTGATAGTCGGCCTTTCCCGCACGGTCTGTGTGCTTGCCTGTGTAGCCGCCGCGTTCTACCCTGGAACCACCACTGCGAAACTCCTCTTTTCCACCCCTGGCTTTCCTTTCGCCTGCATTTTGCCCGTTGCGCTGGCTGCGACACTGCTGATACTACGCGAACACGCCCCAAGAGAGAAAGATGTGAAACAATACCTAATGTTTCAGCTCACGCGAGTTTATTCATTACTATCTTTTTTTGTCTTGCTGGGCTCCCGCGATAGTCACTTTCCTACCTGGCAGGTAAGACCTGCAAGCGGTGGAAACTACTGTATTGGTTTCCCTCGGACGATATCCTCGCTTAGCTGAGGGTAAAAGAACAACGCAACGGAAAGTTCGGGTCAGCTTCCTTTCCGCCGGTATTGCGATTCTTCCGTTTCTCGCTGTTTGGGTTGTCCGTAATTCCAGTTTCGCAACCGCTTTACTCACGTATACGTTTAATAGTTTAAGCTCGCGTATTGGAAAGCGGTATTTCCGTCCGTAACGGCGCGCCAAGGCGTTGCGAATCGACAAAAAAAAATTTCTCGGTGGATTCGGGAGTCGAGGGAAAACAAACGGCGAGAAAGATAAAACGAATAAACGTTTGCGTCTTGTACGTCGCCGGATAGCTAGTAGGTGAGCTACGCGGTCCTCATTGCGCCCTTCCAAGATGTACGAAGCAGCAGTTTCGTGCGTAGGGGGGGCCTCCTGATCGTCTTCGGGTATATGAAAGTCGTTTTTTTTTCTCAAGAAGTCGCTCGCGTCCCTCAACTGTTTGTGTGCTGCTTACTACAGCCGTTAACATGGCGGGGACCGTTTCGAGAAAAGCAGGGCATTGTTGTGAAGCGCGTGGATCAAATTCGATACGGCGACGGTTTCGCTGGAATCGGTATGCAGCTGTCGCTATTTCTCTGGTCTCGTAATATCTTTCCATATACTTTTTTTTTTTCTTTACGGTTGCTCTGGTTCCGTTGGAGTCCTCGTAAGCCACCAGACGTGGTCTCGTCGAATCGAGGAGCAGCTTCGATGCGCGCTTGGGTCGTGCTTTTTCGAAGTGCCAGTAACTTACTTTTGGACAATCTCGCGAGGTCGCGTGGTCCAGAACACTAAATTTTTAGCGAGGATTCTCCTTACTAAAGTCATTATAGAGACACTATTGAGTTTCTACTTACCTTGCGTTGCTTTCAATGCCGTGTTCGTTAAGATGCAATCAAATATCAGACATAACTTCTTTAAGGTCGCTAAATGATTATGATGATGATGGATTTGCTGGGAATTTGTTCTGCGTTTTGCTTGTTCCTACATGTCTTCCTTGTTATTCTTTGAACAATATTTGAATGTCCTCTTGTGGTGAGTCAGTGGTCGGAATGCGAAAATGGAAAGAAATTCCGTATTTCCTAAAACGGTATCACATTTTAAGATTGTGCTTTGCTTATAAAAGAAGTTTTGATGCACCTAGATGGCTCACTACTAAGATCTCCTGTATGGCTTTTGAAATATATGGTAACAATTGGAGGCTCATATACCTCCCTTGTAATTAAGTGAAAGCGAGACGTTTAACGTAGCAGAGTCTTGAGAGTTTTACTCGTGCTATTTACCGGCCATATACTTTACTAAACAATAAAAAAAAAATCTGTAGACTCGTCGCCAGTACTCCTAAAAGGCAAAGTCGTCGATAAGGTGACTAAAAACTCACTAAATTGAAAGAGTTTCTCGCTAATTTACAAACACTGCCTTTTCACCGGCTATTCTCACTGCCTCTGTTGAAAACAGAATTTTTTTTGTACTATCTTTTAAAGGTACTTTGGAAACGTTCTCTCTGGCTTATGGGCGATTCAAAGGACTCCAATGTTCACGTGAATGGTACGGACCGGCATATTATCCCTGTATAAAAAAAAAAAAAAAAAAAAAAAAAAAACTTTGGGCGAACTAGCGGCACGATATTTCAATTTGTTCGTTATAGATAATCTGATCTTGTCGTGGCATTTTCTGCTCGCAGTGAATCGGCTTGCGCTTGACGTAATTTTTTTAGGCTAATTATGCGTCTCTGATGGCATTAGGCATGAGTATTCAGGTCAGATTTCTCTTTTATTTCTTTTTAAAATATATTAGAGGGCTCGTGCGCACTTAGTCGATGAAAGCGTATTTATACACCGTCAGAACTATTATTCAGAACTTCGACTGAATAATAATGCGGCTAGCAACCATCATCGTACCGAGTCGTCCGTAAATCAGACACACACAAAAAGAAGATATAAAGGTCCTGATCAGTCAGAATATTGTCAATCGCCGTATTGTCAGTCACTCAGAGACAGACAGTATGCCCTGCAGCGTGTTCTAAATACAATATAGTTTTGAGATTGAAGCCTTAATCTTGGAAAAAAAAGCGAGTCTAAGGTCATATTCTTATTTTGTCAACACGGTCTCGAACATATAACTTGCAAGAATGCAGCATCGTCGACAAGCTGGCATGGGATTACACCGAAGTACCTGAGCTGTTGGACAGTTTACCTTGTCCTTTTTCTCACATTCCATTTCACTGGGGATAAATATATCTGAGTTGTTTATTGTTATTATTACGTATGCATGCGCCAGCACTCAGACCTTGAGGTTGTTAAATGGTATAGATAGATAGATTGATTATTATGGGATTAGCCAACCAGCCTTACATCGCGGAAATCAAGCGCCTGCGGAGAACGTGTCAGTATGGTGCTGTCATAGAAAATACTTCAGTGCGACAGACAGTCAATGAATGAATGAATGAATGAATGAGTCAGTCACGGTCAGTTAATCGAATAATATATTTAGTCGATCCGTCACTCAACATCTACCACTCAATCAGTCGTTGGCACGTTCTTACTCATCTTTCCATTTATCACAGGTTGCAGGTTAACTTAATCAACGTGATTATATTGGAAACGTTGGCGAAAAACCGTGTCACCGGCCTCCCCACTATATGGTAATTGAATGAAATAATGACCTGAGGTCAAATAAATCATTGCAGCATTGCAGTAATTTACAAACACAAACAGTAGAGTCATTCTTTATTAAATATATGAAGAAATAGCCGGCTCCGCAGGCAATGGTGCTTCTTATTTAGTGGTTAACCAGGCGCTGGCGGTACAAGGATTCCTGCAAACTTCGTCTCATTGGCTTCTTTCTCTCACTTTATTTACGTGACTCCTTGGAATAACTTTCTTCCTCGTGAAGCGAACTTAATTCTCATAGCCAATTTTGTCACTAGAAAAGGATTAGCCTCAATTTCACCTTTTCGCATGCTGTCATTCGGCTGTATTTAAGCACGTTATACGAACGAGGAGGCCTATGTTGTGTCAAAAATAACGCTCCTGGTGACTCTTATAGCAGATTTAGAAAGTTCCACCCGGTCCGTACGCGTGTAGCATTTCACACAGTCGCCCCCCCCCCCCCCCCCCCAAGAAAAGAAAAAGAAGATATAAACTGCTGACACGTAAGTGTACAACAGTGCTGTGACGTCATCTTGTGACGCTGACATCAACTACATAATACACAGACTTTTATAATTGCAACTACCATGTCATCTCCAAGTTCTGTGCGCAAAGGCGTTGACAGCAACCGCCGTCAGCGAAACAGTGTCCTTTTTTTTCTGCTTTTTCTTCTTCTTTTCTTGCTCTTTGAGAACAACGATGCTATAATGACAGAAAAAAAAAAAAAAAGAGAAGAGAGAACGCGTTGTGGTTGAATTCAACACTAGAAGATGACGTTACCAGCGCTGCCGGTAGCATCGTCGCGAGTGGTATTACATAAACTATAGTACGTTTACGTACACTCTAAAAAAATAACCAAATGTCATCCCGATTTATTGAGACAGTGAATCTGAAGTTTCGTAATTCCCACGAATCGTTTGCAAACGTTAACCGCGTAACTGCTAAGGAATTTCTCGAGGCTAGCTCAGAACACAGCTGGGGGTCCCGAAGAAAAAGTTGAACGAGTCACGTTATGTCTTTGCCGGCGAAGCCCCACGTCCACTCAGAAGACAGAGAAGAAAGACTCCACAAACCACCCATGGTTTTCGCACTGCTGAATGACTTGAGAGTTTTAGTTCCTCGTCTTAGTAATCGTCACGCGACAACCTTTCGGCCAACAACCCTTGGCCGAAACCTAGGCGGGGTGCAGGCCCACCCCACCAAATCGCAGGGCACTGAATACAGTTATTTGAAGGAATGAATGGGGTTTGACGTGCCAAAACCACTTTCTGATTATGAGGCACGCCGTAGTGGGGGACTCCGGAAATTTCGACCACCTGGGGTTCCTTAACGTGCACCTAAATCTAAAGTACACGGGTGTTTTCCGCATTTCGCCCCCATCGAAATGCGGCCGCCGTGGTCGGGATTCGATCCCGCGACCTCGTGCTCAGCAGCCTAACACCACAGCCACTGAGCAACCACGGCGGGCTGCTTACGAGTATCGAGGCAAATCCAAACATGGAAGGCGATATAGGGGCAGTCGAGCCAACAATAGCCAAGTCCACTCCTGAAGCCGTCTCAAGCCGTGAGGGTGCCCGCTTACGAAGGCCCTCGTTTTTTCATTAGCGTCTCCATTACGGAGAGTCATTATATATAGAGTGTCGCAAACCGTTGCGAAACGATACCGTGGCTTACGTCATTGCGCGCCGCCGACGTTGCCTGCAGGTCGTTTGTACGACAAACACAGTGGAGTTGGCAGCAAAGAGAGAGAGGGGAAATAAACAACAACAACAACAAAAAACGGATCATTAAGTTTTAATATGGGACTAAGTTTAGTTGCTGTTATTGCGGAGACCGTCGTTCTTGTTTCACTTGCTCCACTTTATTTGACGCCTGTCGCTTTTGTTGTCACCGGTTTGTCGTGTTTGCGTGTCTATGTTTCGTGAATTGCAACCATCGCCAGGCTCATAGGAGGCCTCTAAATGCACAGATTTTCATTTTATGCTAGTGTGCATAAGTGCAGATGTCCGTTCACTACCACTGGCATTTTTTTTTTTTTTTGCTTTCTTGTTCCTTGCAGGTAGGCAGGCTTTAGGGACTTGCAATAATATACTGCCTGTCCTTCCGCGGATGCTCACGGTAAAATAAATCGAAACAATAAAGAAACGACAACAATAATAATAATAATAATAATAATAATAATAATAATAATATGTAACATACCATGCAAATTATATGCGCAGTTTTAAAAGCACACCTTCGCTTTGTGGATGGGATGATCGGATGCGAATCTCAACAGGGTAGATGTGATCAATAATGTTTAAGCATATCCGCTTCCGTGGTGTAATAACGCATCTTGCTTAAGGGCTTACGCTGAACATATAGGTGTGGACCCTAACAAATTTCATCTTTTTTTTAGAACACACTAAATTCATGACCGCCCAAGACCTGTCAACTAAAATGGCTTCGTAGAGCCTAAAACAATGACTCGCAAAAGCAGTACGTGAAATTCCTTTTGTCATCCTTACGAATAACTTTTTCACTGGGACAAACATGCTAGTAACACACCGCGACATGTATGTAAGTGTATTCTTTTCGAAATCGTTGAGACTAATTTCATGTCATATTGGACGTATCGTGTATTCCACGCAACGTTAAAAATATTAAATTATAGAGTTTTACGTGCCAAAACCACTTTCTGATTATCAGGCACGCCGTAGTGGAGGACTCCGGAAATTTCGACCACCTGGGGTTCTTTAACGTGCACATAAATCTAAGTACACGGGTGTTTTCGCATTTCGCCCCCATCGAAATGCGGCCGCCGTGGCCGGGATTCGATCCCGCGACCTCGTGCTCAGCAGCCCAACACCATAGCCACTGAGCAACCACGGCGGGTTCCACGCAACGTGTGAAGAAGTTTGAAGGCGCAGAATAGGACAAGTTATAGCCGTAACATTTTACCGCAACCTGTTGATATATGTCGTGCTGATATGCGTGTCGTGTTTTGACGCACCCATTTTTGGTCTAGCGGAAAGTTGTCTCTCACGATAGCGTTATAGTTTGATGTAATCTTGTTTCCCGAATAATTGATTTTTCGAGCGACGATTTATCCAGGGATTTAGGTTGATATTACTTAGGCAGTAATCGCTTTATTGTGTTTTCAGACGAAACAGAATCTATTATTACACTACAAGTGAACGGGGATCTGTCAACAAGATATCACTGGCAATACCGATTCGGCTTTGTTTACCACTTTGGTGTCACGTGATTGTCACGTGAGAAAAAGTAAGAAACGCCCTTGGAAAAAGAAACTGCTGCAGGAAGAGAAACGTAAGTAATTACGGCGAGCGACGCATTATAACAACAAGGTACGCGCTAATTGTCACAGGTGTGGTATTCAACGATATCCAGGTGTGACTGTTGGGGCAAAAAAAATGGCTCCTTTTTTTCGACCCTCGTTTCCTCTCGCGGCGAAGCTGTTGTTACCTTAATATGGATAGACATGAGCATGAATATTTTCGCGGGCCCTTGACCACGAGACAATGAATACGTTATTTAGTTTGGCACTGAGATGACAGACACACGCCCCGTACGCATCCACTTGCCGTCAGGTAGAGTGGATGAGACTTTATGTATAAGCAGCCGTAGCCAGACTTGCTTCTTAATGACGCAGTATTGGCTTAACGACATTTTAGTGAAACTACTTTCCTTCGAATCCTGCCTGGTTTCCGGAATGGTCTCAGTCAGGCAACTGTCCGTCTTTATCCATGCACCCCCCCCCCCCCCCCCCGAGCAGTTTAGTAAGATTGCCTCGAAAACAGAGATAAGGAAATGATGGTATTCCCACCGTTACTGATACAGGCTTCCACAGCTGTGGATTCGTGGAGTTCAGCCTGCCCTCAGTCCGGCAAGTTTACCGCGACGACTTCCGCCGCTTATACCCTGATTGCGTGAAAACGGGGCAGCGCCATGAAATCCCGCTTCGATCCTAATTCGCCCTGGCTATTTGCACTCCGTAGTGGCAAACGATAAATAAATAAAATTGGCTTTGGCTTAGTCTCCAACTCAGGCACAGCTGGTTAAAACACGATGGCGGGCTAGTTGGTTTGAATCCACGATAGAGTGTGTAAGCGCGATTGAAAGAGGACGTAGAAATAAATAGATACACTGAGACAGTCCTACTTTCAACTATAGATTTCAACTATAGAGTTGAAAGTAGCGCTGTCTCTGCGTAGCTGTTTCTTTCTACGTCCTCGTTCAGTCCCGCTTACACACTCTACCAGGCACACCGCAATCTTGGAAGTATTTGCAAAATCGAACTGCAAGAACTACGTTCGCAACGTTTGATTACGTTAAGTTGGAAACACCGTGTCAGGAAACGTTTCCCCTGCGCGGCCTTGCATCCTATAGTCAGGCAACATTGGCAGAGGCGATTTAGTGACGAGAGTTTCACTTGCGAGCAGGTCCCGTATCAATTATACGTACCGAAGTGAAATCCATCGTTGGTCAGCTTAGATACTTCGACCGTCAGAGCTGCTGCGCTGAATATTTCTTAAAGAGTTTGTTTGATACGTGTCCTATTTTCTGGTTAGTGCGCGTACTACGATTCTGATTCCGTACGCTTGAATGAACTGGGAGACATGTGAGCACCATGCAAAATGTGCTAGGAGTGTGCGTATGTTCCGGCGTGAAGTCGAACACGTCGAACAAGATACACTCACTATGTCCTTAAAGTAGCCACCAGCCAATTCAGCAGTTAGAAGAGAAATGTACATAGTGCTTCTCGTCGTCCCAGACGTGGTCATAATTATCGTCATTCTGTTCAAGTACAGCTGCTAAGATGAAATCCTTTTTTCAAAGATCTCCAAGCTCCACGGGCCTGGACAAACTGAATGTTCTAGACCGAAGCTTTAAATGACAGAAAATCGAAAATTGTCTAGTTTCATCGCTTGCATTAATTCTCTGCCGCCTTCGATAGCGCCTATCATCTCGGTACTTACCGTGTTGCTCTAACAGATTACCGTGTTCCTTGTGTTATGTGTCTTACCTGCCTACACTTCTCCTTGTAACCTCAACTAAAACACAACCTGCATGCGTGTGACTTGTAATCTATACCATCGTCTTCCTGTATATACTACAACGGGAATTATTTCACGTTTTTTTTAAATTAACGCCCGTATAACAAACGGAATGTAAAAATCAGTGCAAGAAAGTACAGTGCGCCAACAGGGGCAAGTGGACGACGCACCACCTCCCCGTCCAAAAGTGCCCAGTGCTGCACAAAAGTCTGTAGGCTTCCAAGTCCACAAACTTTTGCTTTCCGGAACTTTTGTCCCGAATGTAGTATGAATTTTGCGGCGGTGTAGGGGCATGGAGTCGTGAACCATACAGTCAGTGTGAAGCACGTGCTACGGGGTAACGACGAACGTTCGCTTTTCTCGCGGCAGCTGTGCTCCACAAAACGTTTATTCCTGGCAGTGCGTAGATATTTAAGGAATTAAAGTGGAGAGAGGGAAGGTGCAATTGCTGTAGCAAATGTAAACCTTGCTGCTGCTGTAGCTCTACGAGAGCGCAACAGCTCTACGCTTGACTCCTGTATCGGCGGCATGTCGTTGCTGGGACGTTTCCTGTTTTTGTCACGAATTTTGTTTGCCTTCTTCACAAATAAAGTGCGATAGAGGAAGAAGATGCAACTGAAGCGTGTTTAGCTGTGTTTCATGTGTGATACACTGATATTCAAGTGCGCATGAAGACCAGAACGCTGCGCAACTACCGAGTCGATTTGAATTAAGCTTGTCCCATCTGAGCCAAAAGGTCGTACTGTAATGATTGCAGAGGGGATATTCTTTAAATTCCGTTACAAAATCTGGGGGAGGTATGGAAGTTTTAGGTATGTTTCCAACTGTCTGACTGCGCAACAAAAACAACTTTTGTTATTCTTTAACCTTTACCCGACGAAAGGAATATTTAAACCGGACTAAATTTAAAAGACCTTTACTTACAGTTAATTGACCGTGCCTCTGTAACCAGAGCTGCCCGAATCAGCAGCTGCATCAAACAACACCAACTGAATCAGCGCGGACGCGACAGCGTTTTCAGCCACATCATCATCGACGTCAACAATACGAGCTGCCATCATTGATACGCCATCACCAGCATCAACGCACCAGCCACAACTCTCAACGAGGCAAACGACAGCAGCAGTATAGGGAACGTCACTCGCTACCGTCAACAACAAGCTAGGCCGGCACTCGACAAGGACTTCACTTAAATCGCAAGACCAATCACGAGCGACGCGAACGATGACGTCGACAGGAATCGTCAGGGTCGTGACGTCTGCATTAACAGTCCGAAAGTCAGCCGGCATAAGCAAAGTACGGGGCAATCGACCAAGACAGCCGCAGGGACCGTCATCGCTGCCGGTGACAACAACAACAAGGTCTGTCGGCATGCAGCAAGGCCGACCGGGGAAATCGAAAGGAACAATCCGCGGTGACGTCAGCTGAGCGCGCGCTCGTTTCCGAGTTGCGGGGGACCCAAGGAGATCGGCGCGGCCTTCAGTCGCAGGCGGTTTCCTCCTCTCCCGCTGACTCGGATCTCGCTCGGAGTGGCACCGGCTGAAAGGTCATGGGTAAAAGAAGCGAGAAGCGCGCCTCCGCTGTCCTCCTTTCCCGTCTTCCCGATTTCCTTTCTTTTTTCTCCCGTCGCGCCCTCTCCTCCCTCGCGAACGATGACATTACACGAGTCCTGCCTCACTTCCTGGAGCGGTGTGGTGATCTCGCTTTCGCTCCCGCGGTGTCCCTAAATTTACCCCTCGTTTAGCTAGTCTTGAAGTTGTATAATTTTGTTTTATGTGCAGATGTTGTTCAGCGACATCGTTGTCCGTCTGCCTCCGTCCCGTGTTTCTATTCAGCTGTTCAAACGCGACTTAGATATGAACCAGTTAGCTTAGTTTAATACTACACCTCTCCGGTAATCCGGCACTTTGCACATGGTAACACGTTTACGGTCAAACTAAAGCTCTCATATGTATATATAGGGTGTCCCAGCTAACTTTAGCCAGAGTTTAAAAATATGCGAATGCCACGTAGCTGCACGCAACCAAGGTAATGTTTGCCGTCGCTTCGAGATAATCTTTTTTTCAGTCCGCCTAATTAGACAATTAGTTCATCAATTTCTCAAATATTATAATTATATTAAAAGTGTCAACGAGAAAATTGTAGAGTGACGTGAAAAACTCCCGATACAGCTTTCTGTTGCTCAATACGTGTTACATAAAATTGTTTTCCCGAGCGTGAAAGAAGTCCGCGAATACACGCAAAACGCCTCGAGTGGCCAGCCGCGCGGCAATTGCGTGCATTTGCGGGCTTCTTTCACGCTCGGGAAAACACTCTTATGTTGCACGTATTGAGCAACAGAAAGCTGTATCGGGAGTTTTTCATGTCACTCTACAATTTTCTCATTGACACTTTTACTATAATTATAATATTTGAGAAAATTATTAATTAAGACTAGTTATCTAATTAAGCGGAATAAAGAAAAATAGCTTGAGCATCTCCAAGCGACGGCAAACAACATTACCTTGTTTCTGTACAGCTACGTGGCATTTGCATAGCTTTCAATTCTGGCTAAAATTGGCTGGGAAACTATATATATATATATATATATATATATATATATATATATATATATATATATATATATATATATATATATATCCGTAGTGTTATTGTCGCTCCCGTTCTTCCGTCCCGTATTCCCTCGTCAACCCACGCGTTTTCCTCTCTTCCTTTGTTCTCGCGTAAGCCTTTCTTTTTATAATCTCCGCGCTTTCCCACCGGCTGTCTTGGAGATTTAGTCCGCATTTCCTTTTCTGGGGCGCCCCTCTATATTTAGACAACGGCTCAAAGCTACGTGCTTTACGAGCATGTCGCAACCGGGTCCGATTCGCGCTCTCGCCCGATTAAAAATGGCCTTGACGTCATTCATTATAGAGAGCTTGCGGCGATTTCAGCTTCGTGCTAAACGCTAAACATAGCCCCACACGTGCGCCGTGGGAGCAGAGTTCGTGGGACTGTGTTGCACGTTTAGTTTTTTGTTTTGCTAGAACACACACACACACACACACACACACACACACACACACACACACACACACACACGCACACGCACACGCACGCGCGCACGCACGCACGCACACACACACACACACACACACACACACACACACACACACACACACACACACACACACACACACACACACACACACACACACACACCATTGACCTGCCTGTTCACACGATGAATACTTTGTTAGGCGGTGTCTTTAGATCACAGTTCCTGCTTGATTTCTAATTAAGTTTTCCCCATTTTGACTTGATTAGCAAACCGATGTGATAGCTCATAGTAAGTGTTATTGAGTGCCTGAACCCGCAAAGTCCAAGCATATAGGCTTAAGGATAAAATGCAGATAACTGATGTAATGTTCAGTGTCCAGGCCAGGGTGCACAAGTGCTCGAGATCGTTAGCCGGCTTCTTGAAGCGGCGATAGAGTGCCTTTATTAGGGCAGTATAACCACAACGAACCGAATTATAATAAAGAAATTAGTAGGAGAATAATAAAGTGGGCCGGGGCACGTTTGGCTAGCGGCCGACGGTGTAATGAAAGGCGGCTTATTGATTTCACTGAAAAACGTGCATGTGATCAAAGCTTTACGTGAGTGTTATCTCATGGGCTGACATTTAGGGGATAAGAAAATTACATTTGAAAGGCTAACTAAGGGCCGTGTAACGAGCGATGGGGAGAAACTGATTTAGGAGACTGGAGAACGATGATATTGATTAGCGAACTCGATTAGCGGATATTCTGTACTTGAAAGACAGACACGGAGTTGGCGAAGGTCGGTTAATCCCTGGAGCTTATTAGAGGTGTAGTCCGTTAGAATAGCAGAGCTACCGGGTAGTGAGGGAAACGAAGCGAATTAAAAGGTGACAAAGGATTAAACGCAGTCATGAGATGCGGAAATGTGCAGGCATTAAGTGATGTCGGGTGACACGACAGGGGTGACTGTAGGTCCCCGGGAGAAGATGTTGACTCAATCCCTTGCCTTCTGTATTCAATGTTGATAATGGTTATCCTAAATTTAAAAGAAAAGAGAGAAATGATTTGTTTAGTACGTAAATTGTCCAGCGACCAATGTGGCTCGTAATGTAAGAATGACTTGAATAAATAGATTTGCTTCTGCTTTCAGCTCTCCTGAATTTTGGAAGGAATTCGTAGCTTTTGTGGACTGTTAGTAATACCTTAAACCCACGCCTTCGCTATCCTTTCTTTTCTCTCTTTTTTTTTTCACGCATCAATTTCATGTATCGGTATAGTTCTAGTGAGTTCGATTTTCTAGGGAAGCGTTTCCATATCCATAAATTATGGTGCAACGTTAGTGCATGGCTTACACTGGGAGTTAGGTCTCAGTACTTGAGGTTATCGGTAACCTACGGTATAGTTGGAGTTCACAATATTGCTAATCTTTTATTGTACTGTTACTAATAGATTTACTCCGTACCATAGGGGCACTAATCGGCGTGTTACGTCTTCTGTATTTCTTCTCCCTCTGCTGTGGGGGTTTCTAGTTTCGTCTTTTCAGCATTCTTTTTTCTATGCCTTTTTGATTAATGGCTAGTAAATTAAATGCTTCGTTTTAATATTTTGTTTTAGTGCATCAATACCATCACAGCAATCACCTCTGTCATGGTGTGCTTGTTCTCGTCTCTCTCCTTTGGTTCTTTACGTTTTCTGCTTTGTTTTTCACGCGCGTTTGCTGCACTATTTGACATGTTTATTGCCTTTTCACTAACGAAGCATGTGTTAAGCTCACATTTTCGGGATTCTGTGTAATTTCTTTCACGTAGCTTCAACTGCATCTCCTTAAGTTAGACTCTCCCGAGGTCGGCCTACGTGTTTATGTTTCGGCAAGACGCCAAGAAGTCTTTGCACCGTGTGCAAACCCGACCAAAACGACGACTGCAACGGAGGCGAGCATTAAGAACTTAAGCTTAATAGCGTGGAAGTCTGCAGTAGGTATTCGATTTTATGGTCGTTTTGCTAAAAGGGGACTTTGTCGAACGGTTATGGGCACTTTGTTTTCTGGAAGTACCAGTAAAAAGATGTTTTCGACGGAGATATATAAAAAAAAGCGAGCCTGAGCACTCATTTGCTAATAAAAGTGTATCGTCTTCGACTACTTGCGAGAGCTTTACAATTTCGCTCAGACGTGGTCAGTCTTGGTCTCTTGTGCCAAGTATACCACATTTCGACGTTGAGCTGTTTGTGTCCCCCCCATCCTCTATGCGAAACATCGAAAGTACTGGTCTTCTTGTCCAGACGTGCTAGACCGGGCTATGTGATCCATAAAATTTTGTCTGACGTTTCTGTTGTAAGCGACCAACAAAATTGCTTCAGTTAATTGACAGTAAAACTTTCACGATGTTTTCCTCACTGTAATCGTTTTGTCTCGTGCGAAAGAATCTCCTTCGTGATCTGGCCACGCGACCCTGATGGAGGGATTTACTTAATTAATATCTGTCGTTGATTGTTATCACCAATAACCCAATGCTGTCACACGCAAGGCAATTACACTGCGCAAGTTGCTTCAACTTGATTATTTGTTCATTGGTTCTTGATTAAAGTGTTTGTTAGAGTACTGGATCCTGTGCATTTGCGCTTATTTAGTTATTAAGGGAAGAAAATTGTGAAGGCATTGGCCTCTTTAGAGCCGGCTATATCGTAAAGTCTGACACTATACACCAGGAAAGAAATAAAGAGAAAATATAATAAAAAATAAGAGAGATGCATATAACATAAAACAATAACACACTGCACACGCTATAGCAACAAGAACAAAAAATCACAAGCATGTAAGTAGTATTATATGGCATCAACAACACCGGAAGCAAGGCTAAAGTATTTAGTGCAATCACCACATCAAGTTGGAAGAATGGAACATCTAACCTTGCGCATTCAGCATTGTACGTTAAGGTTTTCTTTTTTTCATTTTTTATCCTAGGAAAAATGGGGAAGTGTACCTTTTTAGATTAGATTATTCCAATATCCCAAACACTCTGTTCGTCGTCGTAGTCGTCATCATCATCATCGTCATCATGACAGGCGTAGTCTTGCGCATCTTCGTTGATCCAGTGCGACTCGTATTGTCTCTTGCGCATGCGCTGAAGACGCCCACTTCTTGCCTGGGAACATTTTAGCGTTAGCATCCCGCCATCTAGTCATCTGCCATATATGTCGCCCTCTTTGTTTTGGTGTTTAATTTGATTCTCTGATTACTTAGGGCTACCATCAGTCGGCGCAACATGCGTCTTGTTCAAGGTCACTTCTTCGCAAGAACAATATCAGCAGCTGTCAATTTTTGCTTCTTATTACCCGCTTATTTTCAAGACAAGGCGGGAAGAACTGGGATGGTTACACTGTGCTTCGTTGCGAAATCGTAGAGAAATGTTGAAAAAAAAGAAAGGGCGTGGGTGGAAACGGAAACCGGCTAAACGAAACCGGATGCCAAGGATACATCAAGCAGAAGACATCTTTCACGCATGCGCTTTTCGCGGCCTTTGCAGGCTAAAGATTACGCTCGGATTACCCAGAGCGTAATGAAAACGCTGCTTTTGTTAAAAATGGCGGACTTGACAAAAGCAACTTATGCCCGAGCTAGAAATTCGCGCAAATTACCTTAAATCGCCCCGCATCTTCATGGCCTTTACGGGGGGGGGGGGGGGGGGGGGATGGCGGCTGATATTTCTTGGAAACCCGAAGGTTTCTCGTTATACAAACTTTGTTTTCAAAACACCGTGAAATATAGCAGGGTGTAGGGATGAGAAAACGAAAGGATATCCCCTTAACGGGATAGGCGACGTCCTATTTCAGAGGGATAACAAGGACAATAAGCCGGCCGTGACGGTGAAACGGGAGAAGCATCTGTGAAGGTCGTCTGTGAGCGGAAAACAGACGACGCACGCGCGCGCAGAAAACGACACCCTTGAAGCAGACGCTAAAAGACACGTAAAAGAATAAAAAGCAAGAGAAAATGGCTTAAACTTAAGGCCGGCTTGTGCCAATAAGAGCGCTTTATTTGGCGAGCGCGACGTCCCCTTCATTGCGCTGCTTTTTGTTCCTCCTTACGATGCTTCGAAAAAGAGAGCAAGAAACGAACGGGCTTTGGGGACCCTCGAAGGTCGTGCCCTGCCATAAATGGGTATAAAGGTCAACTTCTTTAAAGGGTCCCTCTATAGCTCCAGGAATACGCATACGCTTGCTGCTTTTCATAACGTTTCGGAGGAACTCGGGACACAACTTTTTTCGGTCAAGGCCGCTCGTTTTCTTTTCGTAAACTGTTTTTGTTTTTTGTTTGTTTTTTTGTCTTCTCGCAGACGAGACGTGCTTGTGCATGTCGTCTGCAAGAACAGCGATGTCGATGAAACACTTGAAGTCGCGGGTTAGTGCCTTCACGTGTTTCCACTTCACCTAACTCTGCGTACTTTGCCGTTTGCGCAGTGCTTTACTTTTAGTTGTCCACTGTCCAATACTTTTGTTGTGCTACAACGTTTCGCTCCCCCGACCTGGAGTGTGGCTAAAAATACGTGAAACGGAATTAACCGGTGACGTCTGTTCGAGCGAGGAGAGTGCCTGAGCTCGGGACACCTCAGATGGTATTAGTATTTGCTCGACTCGTTGAACAAATTGCATGGTAAAAAGAATAAAAATGAAAAGAAACAATAAGCGGTCGACAAAAAGTGGTGAAAATCTTTAGTAGTTCAACAAAAGTAGAATCGAGCGTGACAAAGAACGCTGGCGCCATAGCCCCACTTGAAATGTCTCCAGACGACGTCGTGCTACAGAGGGATTCTCACCTAACAAGTGACAGGCCGATTTTTTCGTGTTCCGGAAGAGGGAGCCTAAAAATGCAATGTCAATCAACTTGCAACTTCACAGAAACTAACCACAGAAACCTTACTTGAGCACCACTGATGTCGAAAACTTAGAGATAGACCTTTACTTGCATCTCCATGATGAGCGCCTCAACCTATGCGTGAATCATGAGCATACCTTAGTCAATAGAAAGCTTTAGCCTGTTGATAGGCAGCAGCAACAGTGATGGTAAAGACACCTTGCCGCCGTTTGTTTGCCCACAAAGCGACAGGGACGTTGTCCTGTATCCTGATGCACCATAGTCGAAGGAAACTTGGCCATTGTAGATAGTTTATTATATTGCTGAGGTCTACGCGTTGCGCCGCCGGCTAGGCTGCACATACGCTTTCACTGCAATATCTTTATGCGCGCTCGTTGAATTTCACGCCGGAAGATGTCGCCACTAGCGCTGCTCGGTTGACATCTGCATCTCTGGTATTTCTGAATCCCATAAGTAGTAGTATGTAATGCGGACAAGACAAATATATCTGATGGCATGCTGTTACCGTTAGCTCAATTTGCGGCAAGCCTTATTTCTGTCTTAGGCAGGCGCCGCTACATTTCTTGTTGGTGCGCGGGCCTCTTTGTTCGTTCAGTCCTGGTTCGTGCGAACGTCAATGAATATGTGAAGGCGACCGAGGGCCGAAAGGGGCGTCAAGAATACAGCGCGTCCCTGAAGCCAAAGACGCATCCCGTCAGGCAACGCTTTGGCGTTGACATGAGGTGGCTAGGCCAAGTGCACTTGTTGCTGTATAGAAGACAACTTGAGGGGTGAGTGACGACGATGCAATGCCGGAGAGTAGGCGAAAGAACGATTGAGAGAAAGAAAGAAAAAAAAAAGAAAGGAAGCAAGAAAGACAAACGGGCCAGCATGTTAAAAGGCGCAGTAATGCTGTGGAAAGTAGACAGCGTCAACAGGATAATAAATAAAGAAAGAAAGGAAGAAAAATAGACGTCAGAAAAAATCACAGGAGGCCTAGTTTTACATGCTCATCGTGGACAGGCTCAAACTCGAAGGGTTTGTTTACTTTACACATTGGTTTTGCTGTTGCTGCCGCGTGCGTTAAAAATATACGAAACAAGTAACAAGAAGAGCAGACGATAGCTTGTCCACTGCCTCTCTAGCTCTCTCGTCTGTCCAATAGCAGAAGGCTGTTGCGCGTACGTTTGGTGTGCGTGTGTGTTTGCAGGCGTGAAAGCAAACGTTTGTGTTTCTTTTATGTCTGCGGTTATGAACGTTCCAGCTATGACCCAAGCCATACGGTGCGCGTTTAACAGTCGCATGGCGACAGACCCCGAGCCTCCGACATGCGCTCGGAATTGAAAACCTGCCGACGCCCTGACGCAGGTGTGTTTTTTTTGTATTTGTTCGTTCGGTTCTGAGGCTCGTGGGATGCGTTTTTTTTTTTCTATGCAGGATTCTCTCATCGCTTCGCACGAGTTGTTTTCTAATTCAAGTGCTGGGCGAACGTTCCGAGCACGGTCCGCGCTATTTTTGAAGCTGACCGCGCCTACGTTCGTTTCGCGAAGCGTATGTGGGTATTTATTCTGGACAGTTGGCTTCGCGCTTATCCGTGGTTGCGCAGAAATAGCAGTAAATCACTCTTCGTAAATATTGGAAGCACCGTCGAAGGATGTCAAGCTAAAATAGCAGAAGCGAACTAGAATAACGCCGTGAAAAACTGGTGGGAAATTATGAGGGATGACGTCGTGTTCTGGATGGTTGTAATATACACAATGCTGCGCCGAGTTCTAATTTACACTGTCTGGAATCGCACGCTTGCCGGGTAGATTGCACCACTTTCGACATGTAAGTCATCTTTAGGAAGTTAGATTTGCTGCACATAATTCCAACCTACGTTCATTGTTTGAGTTCATTGTTCCTTGTTTAAGCGGAAATCGTTCCTAACGATTTAAGCCGTCTGCAGTCTCCGCAAAAAGACAACGAAGTAATCAGAAGTGCTCGCAAAAGAAATGTGCAGAATACTCGACATATCGTCAACCGAAGGTCAACCGCGGATGTTTGCTGAAATACTGCAGCTCTCTTTCACCTGCTGTGTGGCGTTTCCACACGATGCTTTGCATGTTTAACAATCCAAAGTGACGCGCCTAACAGTACACAAATATCAAATGGCAGTCGATGTTTAAGAGTGACAGCGTACGAGAGTGCGCGAATACATATAACGACACTATGTTTGACAGCATGAACTTGCATACCAAATGACAACACGAGAATGCTTAATTACCTTTTACGTTTATCTAGGAATATAGGCTAGCGTGGCAAAGGACAGCAGAATAATGCCAAATGACACTCCAAGTATAGAACCGAAGCTAGGGCACAAAACGGGAGCTGTTGAATGCAAATATCATTTCAAGAACGTGAACTATATGTATAGTGTCAAAACGACAACAAAGGAATGTCAGATGACGCAATTACAGGAACGCCAAGTGCAATGCGAAGTGACTGCTCACGAATTGAAGAATAAATTTTAGGCGATTACGCTAACTAGAGTATACACGAATACCAGATGGACGCTCCAATGACAATGCGCAAACTAGCAGTTAGAAAAATAAATACATAGAGCGCCAGCTGAAGCGCAGATCTGAGTACCAAACGGGAACGCGGTGATACCAAGCGACTCAAGCGCGGGAAAGCAAACACTGCAGCTTTAATTGTGACCACACTGGAACTGCAAATGAACGAAGCTGCGTGTACGTATAATGCGAACGAGCGTGTTAAGCGGGAATACGCGTATATGTCAAATGGCGATACAAGTATATGTGAGAACGCAAGCTATATAGCTCTTCAAAGAATAACACACGAAGGCCGGTGGCGACAAGAACGGGGAATTCCGAATAGCACTCCAGGTCCTAGAATTCCAAATGCGTGCGAGTTCGTAAACTTGAAATATGTACCCACGCGCTTCGCTGTAAAATTCATCGCCACCGCCGCAGTGCCCTTTCGAGCTCTCCGCGCGCGAAGCGTTCGTGACCTTCCTTTCTGTGCGGGGTTAAGAAAGGACGCGTATGCAGCGGGTATGCGAGAAAAAAAGAACCTAAAAGTAAACGGCTGGGTGGTTGTACAGTAGAGCGGTGCGTGAAATGTTAAAAACGCAAGGCCTTTAGCAAACTTCAACAGCACGGTGGTAACTGAAACACGTGTTATTTGCACGGGAGAGCGGGAAGCTGCGGCTCGCAGTTCTCGAGAAGGCGATAACGGGGTTTTGAACGTCGCTTAGACAGTATAAACGATTTAGAAAGGAAAAAGAAAGCGTTAACGAATCACGGAGTTAAAGTATTATTTTCGTGTGGGTGGAGAAGCCGGATAGGGTAACAGAAGAAGAAAGGAAAAGGCCAGGTGGGAGTCGGCGAAGACAATGGAAAAGAGAATCGAAACCAAAGAGAAAGTTATATTACGATATAATGTTATTATGTAACAATGTGATCCATAATACGCGCAGGCCTATATATATCTTCTTTTCAGGGGTATGGTTAATTTTAATAGATACACATAAATACCTCGAAAAAGCAGATGGATAAACGGCGCCGCTGTAGCTCACTTCGTGAGAGCATCTCACTCGTAATGCGAAGACGTGGGTTCGTACCCCACCTGCGGCCAGCTGTTTTGTCATCCACTTTAATTTAAATTTATTTTATTCGTTCTTTAATTCGATTAAACACTGCCGATCGTGTTCCTTATGCTGCCCTTGGTGTCAGTGTTTGTTGGTTTCTTATGATGTCACCAATAAAGGTCGGGCCCCTCGGTTTCCTTTCCTCTCGTTCACACACACACACACACACACACACACACACACACACACACACACACACACACACACACACACACACACACACACACACACACATAGAATTCACCAATTGTGAATGACATTGAAAACTAGAATGATACATAAGTCAGTCGGAACAAAAACTACGAGCAATGTAAGTGCACAACGAAGGACACGATCACAATGAGCTTCTGATAGAGCAAATTGCATATATTTCGCCAAGAGCACTGGTTCGGTATATAGGCCGAAAGAAAAGACACGTTAAAGATAAATACCTGGAGTACGCCTCATCACAGCCACCGGCTTGAATTGGGAGAATATTTTGTTCTACAGTGATAGATGTTAGTGCAGCAATAGCTCTAAGTGTAGCGATAGTTGCAGAAACATTTTGCCCCCCCCCCCCCCCCTAACTGCGAAGCTTTCATTATGGATAAGTATTGCACCTCTTTTGTATCTTCGTGCTGTATTCAGGTGAATGGCAATTTTCGCTTCTATGACATCCGTCTCCAAGCGTAATTCCGCCGAACCTATTTGCTCGTACAGTGATAGCTGTTGAGGATCTGTCATTGTATTTCCTTAGGCTTCGTCATTCGTTTCACTATAATTTTTGTCCTTGTCCTGGTTCTTTCTCAGTAGGAGCTATCCAACACAGTAGAGAATTTTTTCCCCCTAATTCACATTCGACGCCGGTTTCGCGACTTGTCGGCTATTATGACCCCGTCATCTTGCTTTCAACATCGTCATTATCATTTCCGCCGTCGTAGTCGTGTCTTGATAGTAGGATCATCATAGGAGGAGGAGGACGAAAAGGAAGGAAAGGTAGGGAGGTTAACCAGACGCATGTCCGGTTTGCTACCCTACACAGGGGAAGGGGTTTAAGGGAAAAAAAGGAAGGAGAGGGAGGGAAGAAGGCACTATCGGTGTGAGTACATGCGGATGTCCACAACCTCACGCCTATGATCGGTCACTGAGGCCAGTCGCTTTCATGAAATGTAGCAATGCACAGTACCATCATCGTCGTTATGTACTCATACCATCGTCATTGTCATTGATGAGATCATCGCCGCCGGCCGTCATACCATCGTCTTCATTGTCATCAACGCCATAATCGTAAATATGTCGTGATACTGTCATCGTGTGGTCGTCGTCATCATACCGTCGTCGTCATTGTCTCCATCGTCATCATCATCATAGTCCGGTCATGTCATCATAATCTTCATATTCATTAGTACCGTCACAGTAATTGTGTCGTCATACCGAAGTCGTCATGTCGTCGTCACCGTACCATCGTTGTCCTCGTGCTGCCGTCGTGCCAGCATCGACACATATTCTGTCGATCCAGCTGTCGCCATTTCGGGCAGCACATAACGTTTTTTTTTTTCTTTGAGTAGTCTCCTACAATACTCTGTCCTCGAAATGTCCAAGTTCATTCCCGCACACACCCTGCAATGAACACGTGTTTAGTCTTCGGTGCACGAAAGAGTAATCGCCACTATATGTGGTTGCATTAAGCTGTAACACACTAATCCGGGACCACATTTTATCATCATGTGGGCTATACACTACTTGCGAGACCGTGTTCCTCTATTCAGCTGCCGCAGCATCCTAAGGGCAGCGTCGTGGGTGTGTGTGTTTTTTTTTTTTTTTTTTTTTTTTTTGGTGGCGGTGACATTCAGGCGTAATGAGGGAATCACGGGTCGAGGGCTACGAGGCAGACGTAGCTATGACATTTAGATGGCGAAATGGAAGAGTCGGGACGGCGGAACGAACACAAAAGATTGGCATTCGAGGATGCAAGCCCCAGGAAGAAAAAGAAAGAAAGAAAGAAAGAAAGGGCATGAAGGGCGAAACGTAAGTGGGACTGCTGAGGGAGCACGAAGCAACGGCGTGCCGACTGTTGGCCGTCATCCCAGCGTGTAGGTCGTAAAAGATCGCCGATGGGCAACGTTGCCCGATCGTTATACGGCCGTGAATTAATGTGCGTGCGCTCTGTACGTGCGCGTAGTAGGGAGTCGTCGCACTTGGCCTTTCGGTTAGCTACAGATGCTGCGAGGAATCGGGAACGGAGAGAGGATGTATCGCGTTTTCTCGGCTACGGTATGCAGGTGGTGAGCGTTCTGACAAATTTCTTTTTTTTTTCTTTCTTTTACGCTTTGCGGGATAGTAAGTTTCATACTTGTACGGTCTCGAATTTATTGAGCCACACTGTTAATTTGAAATATGTATTTTGTTTTGCAGACAATTGTGAGGTTTAACGACCCGAAGCTGCGGGGTGGGTTATGAGGGATTCGGATTAATCCTGACCTCCCGGGATTCTCTAACGCGCACCCAAAAGTACGGTATACGAACATTTTTCTGGTTTTTTTTCTTGCATTCCGTCCCCATCGATATACGGTTGACGGGCGGGGATCGAACCTGTGACCTCGTGCTTAGCAGCGCAACGCCATTTTCACTGCGCTACTGAGGCGAGTGTTTTAATTGCTTTACTGAGGCGGAACGCTTTGGTTGACCAACCGTTGCTGAAAACTTTACTGAACCAACAGGAAAAGTGAAGGGGGAAATCGCGAGCGGCATCAATGTTTCTGAATGATTCACTGACCTGTGGCAGGCACTGGTACTATACGCGCGATATATATATATATATATATATATATAATGCTACGTTCGATACGCAAACGCTGCTTGCACAGATAGTTTATGCGCTCTGGAGGGCACCGTTTTCCCGAACAAATGCAGTCAAGAAATACACGATTAAATAAAATATTGGTCAATTGACTTTTACATGTTCACAATTATTGTGCATATTCGTATCAGAAACTTCAAGACACTCGTCATATAAAGGCAGCTCAATTTCGACTCAACTTGAATATGATGTTGTATATGAGGCATAAGTGCCATAAGTGTCACGTGACATTTTTTAAAATAAGGATTCGCACAATTTCTGTATGAATCATGAAAAGAACGCATAAATTTACTTGGCTTGAATCATGGCGCAATTGCGGTTCTTTTTTTTTGGCTTAGTTAACGTCCCAGAACTATTAAATGAACGAGATATTCAACTTTTACGCGCCGCGTTGTCTCCTGTTTAAGAAGCAGTCGAGTGACAGTGGAGTTTTATCTTTCTACGAACTTGCATATATTGGTTATGCCAACGGTAGTCATTAACCGGAGCTAAATGTGCAGGAGTCAACAATCCAACTTAGAAGAGCCAAAAACACAACTTACAGGAACCAAAGGGTTATTCTCTGAGCATGTATGACACTGCACCTGGTGCTGAACACAAGTGCATATTACACTCGTAAAGTTTACTGGTGTCGGTGTTGTAGTTTCATAACTAACAAAATATAACCAGGGTATCAAAGTTGGCTCGGCTATATTGTCACTATTTAATGTAAAGAGCGCCTGTTGACGCAAATGTCAAGGTGTGCAGCTTTGGAGAACATGAATGCAGCTACATCAAAGGGGATTTCCGTTGGGACCGTGCCTTTAGGAAGTAAATGTCAAGTGTTGAAATTCCTTCATGAGGCAAACGCTACCTGATCAAAATTTGAATACCGATGGTCGCACTTAGAGGAGGCATATAAACTCGCTTGGTTTGGGAATGCAGGTAGTGAAATAAAAGTAATACTGGCGAAAGTTGGAAAACTTTCACCAGAAATAGAAACGTCATATATCCCGCTTTAAAGAAAGATTATACTTCAAGAATGTCAACTCATTTCGACTTTCTGCAACGTGTCTCTACAGCCAACGTTGTTTCTCTTATTTCTGCTTTCTCTCTCTCTCTCTCTCTCTCACTTTTTCGCGGACTATTGGCGGAAAAATATGGTAATATCGCGGCGAAAGAGAGAGTGACCGCGTGGGCGTTGGACGGCGCGGTGAAAAAAAATTGGGTTTCTCCTGTGATCGTCTGACATTTCCGCGCTCCTCCTGGCGTGGGACGACCGCGTCGGACATGAAGGGAGAGGGAAAGAAATCGGGAAGAAAAGGCAAGAGTGCGTTGGGAAAGGGAGGAAGAAACTGGGGAGAGGTGAGTTGGGGAATCGGGAAAGAAAGAAACCGGCAAGCGCGCTTTGGGCATCGCAGAGGAAAACTAGGGAAACGGGGGAAGGCTGCGCCGGCGACGGAGGGAGAAAATTTGGGAGCAAGGAGAAAGGGGGCTTGAAGTTGCGGGAGAAATTATGGGGAGAAAGGGAAGGGTGCGTTGGGAAGGGGCGGAGGAAAAAAAGTGTGAAGAGAGGCGCGCGCTCTGAAAGGTCGTCGGGTTACAACGTGAAGCGAGCCGTGGTGTAGTTTGTTCCTCGGTTGCGTCACGGTGCCGCTTCGCTTTCGAATCAATGACATGGCGGCTCGCTCGCACACGATGCGAAGAACATGTTCATTCACCGCGGCGAAAGAAAACAAAGAACGAAAGGGACAACAATAAATTAAAGAGTCACGATTCGGCGAGCGTCTTGTGAGTCGTAAAACAGCGAGTGCTATCCAGAGATCGCTGTCGCAAGAGGACGGACAGCGCTCTCGCACAGGCAGACTTTAACGCTGCTATGGTTTCAACTATGGCAAAGGAAGAAGTAGATCAAGCAGCGATATATTTTACAGTGAATGTGTCCATCGATAAAAAACGGTATCTTAAAAAAACTGGAACAAACAAATGAACACGTAGAACTTGGATTCGGCTTCGGGTTTGTCATTAGCAAAGTGCGTTGAATGGGAACTTATATGCCGAAACTACGATTTGTAAATGTACACCATATTAAGCTTACTTCAGTCGTTTGTTTATGCGTTTGTATGTTTTCTAGAGTATCTCTGCACCTCTACAACATTGGCAAGATGATACCGAGATATATCTTCATATAACCGCTGGGTATTCACTTGCGTCGTCAGTGTACTTATTTGTTTGTACATTTTATTGGATCCTAACGTCCGAGGGCATCATTACATACAATGATTTTCTTTAGAATCAGATTTCACGTTACAGTTTGCCCGTTCCATGACACACCTACCAGAAGAATACGAAGCACACAGTCACATCGACAGTACTTGGGGTAATTTCTTGGTGTTATGTCGACTACGTTGTTGCCGAGATAAAATCTAGATATATTTAACTTATTTCATTCGTTCATTTTTTTATTTCGCATGTCAGTCTGAATATTCAGGTCCAACTGAATAATTAGTTTGAAACGATTCTACCAGGACTTACTTATTTATTTATTTGGTTGTTTATTTATATTTAATATTAGGTCAAATTCATTGTGAAGTTGCTCTACCAGGTTTTATAATGCGAACGAAACTTGTCTCTGAAATATACCGCTAGTGCGCCAACAGAAATTTCGGAAGGCTCACGATGACCGCGTAAATGTTTCACACATTACTGTAATCCAATACTTTACTCGTTTTTCCTGGTTAGACGTTATAGCGATAATTTTGGCAATTGTGATGTCTGTTGGTGTGCATTCACAGATCAGTAAATCTGGATCCTTATTTTTTTTTTCTCTCTTTGTTGACTACCGAGGATTTCTAGAAGAAAAATTTCAGGTCATACGTCTCGCTTCTGCTCCTGACATCTGGTAGTTCGCAGTTTTCTTTATTTTTTTTTAATGCAACTAATTTTTTCAAGTATAGATGACTGGAGATAGACATCATGGTTGGGGTCGGCTACTTCTACTTGCCTAGCCAAACAATACATGCCAAAAGTAGGCCGGCTGCTGAAACAAGCAAGCAGATAAACGAAGCAGTTAATAAGATGTAAGCAAGATTCAAAACGCGCTCACGAATTTTTTAACAGAGAGTTGAAGTAAGTAAATTGCATTTCATTAGATGAACTAATGATAGACGGTAAAAAAAAAAGAAACTTGAGAAAAAATATAAAATTTCAGCATGCCGACTTTATTCGAATCGGTCCGGTGGTCGCCATTCATTCATTCATTTTTATTTCCTTAAAGATTCCCGAGAGGGTATTAGATAAGGGGTGTTTTTTTTTTTGTTAGACAGAATATTGTTGACAACGATCAGTCCGATGTTATATTTGATATGCTATGCATGGAGCTTGATGGGCACGTGATAGTGGCGATGTTGCGAGAAAGGCCGTTCCAGTCTTTTGCTGCTCTGGGAAAAAATGAAGCAGAAAATGTTTTAGTGCGTGCACATGGGCGAGAAATTTGCATGAGGGAATTTGGCGCTTCACGTGTATTTGAAGAGGAACATCGGAGTTGTCAGCGCGCTGTAACTTACTGCCAAAGTTTTTCAATACTTCCTAGCGCCTTTGTTCAGATGGTCGAGAAAGACAGAAATGTTCGCGTTTGCGTGCTGCATAACTGATTGTACCTATCAGTAATAATTATATTAACCGCAATATTTAGTTGAAGATAATCCATTTGCGAAGCCACAAATCCATTTCAAGCCAGAAGGACGAATTTCTGGCAAATCCACGTACGATTCCCCGTCAAAAGGTCCTGTGCCGGCGATTATATTAAATTCTAACAGCTCCAGTAGGGAAACTCAAGGGACGCTGTTTCTCACCATCGACGGTTTCCGAGTGTCGAAATCACTTGAGAAGCCCCGCCAGTTACCCGCCCGTCCACGCGTTGAGGGTAGCGGTGTGGGATTGTCGATAGGTCATCTTCTAATTTGTTCTGGAGCAGGCAGAGCGACACGGACATATGAGGCACCCGAAACAACACACGTCACCTGCATTGTTTTGTTGTCCCCACGTAACCTCTATATCCCAATCCATGTCGTTGGGCCTGTGCTAAAACAAATATAAAAGTTCGCGCACGTATTGGCTGTGGGACGAAAAGTTCTGAGCGAGACACTATGCGGTCCCGGTGTGGCCTCGAAGATCTGGCGGTATGCGCGGAGCCCGATCTCGGAGGCTATGATACCCGCAAGGGCTGAAGAACGAAGTTACGGCGGCAGCCAACCGCAAGGCGAAAGCAGCGATTGGAGTAATCGGCCAGTTTTATCGCGTTCGCCTCGCGTTTAGAAAAAAAAAAAAGGAAAGAAAGGTGTGTGTTTGTTTGTGTGTGTGTCTCTGGGTTGGAGGAGCACTTGGGTCTTATCTTATACAGCAATGCGGCAGTTTGTATGGCTGTGCAAACAGCGACGATGAATGTCCATTCTGCTCTCTATGCCACTCTGTATACAGCTGTTATCGCGTCGCCGACCTATTCACACCACATTATCACAAGCGGCACTCGAAGACTTTTATCAACTTCTCAGCTGTGTGTACATGGAGGTATGACTAAACAGAAACGGTGCGCGTTTTTTGTTGTATTCTTCAATGACGCAGAAGATACGCTATTTTTTGTTTCAGTTTATCGCTTTCTAAATTGGTAACAGTGAATATTTATACGCTTTGCTTTGTTTCTTTCTTCTTTTTCCTCCAGGTGACCAAATTTCTTTACCGTAAATAAAGAGGAGCGTTATCTTCTACGCTTGTTTATGTTTAGCAGTTTACCTTCACACTGCAAACTTTAATACCATCGCTATATCGATGTTAATAAAGATTGCTCGAGAAATATACTATACCTAATCTGAGCGTCAGGCATCATCTACGGTACTTCCTATAGCACGTATTTTGCTCCGCATTTACCTGATGTAAGCTACGAGCATAAGCTTACTTTAGCATATCATCATTTATGCTAAAAAAAATTCTGGGGTTTTACGTGCTAAAACAACCATCTGATATTGAGGCACGCCGTAGTGGGAACTCATATTAGTTGGGACCACTTGGGGTTTCTTTAACGTGCACCTAAATCTAAGCACACGAGTACTTGGATTTAGGTGTCAGCGGCCGCATTTCGCCTCCATCGAAATGCGGCCGCCTTGGCATGGATTCGATCCCGTGACCTCGTGCTCAGCAGCCCAACATCATAACTACTGAGAAACCACGGCAGGTATGACTTATCAGTGCAAGCAAGGTATCAATATTTAGCGCAAGTATCCGCATGTGCAAAGAAAACCTGTAATCTGTAAAAATACGAAAATGTACTCGAACATTTATTCTAAGTGTAAGCGCTTAGAGTTTTGAGTGCGCGTGGAAGCCCTGACAGTAACAACAGTAATCAGGTTCATCGCAATTTTTTCGTGCGCGATCCTGCCGCCGCCTTGGCGTATTTCGCAGAATTACTTGTTCTAATTGCTCGTTTCGTTTCAAGCTTTCAGCGCACTCCGAGCTGTCGATTCGTACGGCCTCTCCCGTTGTGGTTAATTCGAATGGTATCGGAACCGTGTGCTGAAGCTTTTTACAGTCGGGGCAGCAGCAGCAGAGTCTAGCCAGGGAGGGAAGCACAACACTTGACGGTGTCGAATTGCGTGCGCTTCGCGTACTTGGGGATGATTTGTGGTCCAGGTCGGAACTGGGCACAGCTCGATGCATAGCTCTCGGACGAGCGATGAAGCGTTCGTCGTTGTCGTTTAGAATGTCAACTCGCTTCGCATCCCTACAGGCCGGTGTCGGTGACGCTGGGGTGATGCTGGTGATGATTTAATGGCGTTCCCTTTTGAAACGGAGCGGGACAAGTAGTCACCTAGCCTTCTTGAGTTGATAAGCTCTGCTATAAACATGTTTTTCATTCTTTTATTTTGTATACATCGCCTTATTACTTTTTTTCTCTTGCTGAAAACTTCTATATCTACCTATGACACAATGGACCAGTGGGAGGCACAGCTCGCACGCTCCGACCTGACAGGTCAAAAGTCCTTAATTAGCCAGGTCAGGCAGGCGGCAGAGGTCAGTGGGGCCCTGGGCTGAGAGGCTCCCACCACCCCTCCTTCAAATCTTTTCCATTGCAACAAAGTTTCTATCTATCTATACCTACCTAGTACCGCTACCTAGGCCTGTAATGAATCTGGTCCTATCAAGCTCTTTCCTGCCCCTTTTTTTTACCATTACTGTAAACGTCTCTTGCTTATCTCGACTGCTGACCGCTTGATATTTCCGTCTACTTTAAATCCAAGCGCTTCTGGAATTTCTACGTTACGCACTCGTCTAGCTCCATGGGGGAAGCCCTTCGCATTCCATCAGGATGTGCTGAATGTTCTCCCGATATTGCTGCAGCACACGCATGCCTCGCCTAATTTGGAATATTGGCTCCGTTGTGTTTTTGTCAGACAACTATCTCGAGCCTCAAATAGCAAGGGACTTCCCTTCGTGTTATTGTACGGAATTTTCCTTCCAATTTATTGTTTCTCATTTTTGTAAATCCTCATTCGCATCCATTCGCATCCAATTCGCTGTCTCATTTACTCTCACTTTCTCTCTGATTGCTCCTAGCTGTTTATCTACCCATTCATGAGAACGTTGTAGAGCCCTCTCACCGGTGCAGTGGTCCTACACCTAGGGCGACTGTCTCGGAAAGGCAGCTGTGCCGGGTTCAGTCCCCGGAGCAGCACCAGTTTCTCTTTATCCACCAAGTTTCTTTTTCAAGTATATTGAAGTTGACTCTTAAAGTCTACTACGTCAGATGGATTGCTCCTTATGTATGTGTTAGTAATCTACGCTGTTTACGGAGCTCCACAGAAGACGGCATATCTTCACAGTTCTCATGGATTGGATGGAGTTGATGGGCTGTGACGTACAGAACCTGAGTCTGCACATTAAGCAGAAGCTGTGGCTTGGAGACTGGCGTATAAATGCAGGGCAACGGAGGAATCGGTTTTCTCGGCAAACGCTGCAGCAGTTATGGTGAGATTTGCGTATTAAAAAGAAAGAAAGAAGAAGCTAGTGACTGTAGAAAGCGGATTTCGATCTGTGCCGTCAGTTTTTTTTTACAAGAATTGTTGAAAATAGCAAAATTTAAAAAAACCAAGAAAATTAATGTATCAAGTTTGCAACTCAGCAACGAAAACGATATCACAATTCTGTAAACTGCGCTTAATAATACATCTTAATCGTACATAATTGATGTGGTGTGCACTGCTCTGAGATATACGAATAATTCGTGGGAAAAACTTTGCAAACGCGTCGTAAACGTTGTAACGATTTCAAATAGGATGCAAACTTATATAATAAATTTGTCAGCTTTAGATGTTCCATAATTATGGAGTTTACATCGTTGCGATATCTGTATTTAATGCAGAGTTACGGATTTGTAAACTTCGCCCGTCGGCTTTTTTTAAAGGTTAGCAATTTTTTATAATTAAACAAAGAAAAAAATATTGCAAGCCCCAGATCACAATCCTGCCGCCTGCAGTCACTGGAACAAAACTTTTTCTATCAAATGCAACAAACTTGATTCAAGCCTTTAGAGCTGTTGTCTCCTGATAGTATTTCTTGTATTTTACATGTGGTTATATCGCCGGAATCGTATGAGGCCCCGAGCTAAAGCTTCCTTTTAAGTGTTCAGATTTTGCATTACAAATTTGATTGCCTAATTGATCGACGTCCTTTGGTGTCACAAAGCACCACCGTGTCTCTGATAGACGCCGTAGTGAGTGCTCGGTATTAATTACGAGGACAATGCGTTTTTTCAGTTGGCTCGCAAAGCTTGGTAGACGAACGTTCTTGCATCCCGCTGTAACAGGTGTATTACATCGAGTGATACAATAGTGGCCCGTAAGCGCCAGATTCCCGAGTTTGGCATAGTCGTTCATTTGTGCAACTCATACCAAGGCCTTAGCATACTGGATGTGGCTTTATCTTCGTTCTTTCCGGCAAACAATAAAGCGGTTAGCGTGAAGCGTGATAAAAGATTACTTTGCAGGCTTTCGCGCCGAAACGGGACATCTAATCAGCGCTCTGAGGTGTTTCCCCCGAGAGTGGAACGTACTCTAATAACGGACTTTGCAGCATTAATCTAGCATAAGAACTTCCTCCTACTACTACCACTGCAACTAGAAACGGGAGGTGGGGGGGGGGGGGGGGGAGATTCTGTGCGTCCGATGTACACGTATTGCCCTGTCGAAACCTACTCGCCCGCGTAGGCAGTATCGCGATGACCAATAGCGCTCTCAATAACGTCGTGCTCCTAATCACCCACACGTGTGCACTTTGCCGTACGCCACTCACTACGTAGATGCGCGCACCGGGATTCAGTGCTAGTCCTGCCCAGTATAAGACCAATGGCTCTCCCAGAGCCAAAATAATTAGGCCGTCCGCACAAGCTATCGGCGCACAGCGTCCTTTAGAAGCGCAATCGAATTACCCGGATCGTCGGTCATTGCACGATGGACGCAACAGCGCTGCGACGTTTCCCGCCGCCAGCCGCTCGCGTCGTGAAAGGAAGGTGGGCGGCGGGCTCTGCCTGCGAGCGACCGCGCAATGCGGTGAAGGCAAACCCACGCTCGCAGTTGAGGCGTCTCCGGCCGGACAAGGGGTGAAGGACCGGTCGAATCGTTGACGCGGTTCCCTGTTTCCCTCTCTCTCTCTGTCCCTCGCTCATCTCTCCACGGGGAAGGAGAAACCGCCGGGTCGCCGCCGCCGCTGTTGACGTCGGGGAGCGTGTTAGATAGCTGGCGCCACCTGGTGAAGCAAGCTCTCACTGCTGGCACGGTGCAGGCCGATGGCGGGATTGTTTGGCCTCGTCCCTGAACTTACGAAGTTGTTATTGGGATAGTTTGGTCTTTTCTCATGACGCCGTGTCAGCGGTACGGACAATACCGTTCTAGGCGGCCTTGTGTTTGCGTGCAGTTTACGACTCGAAGAGTTGACAATGCATTCCGATCGTGCGGCTGTGACAGTACGAAGCGATGCTTTTGCTTGCTTAAAATGATGATGATCAATGAAGTTTAATATCACAAATGCAACTGAGACCATAAAACGTCAGAATTAATATCTCATTGGATTGGGAGTTGCTGAAAAGTATATAAAGAGATAGCCGCACATATAGATATCTAAAGTTGTATTAGAAATAGGCGTAAAATATACGAGTGACGTAATAAATAGCGTTAAATAGTTAAAAGCGATAAACAGCACATGCTAATGTAGTGTTTTACTCTAATGCTGCTGTGAGCTGCCGTCGTTCCGTGTGCGGCTTGTCGGACTTCCACTGTTACCTGTCAAGCACGACTTCTTCAAAACCTCTCCAAGACGTTTACTCATGGCTTACCCGCCGCGGTAGCTTTGTGGCTATGGCGTTGCGCTGCTGAAGCCGAGATTCGATGATTCCAGTCCCAACCGCTATGGCGGCATTTCGATGGGGGTTTAGATTTCGGTTTAACTTGGAGATTTAGACTTAGGAGGTTTAGGTCTAGCAAGCACGGGAGACCCCGATTACAAGAATAACAATGAATATAACAAAGAATGGCTACAAAGCCCTTTCGTGTCTTTTACTTTACGTCTGTATGAAGCGCTGTTACTTTTATAAAATGAATATGTACCAATCGGCAGGACATATTTGAGCGTTCCTGGAACCGACTTGGAATAATTCTGTCCATATTTTCATATCCAGGGACTTTCTACTTCTGAACATCTAAATCCGATTGACATTCGTGCTTGGCCTTCGCTATTTGACAGTGCCCGTTGTTTGCACCATCTTGCTACACGTAATACCAGTAGCCACAAGTTGCGTGGCTTGACATCGTTGTCAGGCAATTTCTGTTGTAAACACCGTCACTCTGCTTCGAAAACACACCCAACAGATCACAACCCGCAGCCGACAGGCCTAACTCGACACATGCCTACACTCACTTGTAGCCTGTATTTTGGTTTTGTCATTCACAACCATGCTGCTCCTGTGCTCCTGTGTACGTCGTTGCGTTGTAATAACGCTATTATACATTTACACGTTGTCAACCAGTGTTTTGCTCAAGGAATGACAGTATAGAGACCGTCCTGTCAACGTCTACGACAAGCATTCAGCGTTTCCCCAGTTCCAGTCCATTCTCGCGTTCATCTTAGGAGCCAGTTCAACTGACAAGGAATTAGAGATAGGCACACATTAATGCATGAAATAGCCAACAATGCCTTCACTGCTCCCACTGCACTTCTTGCCGTCTTCACAAAGAAGGAACTCAATAATGCTGAGTGGATATGCCATAGATAAGGTTTAACTGATATGTGGACCAACGATAGATACGACAAGCAGTAACAGAGGCTCGAACACACACACACACACACACACACACACACACACACACACACACACACACACACACACACACACACACACACACACACACACACACACACACACACACACACACACACACACACACACACACACACACACACACACACACACACACACACACACACACACACACACGCACGCACGCACGCACGCACGCACACACACACACACACACACACACGCGTGCGCGCGCGCATATAAGCACCGAGTAAAGTATAACTGCATATTTGCAAATTTTACACAAATGTGCAGCATGAGACAGCAGGGACTGAAGAACTCTAGCACTTTTAATTGGAGGACAGAATATTTTGGAAAGTGTCAATATAAAGCAGTCTCCCGCGTATGAAAATTTAAGGTGTGCCTAAGTGATTTATAGCTGAAAGAGAATTTTGCAGGGCGGCACACTCTGGTGTTTCCCGCGTCAAATCCTTTTGCAGACGACCGTTGCGATATTTCCAAACCGATGGGGCTCACGTGGTCCGCTAGAATACACTTTCAGGAGATGCTAACTTTTGGAATGCCAGAGACGTGTCTTATCGTAGACGTTGTCATCATTAGCCGAGAAAGACGTGAGAAAGATCGGCCTGAATTTCCCGGGTCATCCCGTCGTGATGAAATAAGAATAGGATGGAGTCTGCTGTGAACTAATAACAGCATATCTATAAATAAAGGTTACATTGTATTCTTGAAGAACTAAGAAATGAATTAAGCTAGTGAGTTTTGAAAACGTTTGCTGAACCAAAAGGAGCTCATACATGCGAAAACATTTCGAATCTGTGGAATTCGCACTGACGCAGGCGCGCTGCGGCTTGGGCACGCAAATAAGAGGCTCACACATAATTTTCTTCGCTAATAAACAACCTTTTTGTCCTGCCATACACAAGCACGCATGTAGCCTTGGAGAAATATGCAACCAGGCTTAATAACTTAGTGCTGTCGTACACGAAATGCCAATATAGGCTGGGCTGTATTGGTAAATTACGCTTCTTCAATGCCAAACAACCAACTCTTACCTTGAGACCATCGAGGCATGGTAAGCGAGGAACGTCGCAAACGAATGAAAGACACGCTAGTGGCGACGCCACCGCGAGGTTCCGGCACCACCAGCCCGCTATGGCGTCATGAATTTAGACGGCGTACTTCTCTGACGCAGTTGATGTCGTCATCGCAAAGCTGGACCACGTCGTTTAATTACTGAAGAGCCAAAGGCCGAACGCACAGGAAGTTTTGAGAAATTCTGTCCGCGTCACAACAGCCAAACATTTAAAATATGTGACGTCACACTCACGTGCAAGGGCATGTATGGCTTCGGCGAGAAAATTCATGAAATGGAAGTTTCACTCTTCTAATATCTCTCTTCTAATAAAGATTAACCTGTTGCCATGAAATTAACGTAAATAATGTTTCGAAAGAAGACTTTATCACTCTTGACTGATTTAATGTTTCTCGGGACTGTCCGTTTAACCGTATCACTGCTGATGACATGTTAACTCGTCGTGACGAAGGCTGAACTACCTTACAATGTACACAAATAATACACAATGCATTTGGCTTTTCTCTTTCCAGCAAAGCAGCAGAAACGCTATAGGCGTTCATGATGTCGTATCTTTTAGAAAAATGACAGAAACGGTTTAAAAATTTGCGCTTTTCATATTTACAAAAAAATTATCATGGTAGTTAAGGGCTTAAAACTAGAAACTTCTTTTTGACTGCGTCTGACAGCTTTCTCTCTTTTTGAATGGAACTTATCTGGATTTATGGTGGTTACAAAATACTTCATATATACGTAAGCCATCGTAAAGGGAGTTAGTATTTGAAACAGGGGAAATTGCTCCGGTAGTGTACGGGAACAAGCAATAAAGACGTGTCAGTCCGGTGCCGAAGTTTCGAGAAAAGAATTTACTTTCCTCTGACAAAGACGAGTCCTTTTGTCGAAGTAGCACGAGGCGCTCCATTGCTTTGTTCCCCCAAAGTTCTTATGTACTTAAGCCACATTAAAGTTCCGATTACCTTTAGTCACCTAGCAGCTATCACATAACAGTGTGTGTTTATTTTTGCGCCTCAGTACTCTATTGCGCTGTAGTACGAGTTTATTGCGCAAAAAAAAAAAAGAAAGAACACTAACATTTTCGCCAATTTAATGCATCAACTATTCCAGCAAGAAGCTGTTCTCGCGGTTTATCATCTGCGCCAGTATGGGAAGTTTGGCTACTGAAGAGCCGCTATTCCCAAAACCATAGCTAAAGAAACACTAAACGAGAGAACAGCAAAAATAGAAGAGATAATCAAGACCTTTCACAATCGCCAGGAATAAAAGAAACTCACACTACATGTTAAGAACTTGACTCTAATGTGGCAAGTACATACAAACCATGCCTAAAACAGAGGTAGCGCATGACGGGACGTGCATGAGGAGTCTCCTCACGTTCAAAGTGTTCACGGCAGAACGCGTAAAAAATTGCGAGCGCAAGACAAATAGAAATTACATCAAAATAAAAAAAGGAACATCGCAACCTGAGTTCACAAAATGTTAACTTCTTGCCAGCATTCACGCGAAACGTTTATCGAAACACCGCGTAGACTCGTGTAAGGGCCGCACCTATGTTTTTTTTTTCACTATTTTGGCCAGATGCGGCCCTTACAATGGGCCGAACCTCTTGGTCAAAATGGTGCCGGTTCAGCCGACGACTACTGCACACCCCGGATCTCCGGATGTAACATTGCATCAGAGATAAACGTGCAGCTCTCACCATCCTAGTAGGGGCGCGTCGAAGTGCGCAGCGCGGCATCGAGGCACCGAACGCAATTGCTTCTCTCACGGAATTTCTTTTTCTTTTTTTTTACAAATATTGAGTTACAGGTTGGGAGTGCGGCCCTTAGACGAGTCTATACGGTATCTCGCTGCATCAACCAAGTGCGTCTGCTCACGGTGTGGTCATCCTCACACTCGTGTAAATCTTGGTGACTTTGGTCGATCAACGCAGCACCCTCTGTATGCTTACTTGTTCTTTTTTTTTTTTGGCTGGTTGTGTAGTAGAAGCCTGGCGTAGGTTGTCGTAGACTTGCATAAGGCTGGCGTAGGTTGGCGTAGAGTGGTCTATACACCCATGGCGCTGCAGTAGTTCGTGTGTACGTTCTCCTAGTGGCGAGCTGTTTCACGTTTCATTTTGCTGAAAACCCCCTGCCCCAGTGTGCACCACTGTTTTCCTTCTCTCGCTTCTTTCTTCGTAGTTGTTCATGCTTGGCGTAGAGAAAGCCTCAGTATAGTAGTGTAGCACTGGTTAGCGAGTAGTGGCTAGTGTGTTCTCTTGTGGTATGCGGTTGATGACCTACCTGCTCACGAGGTAAGTACGCGTTGCCCCCAAAGCGTCGACGAAAAGTCAAGATATATTCGGCCAGCGTGGGCCGTTTTGAAGCCATTGAGGGGGCTCTTTGCGGAAATGACGAAAGCCGCATTTCGATGGGGAGCGGAATGCAAAAAAAAAAAAAAAAAACCGGCCGTGTACCTTGCATTGGGCGCATGTTTTAAAGAATTCCAGGTGGTCAAAATTATTTCGGAGTCCCCCACTATACGGCGAGCCTCCTAATCGTATCGCGGGTTTGGCGCTTTAAAAAAAACACAGAATTTAATTTTAATGCTGGAAGTCGGTTCGTATAAGCCGTAAGTTCGTATAAGCGCATTTTCGATGTCTGTGAGCAGGCAAGAGTCCAGAAGTGGCGAACTGAAATTTCGCGAGTTGTGAGTACACCGATTTTAAAGCTTACTGAGAGTCTTGTAGCCATGCCACACGGGGCAATTTAGTGCACTTTATGCGAGTGTACTACGCCGCACGATAGGCGGCACCATCTATACGACACCACAATGGCACCACCTATGAGTAAATAAGGAGCCACCTAATATATATATATATATATATATATATATATATATATATATATATATATATATATATATATATATATATATATATATATATATATATACATATATATATATATATATATATGCATATATATATATATATATATATATATATATATATATATATATATATATATATATATATATATATACTGCGTTGTAGTAGTTAAACATTATGTAGTGTGAGCTTTAGCCCACATAAAGTTTACTTGCCGAATTAACGGGGTTTTCGACTGTATTAAATATATATGTATTCTGTGCTTGCTTTTCTGCCTAAAACATGACAATAAGTGAAAAAAAGGTTAGCTGTTTACACGACCCCCAACTGCCGGTGCTGTGGCACTCACTCGGCTACGCTTCCGCATATGCTGTGCGAGTGCCCAGCACAGTACACACACATTAACACCACGACCCTCTCGTCGAGGTTGCGTGAGGCTCTGCGGAGCTCCGCCCTCGAGGACCAAACCTGGGCGACCCAGCACGCCCGTGAGGCGGCGGCGAGGCAAGCCCTCGACATCCCCTCCTGGGAGGCTTAGGCCCGGCCATCATAAAATGCTGGTTCTATAACAAGAGTTTATCCCCCCCCCCCACCTCTGTATCGAGTCAAGATAAGACAGCATCATATCCAGGGTATGCTATTCTGCGGTTTTATTGTGGACATTGTCAAATTCGGCCATCTTGTCTGCTCTGATTGGCCCAGAGAGATGCTGCAGGCTTTCTGATTGGCTGGAAATTCCGCCGTTTTCACAGAGGTCGTAGCAGTCTCGTGACAACTGAATAGATGGCGAATTCGTCAACATGGCACAGCTTGACGTTCTGTGCTGAATATATCCCGGGCAGGCAGTGAAAAAAAAAGTAATGTGCATATACGGGGTGTCTCAATGTGGCTTAATTGTGCCAGAATTTAAAGAAATATGCGCGTTCCACGTAGCTCGACAGAACCAAGGTAATGTTGTTTGCTGTCACTTGGAGCGTCATACTAATTTTTTTTTGCATATGGGCGTAATTACATAATTAGTTATTATCAATTAACTAACTTCTCAAATTATGTAATCAGAGCAACATTGTCAATCAGCAAAGTGTAGGCCACTATGAAAAACATTACGGATCCATCTTTCTGTTCTGTACGTACTACATAAATGCTTTGTTTTCTTTTTCCCAGCGTTAAAGAAAGTGGATGATCGGGCAAGTTGGCAATTCATAATCTAAGCGTGCAGCGTAAAGGTTACGCGTAGACGAGACAAGTGAGAAGGGGAAGCACGTTTAAGCTTCGACGCTTACGCTTAAAAAAAACCCGCAGAACATTCAAAAGAAAATGCCTCGCGAATATAGTCGCGCCGTACTTTTTCGCGTGCTCTTGCGGGCTACTTTCAGTCTTGGAAAAATCTTTATTGTAGCACGGTACAGAACAACGGTGCTTATAAGTTGGATTGGCAATCTTGCTCTGATTATAATAATTGAGAAGTTAATTATTCAATAATAACTAATACAATTAGGCGAAATATAAAAATTAGTAGTCTGAAAACATTACCTTGGTTCTATCCAGCTAGCGGCACTGGCATATTTTGAAATTTTGGCTCGGGTACGTTTAATACTTTTGGTGGTGTAAAAAAACAAGCGTTTTAAAGTTAATACCGACTCTACATTCAACGATGTTTTCTTTATTTTTGAATGTCTATCACGCTGCACACTTCGTCGTGGCGAAGGAACATTCCCAAACGCTCTTGCCAGCGAGTGAGTGCTTGTCGCCAAGTGCTTCCGTACGGCAACCTGCGAGTGGCCCCAACGATGATGTGAACCCCTTCAGAACGACATTGCATTTGCCTGTGTCAGAAGCTTGTCTTAGAGTACAACGTAAAACCGTGTAGCCTGCAATTAGAGCTCTTTTAAATCCTCTCCGCAAGCGTATTACAGTTTACGGCATACCTAGAGCATCGGAGACGTTGATATAGTAACAGCAGTGTCGGTGCGTGATTTTGTGACGCTTTCCTCAGTCGCAACTTCGTATTAGTGTTTTTTCCTTTTCTCTTCTCTCTCTTTTTGCTGTTGCGTGCTATTCTAGCAAAGGGGGCAGACGAAAAAACAATGTGCAGAAACCATCGACGGTGATTGCCGATGTAGGGGCATTACATGTCGAACGTTTTTCGAAAGCTATTCTCTGTATTGCAGGAAAGATGCAGTTAGAATATTTATATAGCTACACGTTTGTTGTTTGATTACGTTATTCCGTAGACAAATAAGCCGTTGACCGACACACCTGTGGCGGTAGTGTAGGTGGCCTACATACGGGCTGTTGTAATCAACGTTAACCAATTCCTTTAAAGTTGTCTGTGGCATGTAGCACAAATCTGTTCGCTCAGCTGTATCAGTCAAGGAGGAAGACATCACTTGCACTAGAAACAGAAAGGCATGATCAAGTAATAGGCAGGATTTCACGAATCAGCTTTTCAACCAATTGCTTTAGCGTGCACATTGCACTTTACGAAATGAATTAAGCCAGTGATTTCGCGAAGGCACCTTCACTTGGAACTTGAAGTGAACTTGGTTCACTTGGAATTTTCGAAACTAGCACTCGCTGTCGCAGCGCGCAGGCCGCCCGCCGCTGGGTGACGTAAGCAGAACGTCGCCTCGAAGGGTGCGGCTTTGCGCTCGCTGCAGCTTCCTAGCTTCGGTTTCGCGCGCTCTAGCTGATAGCCGAAGTTCGTCGTGCCATAGTTCCGCAGATAACCGCACTTTTTTTTTCCAGATCCAAAAAGTTGATTTGGCTTGCACGGAGAGCCTGTTGAAATTATCAGTTTAGACGGTAAATTATAGATTTTTTTGGTAATTAGCGACTAAATACCACATATCACCTGTCACCCCATAGTCGCCGCCACTGACAGCGTGTCTCCCAAGGAACTTATTTTTCAACGGCTACTTTTAATATTTATCATCACCGATTATCTCTCTCTCTCTCTGCTGCGAGCTAAGGAAGGTGCACTGATACAAGAGCCATGAGGCGCAACCTTAAGGGCATAAACTTCGGTTGCTTCCTTTTTTTTGTGTGTGTGATTGCGGGACCGATGCACTATCTCCTCCTCTCGAAATTTGGTTCTGCACTTGGACAATATGCATGTGCAAGACCTATCCCTCATGTAATGCATCTATCAGCGCACCTTCCTTAGCTCCGAGTAGAAAGGACAGTAGCTTAACCGTGGACAATCGATGCCGTCGGTAGGCTTGTGAAGGCGTCTTTACGCAGGCGATGTGACCACATATACCGAGTGTTGCTACAAACACTTTATTATACGTGGGCTAATCAGAAAGACATTGCCCCTATACTTTATTATCCAAAATAAGGTACATACAGGTAATTCTAAACATACATAATTCTACGTACCTTACACTATTTTCCCACATAGTCCCCACACCGGTTCAAACATTTTTCCCATCGCAGCACTAAATTTGATATACCGCGGTGGTGAAATTCGCCCCGCTGACTGTGGAACCACCGTCAGACTGCTGGTCTTGGCTTCATCGTTGCACGGGAATCGCTGTCCTGCCAGGAACTTGTTCATCTGACCGAAACCTTGGAAAACACTAGGGGCGAGAGACTGTATGGTGGGTGGTCCGCATTCTCCCAGTGAAATGACCGGAGTTTGTCGGCGGTTCGCATTGCCGCACGCGGTCCCCCCGAACGCTCATTGTCATGTAGGTATTCATGGCGTTTTGCAAGATCACAACACCACCACCACCTCGCACTTCTCAAAGCGAGACACCTTTACCCATACGTGGGCTGCATTTCCCTCTGGATTTCGATGTGCTTTCATTCCCTTGCTCCATAGAAGACGAATCACATTTCGTTGCTCGCACGCCGTGGACGTGTGAAGCACAACCGCCATTTTCAACAACTGACAGCAGCGCCGTGCCGCGTAGCTACCGGCAGATAAGGCCGTGCCGGTCCAAGAAAGGTCCACCGCTGTCAATGGACATGTTCGCATTTACAGCCGTAATTTGGCTTAAATAATGGGGGCAAGGACTTTCTCATTCGCCTTCAAATGCATATATATATTCCTCAACTTTGCCCTGCGTTTCGCCTGTTTCTTCTGGCGCATAAACTTTAGAGCTACAAGCGCGAATGAATCGACTAAGGAGAAGCGCAACGGAGCCACGAAATAGACCACGCCACCATACCCGGTTAAGCAACCTCCGCAATAACTATGCCAATCCTCACAGCTTTGCTTCACGTATATTTGATGATCTGGAGGAGCTTTAGTAGCCACCACAAAGCTCTTCGCTCATGACAATGACTCGTGCCTTTTAACTCACACGCTAAGTCGCACACAATTTGAGCCGACAGAACACGCTTTTTCTATTGAAAATTTTCTGGATTACTTCAGAAGAAAACGGTTTGCAGGGAGCGTCAATTGGAAGGCCCGACGAAGCCAGCCGAGGTTACGTGCATCCCTAGAAGAGACTGCCCTTTGCCTGATGATCAGAGATCGTATTCGCGAAGTCAAGAGTCTTCTGACGAATCTCTAACAGCGATACTCTATTACTGTCTTTACTCAGTAGTTTCTTCGGCCGGCACCTACGCGTAACCAATATCACAATTATCGACACCATTCCAGTGCGCGCTGCCTTCAAGATCAGTCCACTTTACAGATTGCTGGAAGGGGCGCGCTAAGCTCGTGTTAAGAGGGGCACTTCGAAGGTCTATATTATACATGCTTAATTATCGTTTCAAATTTCAATGACCGCGGTTGGCATTACTTAGCCGTCGTTTCCATGGTTTCGACATACTCATGAATTGGACACTAGGCGTGCTATATGCCATGCGATTGGTTCTGCATGCTTCCGTATTACCCGGTTATCCTGCCACTGCAATGTCGTGACACCCGTCTTGATGATTATTCATGTTAACCTGTGGCCGGGGCTTCCAGTAAACCTGAACCTCAGGGCCGAAAGAGAGAAAAGGGAAAAGGAAAAGCCAGGCTGAGCCCGCGGTTCGACACGCTGCGCTTGTGACCAGGCCTTCTCAATTCACTGCGTCTCGATGAAGCTCCCCGCTGCGCTAAAAAGAAGGGACAGATATAGATAGGAAGAAGCGGACGAAACTATTCTAAGGCGCGAATGTAATTAAGAAAAACAAACAAACTAATAAATGGGAAAATCCACAAGCGACTCAACCTAGCAGACTCAACCTGTATAACAAGGTTTGAGAACTATTTCTGCGCCAGAACAGCTCAAATACGAAGGGATAGTTTGGAACTTATAACGTCAGCGATGACGTAAACGTGTGTAGAGGTTTCGACGCACAATAAAAATAAAAGGAGGGGAGGAGTGTCCGTGTTCGCACGCCTTTACCCCTTCTTTGCATTATGAGTATGACAGTCGTTTTATTCTTGAAGTGATAAACCTTTTCTTGCCAAACGAATCAATACAGAGAATTGTGAAAGAACTTAACAACTTTAGAAACAGTCTAAGATAGTTTAGCGTTGCTCTTTGGTGTCCATTTAAGATATGGTGCTGTTGACGATTATGGCGAAGAAAGAGAAACCGGTTTAGGAATTTCTCATTAAAGGAAAACCAAACCAAAATCTGATCAGTGCGTATGCGGCAGGACACACACACGCGCTAGGCACGCTCTTCAAAGAACACTCCAAATCCCAGGCCTGAGGACCAGTTCATCCCCGCCGCCCACTCTGCCTGTTACAATGTAGGCGGCTGGGATCACTTTCCAAATTTCAGCTAACAAAGATCAGCCTCCCATGCATCATTGGTATCGATGTTTCACATTTCTTTTTCCAAGCATATGTTACACAGCGATTGACTAAGCTGGCAGTCCTGGGGAGGCGTCCTGTAGGAGTCCACCTAGTGGACATGTCCATTTCGTCTGCTGTTGAAGTTCTAATTGGCTGGGCTGCGCTGCGCGTCCGCAGCACAAGGCGTCATAGCCAATCAGCACTTCAGCAGCAGCCGAAATGCACATGTCCGCTAGGTGGACTCTCACAGAATACGTCCGCTGGTTAGCATGGCGCCCGCGGCCACCGCATGTGCACGACGATACATGCGGGGCCGTCTGAACGCACGCAGACTGCAGCAAAGTGGTGAACTCGGTGGGTGGCTGCTGACTCATTGGTAGGAAAGTACGAAGGGACAAGTGCGACAGTTGATATTGTCCCGGTGTTGTCTTGTCTTCGTTACGAAGTAGGGTTGAGGTGTTTTCACCGCGGTCTGTGGTCCAGAGGAGCAAGAAAAAGAGCTTCCTTTGAGACCCAGAAGCATATCTGGACTGCACTGTTTCAATCAAGCTTCCAGCGTCATTCTAGTCCACTAGTAGCAGAGTACCTCTATCGGAGCTGTCAAATTCTTGGTACGAACCCCAACTAATGTGTACAATATATATATATATTGTAAGGAAGCAGACGCGCCCCTGTGTATGTGCCGTCTGAAGAGGAAGACGAAGGGCCGTGCCGTGATCGCGAGCGAGCCCCGTGCTACGGACAGTCCTTGCAGTGCGTAGATTTACCTAGCGTTCCACACCGTTGTGAACGACAATAAACCTCGTCGCAATATATGTATGTTGGCTGTTCCAGGCATATCCCAATTCGTAGCTCACATATGCTTATCACGGTCAATTAATATGAACGTAGTCCGCCCCAAATGTGCAAAGGACAGCGGTGCCGATATGTGAGCGTGGCGCTGAGTGCCAGTGCTATACGCGAGTGGATTGGCTGTGCTCCGGTAGCTGTTACCAGGTGGCGCATGCAGCGTTACCCGATTCCGCCAGAACCGTGCGAAGGCCTGCATCGTGTGCACGACTGGGACACGCGGCAGCATTCCAGTGCGGCCGTGCCTTTGTGCACGTGTACATTGGCGGCGTCCGTGTATGCCGGTGGCTGTACCATGGGACCCGACCTGAAGCTCCTTGCTTTGCTCGTTCCGCTAAAGAAACAGCACAACGTTCTGACGACGATTGTATGTGTGAGAGAAAAGAGAGAGAGAGATAGAACGATAAAAAAAATGCTTTAGTGAAATTGAGACACTTTTGCCGGCGCGTGTACTGTATGCGTGTGCAAATATTCGAAACTTTCGAATAACGCATCGGAAGAGTCTCCTATTCGATTCGGCCTGCAAATCGAATAGTTTATTGGAATAACAATTCGAATAACATTCGAATAACAATAGCAGTTCCTAAAAACGAATATTTTTCGAGTAGTTTCCCAATATTTCAAAACGTTGGCTGTGCGAAACCAAGCATAAAAATTGGGGCAAGATACGATAAATTTCATCCCCGCGGGCATAGTATTTGCATAGAAGAGGACAACTTGCGCGTGAACGTATCGTGAACATTTCGTGCACAGTATTTCATTCAGAAGCACGCTTGTTGCTCAGTCTGCGTCAACAGGTTCTGCTAAAGAAATTTTGTAGCGCCGAACAAGAAGAATGATAACCAACGAAAATGTCCTTCCACTCTTGTGTGAGCCTTTTAGAGCAACGTTAGGAATTGAAAGTTTTAATGGTACGATTTTTGTTTCTTTTAGTTACACTATGGAATAATGTTGCAGAGTTGACGGACAACTCGGATACGTCGATGGCGGGTCAGTTGTTGGAAAAAAATATATCTGACTCGCGATAACGTAATACTTTTCCACTGTGCTTTTGTTCCAAATCTGCCATTAGACCTCCGTGTTTGGTAAAACAATTTTCCGGGCCGCGCCCATATTATCGCGACCAGCACACTGCCATACACAAGGAAGCGAGCTCTCCACGTGACGACATGCCGGCGCCGAGAGCAAACGCCCACAATTCTACCTTCTTACTCCTTTCACTAAAACACTTTGCACATATTGTTCAGATCTGCCGCAATCTCCCAATCGGAAATTTCTCAAGAAATATGTGAAACGTGACTCTTCAATATTTTCATAACTGCTTTTGCTTTTTATGCGCAGCCTTGGCGTGTACAATATAGTACGCACAACGCCTGAAGGTGATGTACTGTACGGACTCTATGTATGCCACAGTTGGCACACTTGCGTGAAACGTCGCGTTTACAAACAGTTTATTCCTGCGGCCTTGCGCAATCTGTCAATTCGTATCCGTGAGCTGTGCGCTTTGACACGGCTGTTGTTGTTGCTGCTGGCTTTGCTCGCGTCACCGGGAAGCTTCTGCGAGCGAACTGGCTTTTGCTTTTCTCGCTGTGTACACGACTTTCCCGCGGCGTGGTTTTTGTATGTTTCGAGTCCCCGCTCCTCTGGCCACCCTCGCCCCGTACCCACGAATCTTGTGTACGTGCACAAAAAAGAGAGAAAAAAAAAGAAGACGCGGCACTCCTGGCACTGTCCCCACATCCGCATGTCCTGGTGTCAAGGAATGTCATCCTCACGCACGTGGCCTCGTTGCCTCTGGCTCGTGGATTCCGGACGTTACGGCACCACGTCACTCCCTCCTGGTTTCGTACGTGTCCCCTCTTCGTCCTTCTTTTCTTTTTTTTTTTTGGAATTGGAAGACGAAGCCTTACACAGCAGTGCTCGTTCACGTTGCTCCAAGCTGTGGACGCTGTAGGTGCAGCCTTTGGTCAAAAGTATACGGGCCTTGTCCGCGCATTCAACGTATGTGTCATTCGGATGTGTGGTGCGGTTCCCGCGTCGCTCCTGCCATTCCAGGTCTCGGGATGGTGAGAAGGCGAGTTCATTTCCTACTGCTGGGAGTTGGAACGCATCTCGTACCAGAGAAACTCTGTTGTACAGAGTTTAGTCAGCCTGGCTGTCGCAGGCAATGTAGCCCGTATACTTTTGACAAAGACTGCATGATAGTAACTGCGAGGATGCCAACTGTCTCAAATGGAAAGAGTGAACTTTTTTTTTTAAACCTGTAATGCCCAAGCACAGTTCCACACCAAGAAAAGTGAAAACGTGTTTACGTTTATTTGTGGCAATGGAAATTACATTTAAGCACACAAGAAAGCAATGGAATGGCATGAGTAAAATCTTAATTAGTACAATAACTTGAAAATTTGTAAATACCTTTTGAACAAATAAAACTTCGTTGCAGCATATTAAAACCGTCGCAAGAGGCTATGAGTCAAGTTTCCCGTGCATAAATGAGAGCTTTGAGGTACCAAACTCGGCGTAGCGTAAATGATACGTTGGGCTTTAAAGGGCACTCAGGTAAAGACAGTGCAGTAAAGAGAGTGCTGTCTTCTTTTTGGCAGCCTGTTAATAGCGGTGGCGGGCGTCAGCAGTTGTGGTGATCTCAGGTTCACTAATTAACACTTGCTAATTAAGTTATGTGATCGAACACGAGAGTCAACGTACCGACAAGTGGTCTCGTCTTCGTCTTCATCGTTAGTCAAGTTCTCTTGTCGAAATGTTGGCTATCTTAATATCCTAATGAACATCTTAATGAATATATTAATGAGTTTAGTTCCAGAGGGTGGGAGAAAAATTACCATTGTTGGGAAACAATCACGAGAGCACCAATGCGCGGTTCTTCGAGAGACTGAGGAGAGATAATACGGAACTGCCGCTAGCTTCGGGACATGTGCTCATTAGGTAGATATTGCCTTGAGCATTGACTGGCTTCATTTCTGGAGTTCCTCTACGTCCCATTCAGCAATTGAGAAAGTTAATTAGTACATTTTATCTAATCATTTTATGGATGTGTGGTTTTAGCGTATCTATGTCCGTCGTTGGCAATTATCTGTTGCCAGTAAGAATGAAAGCATCGTTATTGTGCTAAGTAAACTTTGACTCTTCCCATTTGAAGCAAGTGATATGTCAAGATATGGTCAGTGATGTTGAAATAAGCTTATGCTGTGGAGTATTTTTACCTATGAGTGAAGCCAGGTCGGCTTCCAGCAAAATTCTACGTTTCCTCCAAGCTTTAAAATCTTGTTCGAGAGCTGTTTTGAATTTACGTTCAGTGTCGCCTAGTTTCTTCTCGCGTTGTAGATTCAAGTCAGGCTTGTCCACAGATATAAACAACCTAGTGATGCCAGGTTACTAGGACTGCCAGTGTGCAGTAATTTCTTGCGTTCACGTCACAGATCAAGTGGCCGACTGAGCTTCACGTGTTGTTCTCTCACCTATTATCGCGTTGCCACGCAATGCAAAAATAAATATCTATAGTAACATTTTGCTAATGGAACAAGCGTGTGGCAGTAGCTTCCGATAACGGATTGAGGTAATACTTGTTGCACCAATAGTTACCCTTAATTGCTGATGACCTCTTCTTTAAACATATCTAAATTTGCTTATGCTACTTCATGACTTAGCTTTCCGGCTGGGCAGAGAAGTTAGCACAGTTCTCATCTGAGAGCCTTGATCACACAGTCATTTGGAACGCTGTAGAGTGTTTCAGTTTACTTCGCGAAAGGCAGCGTATGCTTCAGGCTAAGTGTCGCCTGGTCGGAACCACATGTCTAAAAAACTGCAGAATCAAGCCTCAAAGCTTCAACATCATAGAAAACTTGCTCTCAGCGCCTGGCCGCCTGGTCGGTTTTAACCGCCGTATACCTTTTAGCAGTTGTTCCCTTGAAAGAAAGAGTCGCAAGTTGAAAAAAGAAGTGAACTTTAACTTCGTCCACAGCGGAGCGTCGTAGCGAGCATTGCTGAACATGGGGCAAGGAGTTGCTATAACTTTTATCCGCTTTCGAGAGGAGCCTAAAGAAAAAGAAACAACAGGCATCGTATTGCGATGTGACAGGCCCCGCTACGTATGCCATGATCCATCGGCGTCCATGTTCTGCCTCGGATGCTTCGGCTGTGGGAGCGAGCAGCAACAACAGCAGCAGCAACATCATCATCAACCGCAGCAGAACGGAGAGTCTCACGGTGCCACAGCATGGTACGGTCCTGGTCTCTTCCTCTCGGTGGTGTACCTTGCTCTCTCTCTCTCTCTCTCTCTACTCGACATTTTCGATAGAGGCGTATTGAATTGGAATGTTCTGAACACGATTCGATACGAATACGTTGTCTAAGACGGCAGGGACGGAGCTAGATTGTGTGGTGAGATTAGAAAAATGTGTAAGTGTGGGGTGAAGTTGGTCGACGCGAGAAAGGGGTAATAAGGGTTGTACGAATCCACGCCAGTTGCCGATGAGTAACAGTAGCGGATCTCAGAGGCTATGCTTTTTCTTGGTGCATCCGCCGGAAGTACTTGCGGGGCCGAAAACAGGTCATGGCCGCCACGTTTTACGCACCGCTTATTGGAGACTGCTGAAAGATCGCCTTCGTACTGCAGTGGACGTGAAATAATCTGATGGCGTCGATGAATACAATTAGCTCCTTAATTATATGGGCTGTAAACATTGCTTTCGTGTGGCCGTGTTCGGAACGTTAGTCGCCGGTCGACCATTCGCAAGGTCATGCGAATTTGGAATGATTTAATTTTCGAGGTCATATTTACGTCGAGCTGATGTTACGTACAGAATACACGCATCATCATATGGTGATCATTAGCGCTAGCTGTTAAGGCACTTCGACCCTCTTAAAGATTGTACGATATTTAAACTGTTTAGTTTAAGACTTCGCATTCATTGTTGAGCCAATGTTTTGTGCATAGAAGACAAGCCTCATCTTAAACTAATGAATAGTATTAGCGGTTAAAGACTTCGTGCAGTAAGCGTTGTTATCGTATGGCCGTGGTTAGGACAAGGTTGGTCGCCGTTCAACCTTTTGGACGAGGTTGTACGAGGCTTAAGCGGTTCAGCTACCGACCTCACGCTTATGTCGAGCCAATATTGCATGTCAAGGCAGTCACCATCATAAGGTGAGCGTTTGACCGTGTCAGCCTTTTAAGGGGCTCTGTATTATTAATTATTGCATGACCGTGGTTAGTAAACCGATGTTTTCTAGGCGTCTTTCAACCCTTCGATAGACTATTGAGGCTTATAACTGCCCAGTCATGCATTTGTGGTGACCTAATGTTGCACAAGGAAAGTGCGAGCAATGAAAAACTTTTCGTTGATGCTTCTAATTCTTCGAGTATCTCCTTTTTACATAACTCTGCCTTTAATCGCAGTCGAGGTATGACAGTCGCCTCGTGGTAGCTGTTTGTTTGTTTGTTTGTGGCACATCCAAATTGAAGTTAGCCCTAAGTAACACTTGGGCTTGTCTCACGGGATTTATTGCTATGTAATTGTAGCTTTAGCTTAACCCAAGGTGCAACCACTCAGCAAGGTCTTTGTCGAGTGTCAATGGCCATTGACCATCTAGGTTAAAGGTATTGTTACAGTTGATTGTGTGTTTATTTACAGATGATGACTAGCAGAGATGATTGATCGGGAAGATAGCCGTTGAAATGCTGCCGCTGGCCCAAGGGATCGCCGTCGTCTTCTCCTTCAACCTCTTTTCATTTTTTATTTTTTATTTCAAATCGTAAAGACTTAGCCGAGCCTTCTTTTCGTCGCCGCCCTGCTTGCGTCAATGCGTTAGTTGACGTCACAGAGCATCATATGCTATACCTCTGGTCGAAGGCACAGCGATCGAAATGCGTGGAGACGTCCGTGGTGTCTAGCCATATATGTGTTGAAACTTCGTATCGTTTCCTGGTGCACCGATATTTTTGACCGTGGGAGAGGTGTCGGCAGGTGGCGGCTTGTGCGTTGTGATGGGCCGATAGTCAAAATGAAAGTACAAAGATGAGCTTCGAAGAGCCGCAGTACATGCTGCACCACAATGTCGGCAATAAGATCACTATTGCTAACTGCGCACATTTAAGTACTGGGCAAGTTATTGCTTGACGATAACGAATGTCAAGTTTGAACTGCCCGCCATTCAGAAGGTATACGCGCTGCTTTAAGCGAATTGGCACGAAAGTTAGCACTTAAGGGTAGCGTCGTTTTGTCTCTCCGCTGTTCCGATTATTTTCCGTCGGCTAAACGTAAACAGTGCTTTAATTTTCAATACATAAATCGTTGTTCCTTTCTGGTCAGTTCTTACTTGGTGCAATGGATGGCGCTGGCGTTCAAGGGCGAACCAGTCTTGTGACAGATCCTGCGCATCCATGATCTACACTCTTTATTTTTAGACGCTGCGGTCGGGCCTAAGTGCTTAAACAATACACTATAACTGCTTTAGCATACATGCGCGTCGTTTGATAGATTATAACGCACATTTATTTAACACAAGGGAATTTAATTAACGCAGTAAAGCTTTCTGTCTTAGGGGATTTTAGCCAGCAAGATATGCTCACATTTGCTCGCAGGTTAGTGTGTCGCGAACAGCAAACTATAATTATGGCGGAGGTCATGTGACTGCTCGTCGTCTAGAAATCGAGCCGCTAGCATCGCGCGTAATTTTATTACCAGGTAGGAGATCGGATCTTGCGACCTGCACCTTCATTGCTTGTGGCTCGTGCGGGGTTTTTTTGCTTTTATGTAGCTACGACTTCTCTCGCGTACTTCGGTTATATTGTGCAATAATAGTTCACCTTGTGCTAGTGTGATTTGCTGACGCACTTTGCACGTTAGTGCCATGTTGCTGCATCTGAACTCGTCGCAAGACATGTAAAAAGGTAGAAATACTTTCGCGAAATAATTCCGATGGGCCGTTTTGAATGAAGTTTGTTGCATTGGGAGAAAGAGCAGTTAAATTCTACCAACTTTGGTGAACAGAATATTGAACTGGGATTTCAAAATTTTTACGAAAATTGTTGAAATTCGGAAGTTAAAAAACAACTGCAGCATAAAGATTACAAATATGTAGCTCTCCATGGCCCCAAAAGCAGACGTCGCTTTTTTGTAAACTGCATCTGTCCGAAATCTAAAGCGCACAATTATGATATATTAATTTACGACATTGGGGAAATTGTTACAGTGTTTGTGTAGGTCTCACAAAAAGTTCGGCCCATAAATTATTGGTAAATTTCAGAGCGGTGAACGATAAAGCGCTTTTGTCCAATTCAGATTAAGTGCGTTTTACAGAATTGGGATATCTCTTCTTATATCCGTGTCAGAGTTGCAAATTTGATACCGGATTTTCTTGTTTTTTTTTTATTTTGCGACTTTCAAGATTTTCTTTTGAAATATTCATGGCATGAATTAAAGTTGTGCTTGCTACAGTTCCTAGATGTGAAATTGTCCTCTTAAATGGAGCGAGCCTCATCAAAAAATTATGCGTGGCTCTGCTGTCGCAAACACCAGTGACCAGCGCAGCTGGAGGAAGTCAAGGCTTCAGAAAAATCCATGCCGTCTTCCTCGGGGGGGGGGGGGGGGGGTTCGGTTGGAACGGCGCGCCATTTTAGGCGCCCGCGCCGCAACAGAAGCGATTTGTTGAGACGCCATATGCGTCCGAGTCGTGTGTCGGACGCTGCATCGACGCCGTGTACCTGGTAGCTACTTGAAATCCGGCAAAGCTAGCGCGCGGGTTTTTGTAGGAGAGCAATGACGTCACACCACTTGCGTCTCCGTCACGCCGTTCCTTCTTCCTCTCCGCTAGGCCCCACCCACCCTCGCCGCATCGCTGTGCTGCGCGATGCTATTTTTATACTCCGCTTTCACTCTCTCTCTGCCCTCTCTCCCCCAGCTCGAACGTCAAGAGAAACCCAGCGAGGTTCGAACAGCTCCACTGTAGAACGGTGCAGTGGTTGCCGAGAAAAGCAATTTCTCCGTAGCCATTTATTTCGATAGGAACCTCGGAGGTGTACCGCTCGGAACGTGTCTATGAATGCTGGCCGGAATGAAAAGATTGTATGTCACATTGACAGAAACCAGCACGCTTGTATCCCATAAAAGAGGAACCATATATCTAGTTTTGCTCTGAAAGAGGTGTGGGAACATGTGGCGTTACCCGACGGTGAAGCAGTGCAGCCAATCCGTGTAGCGTCACGCAACCAAAAAGCGCCCAGGGAGAGTCATTGTGCTTGTATACAATATTCTATTGCTTGAAGTTATAGTTTATGCTCCTCCGCCAACATTGGGTGAGAAAGTCATTTCTTTCGTTTCAAGCTAGCACGTGTTGAAAAGTGGCGCCGCCTTGCGCAAACGAACGGAGTCACGGTGAACAGAGTAGTGCGTTGATGCGGGGCCTCCGAAATTGCCATCGCGCCCAGTAATAAGTGTTATCCGCATCGAGCGTTGGTTTTAGCAAGAGGCTGCCCACATCGAAAAACTTTGTTTAAATATTTCTGCTCGCTTTTTAGAGAAACCACTGGAACTTTGGATACTTCAAATGGTAGGCCTTCTATTGCGCCACAAAATAGAAGGTCCTTGAACAACGTTAGACTCCTTTTAAGTCCGCGAGTTGTCACGGTAAAACACCAACATCCACAGGGACCTGCAGCGCGTCTATCTTGGCATCGCATTATGAGCGGTCTCTTGATCTCGCGGCCCGTGTGCCTCTAGAAGGGCGCGCTTTGGAAGACATAGCTATCACTTTTCAACTGATATCGCACATTTCTCCCAAAAGCGTTGTGTAAAATATTTACGTCGGTGACCAAATGGTTTACGTCTGCACTATTGTTTAACTGTTCTTCGCAAGCATTCAAGAAATTAGTCGCGACAAGTCATCTGTAACATTAGTGGAAGTAATGAGGTTTATTGCAGAGCCATGCATGTTGTGTCACTTAAACAGACGGCCCACTAACTCTTTATGAACACAATTTTCCTTGTGTCAAGAACGCTTTACTTTTTTCGAAAAGAAATTACAAACTTGGCAAAGCACTGTTCTTTGTAGACACAAAAAATTGGCGGTGGTTTAGCTCGGCTATGCCAGGATATACGTAGCGAAAGCTAAGGCTTCACATGGTTAACCTTGGTTAATCTTCATTGCAAGTCCAGGTTAGTCTGGTTGTCTAGCTATGTTGCGGCGTTTAGCCAATCGTTCGGCGCGCTGTTCGTCTGTTTCCTGGGCGATTCGTTTGCTCTTTATCTCGTTCCGATGTCGATTCCAGGCCTCCTACTGCTTCTCAGGATTGTCGCCGTACATACTGCTGCCTCAGCTGTGGTTGCGGCGCACGCGAGCTCTCCTTTTCAATCCTCCCACATGTTATCAGGCATGCGACGCAGCTGGCGAAGCGAGCGGAGGCGAGCGCAACGACGAGGAACGTGGTGTGACATCATACCAAACGGTGGCAGCGAAAAGGCGCGGCGCTGCGCAGCGGCGGAACACTTGTGGCTCGGTGCTACTAGTGGCGCATGCGCAGTAGCGAGGCGCGCGTTGTGACGTCATGTGCCTCCTCGGAGCAACGCCATGGTGAAATCGCAAGTTCGCGGCCAGTAAAGTTTAAAAATGCTGTTTGTTCTCGCTGATAGCAGTACGGGAGAAGCGGGCGTCCCCGCAGGGATGTCTGTCAGCAGGCGTTTGGTGTGTTGCGACACCACGTACCCGAGCACACGAGGGTTGGACCCTCCCGCCTTCTCCTTTCCTCTCTTCATCTTTTTCTCCCCACACCCCTTTCCCCGTGCAATGCTGTTGAGTGTCCTCCTGTGAGAGGCAATTACGGCACTACACTTATCTCTTCCATTCTCTTTAAAATCACTACACACGGAAGCGGCGGAGGCGTTTCATATATTATTATATCATTGTTAGTCAGCCTTCCGTAGGATTATTTTCCAGGGAAATGGGCTTGTTAAAATAGGGAACATAGATAATCATACGTGCGACCACGAGGCAATGGCTGGAAATAACAAGTGCTCTTTATTGAAAATGAGCATGCGCGCACGCTTCATGTATGGCTTTAAAAGCAAACATGTTTTTCCAATAAACGCAGTTGCATGTTCAGCGCATGTCCCCCCCTTTCCCTTTCTCGCTCTTTCTCCTTAGTCGGTAGCGCCGTTTTACAGCGAAGCTCTATATGTTTAACCGATTCGTCCGCCCGTCTGTCGTCTTTACGCCGAAAACCCCCGGCGCAACCCCATGCGCATGCACGAAAAAAAAAAAGCAGGATTGGCTGCACCAGTAGTGACGTCGTTGCTCTCCGTCGCAGCCGAGCGCACGCTCAGAAATTTCTCTCCGGCTCCGAAATGGGTAGGCCATGCGTCATACGCACTCCCGAGGAGCAGGCAGCTTTCGATCAGCAACGCGGCGAGCACAGCCGGGAGCGGGCTCGTCTACTATACGCCACGCCGATGCTGCAGCTCGTGCACAAGAACAGGCTCGTAGCCGAGCGCAAGCAGCAACTGCTTCCCGAGGACCCGGCAGCCTACCAGGCCGTCGTTTGATGAACCGTCGGGATTAACACAGTGTTAAACACCGGGGCCACACGTTTCAGCTTCGCATGTTAACCATATGCGAGGAGTGCTTGGGCGATGATATTTAAAATGGAGCTAATTTTATAGCACCCGTTCTTTCTTTTTTACTCCAACGGAAAGCTCACTGGTCTTACCCCCGTATTCAGAAATGCATCTTAACTTGAAGGCAATGCGTGGCTTCGTTTAAAAGACGCCTATCGTGAACGCACCAAAAGAAACGCAATGAGTGTCTTGGGCACGTTCGCACCAGGCGTCATTTATATCAAGTCAAGCGTGAGCTTCAAGTTAAGACACATCTCCGAATACGGGGATAAGTGTCCAATCATACACTGGAGGCGCGGCAAACGCTGTGGTACATTTCCAGAGCGCTGCTGGGTTGAGCGTCGGCCCTGATCTCGCGTTTGTCGTCGTCTACCGCAGCTAGCTCGTCGGCGTCCCTCGCCGTAACCGCGCGAACGCGCTCGCGCCACTGCGCGCTCGTTCGTCGTTGTCCTCTTCCACAGCTGGCTCCATGAAGCGTATAGCCACAGAGGAAAGCTTCATGGCTTTCTCCGATGCTGCTCATCGTGCCAGCGTTCCCACACTGCCCCTCGCGCTCGTGCCACTGCTCGCGCCTTCGTCGTCGCCTTTCACAGCTGGCTCTGAAGCCGCTCGTCATGCTAGCATTGCCATACTGCCCCTGCCTCTGCGAAGGCGCTGACGGCAGTGACCCATTGCCACGAGGTGCGGTGATTTCGGCCTCAAATTCTTTGCCTCAATATATCGCTCGCGCCTTCGTTGTCGTCGTCTTCCACAGCTGGCTCCGATGCCGCTCATCATGCCAACGTTCCCATACTGCCCCTCCCTCTGCGAAGGTGCTGGTGGCACTGGCCCACTGCCAGTCGGTGCGGTGATATCGGTCTCAACTTCTGGCATCATCATCATCATCATAACTTATTGTTCCTTAAAGGACCCCTTTCACGGTATTACACAAAGGCGGGGGGGGGGGGGCAAATGCATCAATAAACACTGTGGTCGGTATGTCGTGAAATGAAAACGCATATAAAGCTGCGCTCAAATTTTGCACTAGGAAGTATCGTAATCGTCGGAAACTTTTTTTTTTTAACCTGAATTTTCCGATCTGCTTTGAGGATGCCGTTGTGCTCAAGAAATGTGCTGGAAATAACAGTGATAGGTGAGCGCGGTAGCGATTATAGGCCGGCACTGGTGGGAAGCAGACGACAAGGGCGGCTCTAGCCATACGAAGGTAACATTTTGTCTATTAAGCCGATGTTCTCGCGGTTCATGTTTTATGAAGCGTTGAATTATATTCACGATAATAGGCCGTGTCCGAACCTACGCACCAGCGGCAGCTCCCACCAATTAAGAAACTGATTAATAAACTGAAAACAGGGCTACCGACACGGGACGAAGAGAACGGGGACGCACTCAGGCGCCGTACATGGGTGTCCTCATTCTCGTTCTTTGTCCTGCGTCGATGGCGCTGTTTTTTAAAAGCAATATGGAAAACCACCAACTCGCACAATCTCTGCCGTTCTTCTACAGAGCTCGAAGGCCGTGCTTTTGCTGGCTGCATGCGCCAGGCTCTTTTTTTTCTTTCTTTTTTTATCAGCCACGACAAGCTAAGTGGTAGGATATGCCAGAACTCTGGTTATCAACTCGCAAACTCGCGCTCGTACAAAAGGCTGCACGAGCGCCGCGATGCAAAGAACATCGCTGCCCGTTCTGCCACTCCACTCCGCTTGCGTAGAATAAAACACAAGAGTTTAATAATATACGAACTGCAGTGTAAAGCAACAAGTATGATGTGCTTAAGAACAGCCGACTTACGTACGGTATTCTCACATGCAGCCGAAGTACTGAGGCTTCGTCGCCAGGTCGTGCCACTTACTGATTTTTTTTAGACTTTCTTTTGTCAATTTAAAATTATAAGTCCTACTTAAATCGCGAATAGCGCGCTGGATTCCCATCACTATAAATCATGTTCATATCATTTCTATCGACGTCTCAACACATTCTGGCCAGTTGTCAGTCCCTTTAGGTTCTGTGGACTCCAGACGAACTGCACGCCTAAATGCCACTCGCCACAAAGTAAAAATATAGAGCACAAGGACTCGGTGCATTTATATGAAAACGTGCTGCGCGTAATGCGGAGTTGATACGAATGCAGTTAGCATTCTTTGGGCACTTTAGACACTTTTCGCTCTGCCGGTGTTGAACCTCTCTCACGGCGCTATTCAAGTGCTGCAAGCGTAGTCCACGAATGCCTATCCACCCGATAAAAGCGAGAACGTCCATTTTTCTAGCTGGCAGTGAACGAAAGTTTTACGCCTGCAAAAGACGCCTATGCAATAGAGGCGTAGCTGATTCGAAGTCAGATATGATTATACATTGTCTGTGGGTTAAAACTAGTCGCGTTTGGAAGGCCACGTTCGTGAAGCTTCCTTTGTGGCTTCCGAAGGTGTGCACATTGTAGTCTGCGGTGGCGCTGTGACGCAAGTTAGCGTGCATATACTAATGCAATTAACATTTTTAGCCTGCTTCCCCCGCTACAAATTGCAAATAAAGGTGTCTTAAGCAGTACGGTTTGTCACTACATTCCATGATTGCTAGTAGCAATTACGTCGGCAGTCATAGTCGCGAGATGGGTTCCTGCGGAATTTTTTGTCATCTTTGTGGTATTGCGTCAGCGTCGTAACTAACAAATTCCGTATTGTCATCTGCTCATGTGTATTTTTTTTTTTAATGAGCTCTTTGGAGCTGTTTGGAGTCCCTAACGCCAGTAGGAGACATACCCATGTGTTCTCAAAAATAAATAACGAATAAAACAATTTTAAGCAGACTGACATCTGCCGAAGCACTCGCGGTTTCGTAGCGAGTGGTTTTTATGGATGGTGTAAATATTCTGCAGGCAACTGATAATGCACATACCATGCATAGAGCGGCACATACCAATCGGCAGATACGCAGGGCCACGTAGACAAGGGCACATACCGAGTGACACATAGTCGTGTGACGGGGTATATGCGTGAACTTTACGTGAATATTATATGCAACCTTACTTTACTTTTATTCCAATACACCTAGCAAACGCCTATACATTCTTGAACAAGACACCCTTCCTCCATAGCGATTGATACAAAAGTAGAGAGAACATTCAGAGGCAGAGTCGACGAGGAACAGGGAGTGTCGGTCACTGCTGAGAACATAGTTTCATGCCCGACAAGATTAGCTTTCGTCAAACCCTAATATCTATTGTCTCTGTATCACAGACACTATATCAACACTTTGTACAGAACTTGCAGCTGAATGCACTTAGAGTGCCAAAATAACTTTTTTTTTAAGGAAACCTAACTCTAAAGGAAGCCTCCGAGAACGCTGCTGATGCTGCAGTGTCCTGAACTCGACTCGTTTCGTCAGCTGGAAGTTCCATTACATTGTAAAAGGCGGATAGGTGGCGCAGCAATCAGTGCTGCGCGGCCACTATACGCCGACTTTTTCCTCTTATAGACTTCCACTTGGCACGGAAGTTGTGGCAGTGTCCGGCTATGGAGGCAGTAGTCGGGATGGTCGTGTGTAAAAAAGAAAAAAATCGATCCCAAGATAGACGAAAAGTTCAAGGGCTAGAGTCGAGGGGGCAAGGGGGCGTGCGGGGACTGCTGTCTGGCCGTGGATGGAATACTAATCGCCCGCGTGAATCTAATTAACAAGGCGCGCACGCGTCGATGTCACGCCGTGAAAACGAGATCGCGCGCGCCGATTGTCCCAGCACTGATAGCGCCGACGGCGCCTTCACGCGCCCATCTGTTGAAGCGTGTGCCTTGTCTGCTTTCGCGCTCCCTGGTGGTCGCACTTTCTTTGTGTAATGGCAGCGGCGATGCTGCGACGCGCCTGGCATAGTGGGCTGCGGCAGCCAGCGTGTTCGAAGAGAAAAACGGTGCACTTCTGCGGCGCGGTTTTGATGCTGTAGCGAGGGTGAAGCAGCGTCGGATGTTCTACCCGTTTTGGTTTCTACGAAGCCATGGTCGGACCAACTTGCGAAGCGTGATTTAGTTTCGATGAAACAAACATGGCGGAGCATGATGTTCATTGCACTACATATACCAAGTTTTTTCTCTCTCTCTTTGCTTAACGAAAATTATAAAAAACTGTCTGTGGCAGGTATCACAATTCTAACCCTTGAGCTAAATTACTCGATGAGGTGGCCATTGGTTCTACGAGAAACCAGAATGCGCAATTGAATGATTGAAAGCTCGGTGTTACACTAGAATAAGGAAAATGGTGGTTGGATCAAATTATTTGTTGCAGTTTTTACTGGAATGCAGGAAAGTGACCAATGAATTTCTCCATTTGATTATGGTTGCATCGGTGGGGGCAGATTCAGATTTTTCTTGTATTCCGCTCACCAAAAACGTCTGTGGCAGGACGTGCAGTACCGTCCTCTGCAGGCATTTACGAGGAAGCAGCCCAGTCGTCGAGAGGCTCAACGCATTGCCTCCGAGATTGGATGGTGCGCTCCGTCTCGGTCTGATCTCTAAGGCGTAACAACCTGTCCCAATGCGGGTGTTAATTCCTTGTAACAAAGAAACATTACACAATTTGATTTGTTTTGCATTTCCTTACGTCCTTCACGACTCATCTTATGTGGCACCTTGTGGAAATCAATACGCGCTAGGGAAGTCTAGCGCGGACCTTGGCGGAGGGGGGGGGGGGGAGGGGGGGGGGGGTGGAGTGCAAAACGATGCTGCTCACCGGTGCCTCCAGCTCGATCATAAAATACTGAAAGCGTCTGTGGAACCATTTTCATGCAGGCGACTCGACCGCAATATCCGTATACACCAGCTTTTGTAACTAAAGAAAACGCTCCCGCTAACAGCCGACGATGGCGGTGTTCCGAAGCTTCCGCAAAAAATAGTCTATATAAATGATGCTCCTTCGGCATCTCGTAAGCGCCTGGTAGGGCGCCTCGATTGCAGCGGCGCTTCGTTTGCCGCGTGGGAGACTTGTGTGTTCAGGGGCACGACCGATCGGTCGATTCACATTGCTGACAGTGACGGCTCGTGCTGTTAGGGAGCTGCGAGGACGCGCGTGAATATTTCGTGAAGTTGACTCCAAAGTCCGCGGCAGAGGATCGGGTACCTTGGCGTCTATGACGTGTTCCCGGCTCCGCAATCGCTTCTGGCGCACACAGTCAACAAGGGCGTGGCCTTCGATATTGGTGTTCGCTTCTATGGGGGAGCTCCGTCGCTAGGGCGTGTATCGGGACATCACCTTTAATAGGGACGTTGTTAAATTACGTCGCATTGGGGTGCTCAGCCAATCAGGGAAACCGTATAGCAGCCCCGTGGGCCAATCAGTGTTGGCAAGATGACGAATGTGATAATATTGCGGAATTCAACATTGTGCATGCAGAATAATACCCCGTGACATATATTTCGATTAGTTTTGCGAAAGGTAACACGGACATTCAGAGGAAACAGAGACAGTGCGCTGTTTGGCCCAATTATCACGGTCCATGGCAAGTTTGGAAGCCAAGGACAATATATACCTGTTAGCCTCAACCAAGGTGGTTAGCTGACTTGGCTGCTTGTGTGAACAGCGGAAGAGGTACGAGACGAGGCGGCACAAGCGCTTGTCGCACGCACGTTTTCGTCCTCGTCTCGGCCCTTGCCCTGTTCAGGCTCGATGACCTCAGACACCGCTTCTATAAAGAAACGATTGTCACTTGATTATTGTCGGTCGGCGATCGTTTATCGACTATATCGTGACACGAGCGCAAGGGATGTAGCGGTAGCGCACTTTGGTACGTTATTGCCGCGACACGTGTGTAAGTCAGGCTTCGGTACATCTCTGCGGTACACCTTCACAGGTGTCACGTGATAGCGCTGTGAGTTCGTGTTTCTCTCGTTTCCTTGTTTATTTTTTTCGTTTTATCTTGTATCTACGCACCCGGCATTCTTTTGCGTACACAAGTGTTTCACCTCTTCGACTAAACCTTATAGCTGTGAGCGCAGCGCATACACGTTGTATATGCTTGTCACTTGAAATTGTTGCGCGATCAGTTAACGTCACGCCGCGCTGCGCTGCACGCAACTGGTGCAGGGGGTCATCGCCCGTGTTTCCTTCATCACTCCCGGCGTCTTATACAGTACACGTCGTATGCTTGTCACATGAAATCGCTGCGCGATTAGTTAAGGCTGCGCTGCACGCAACTGGCGCAGGAGGTTACGCGGGGGCTCGCCGCCGCCGCGCGCGCTACCTGGTGGCGGTGGTGCGGAACAATGGCGTTCGGTCTCGCATTAAAATAGACCGCGCTCTCGCGTCGCCGGCCGCTGCTTTAATAATGAGCCCCTAACGAGGCCGAGCCACCGACGCTGCGCATCGGGGCAATCGGCGGCACACCTGCGGCTGCCGTGACGTCACGGCTGGACTTAAATATAGGAGCACGCGTGCGGCTTACGGAGAGGGGGGTATCGAAGAAGCCAGGAGGGCGTCAGCTACAGCGAGCGCGTGCTTGGTTATTCGAGAAGTCCCGCATGCCGCAGAAAGAAAAGAAAAAGAAAATGCTAAGAGCGTTTAGGAATACAAGATGCGTGATTCCTTTCAGCGAGAAAGGTATCGTGCGCAGGGCCGCCCGGATTTTCTTTTCACGCCGATTTGAATTACGCACGTCATCTCGCAGTTCTGCTGTTCTTGTCGAGCCTTTAATGAGTTTTGGATGCTTTTTGTATTTGACGACGCGGAAATAAGCTGAACAAACTGATGGCCAGCTATCACTAAAGTGTGTAGGAAGAACGATGGTAATTGCAAAGAAACTCGCATAAAATTAACCTCGTTATATCTCTCTATAGGTGTATCGCGAACTAGTAGAGCACCGAACCGAGGCGAACATATACACTTCTTTTTGTTTAGTGTTGACTTCCGACACATTTGTTGACTTACGAGCAAGTGAATTGTTTAAGTGAATACGGGCGATATTCGTCGACGTCACAGCTCTTCTGTTTTGGGGCATTGCGAGGTGATCTTTGAATGAAGAACTTCGCTGGTTTTGAAGCCTGGGTGAATGAGCTGTTTGGGTGAAACTCGGGGATCTTGAGAATCTTCGGCCTAATCACTCTTTGTTTCCTTTTTTTTAATGCGCTTTCTGGTTTGCCTAATACAGGCTCGCCCGTAAGGCAGCTGTAGTTGATCGTGGTGGCAGTATATTAACCTGCGGGCTACTGAACGGCGCGTTCTCCCAGGCCTTTCAAATTGGTGGCACTAATTACGAGTTTAGATTACGTCAAAACAACGCCTCCCACGCCAGTTGTACACGGTCGTCCACTTCCAATTTGAACACGGCTCCGGGCGGGCGGCGAGGCCGGCGCTCCGCGGAGCGCCGCTCGTGGGCGCCGGGGTAACTAACGCGCCGGCGCACTGGCAGCCACAAGCGTGGCCGTAGCCGTTTCGTCTGCTACAGCGCGCCTGCACTAGTGTGTGCTGGCGGCTGAGGCCACGCCTGTGGCTGCCAGTGCGCCGGCGCGTTAGTTAAACCGGCGCCCACGAGCGGCGCTCCGCGGAGCGCCGGCCTCGCCGGCCGCCCGGAGCCGTGTTCAAATTGGAAGTGGACGACCGTGTACGTTACGCATGTGATGACGTCACTTTGATACACGTCACTTTGATGTACGAGACTGGACGGTCGCCCGCGAGGCACGGCGTGTGCGTCCGTGGGAACGTCACAATCATCGCGGTCTAAGTATGCTATGGCACACTTAGATTGAGTTAGCAGTTGCTAAGTTCTGGCTCAGCTTTTTTTTCTGTGCTGTTCATTCGGTGGTGGCTGTACTCTTTGTTCACAGGGAACAGTGCACCAGCAGACAGCCGGCGGTTGGGCCCATCCCACTCAACAGCTTTGCGACCAAGGATGTGCCAGGTACGTCCTCATAACTATAGAATCGTCGAGTAAAATGGTTGAAAGAAACAAGTAATTTATATAGTCGCGCACAGTGCCTGCGGCTTTTGACATGCCTATTGTCAACCTGACAGACCACGGACCGGGGAGCACGCTAGTCCAAAAGCTCACATTTAAAATGCTTAATTCTTCAGCTCGCATGTAAAAACTAAACTCTGCAGCGTGGTGAGAAGTGTGTTCACGGCATTGTATTTGAGTTTCTATCTTTGTGTCTATCTTATTCAATCATTGTACCTTAGTTTCTATGGTGGTTTGTCTACTTATTATTTTTTGCTATGTCGATATTTCACTTTAGGTTTATTTGTATTTGAATATGTATTTCGAAATATATCTGTCAATATGTAATTATTAAAATCCGGCAGGTGTCACTGCTGCGATATGTTCATTCGCCATGATTAACCATGAATTAACACTCATGCATATATCATTGAGAAGCACGGATCATCGACTTGGCGCTCTTTGGCCACATCTGGCCCTTGCGCCAATAAACCCTACAAATAAATAAATAAATAAATCAATCAATCAATCAATCAATCAATCAGTCAATCGCCATGATTTTTTGTTATCTTTTCTTCACGGCAAGGGCCGGCCTTAGACCGGTGGTGCAGCGTCTTTTGTATGCCTCCCTAGGTTTGTATACTCAATGAACCGAACTAAACTTAATATTATTAAGCCTTTACCTCGATATGGTTCACGAGCCCGAAATCACCCGATAAGAAACGTTCCGAGCCACAACGCACCCAACCGATTTTACAACATCGATTCAGGATTCAAACGGGGCCACGAAAACGTGGCGCCGACCTCCATGCTCCAAAGCGGGGGAGTGTGCGCGCTGGTGATTACGAGCACAGGCGCGTTTAGCCACGCTGGGGCGCGTGGGTCACACGGCTACGGTCGCTGCGATGCTAAAGCACGCGGAAATTTGTATACAATTCACACCACACGTGTCGCTATAACAACGATATCGCGGCACCAGGAATGTGGTAGATGGGTGCAGTACGATCGCGAGCCAGATAACCGGGGCTCGGATCCACTGTACGGTTGGTCCTACAAACTGTCGTCACGTTGATGGCCACAATCTGGGTCTCGGGACTTCCGAGGCGACCGGCCACCTGAGGCTCTTTGAGAGGGTTGTAACTTCAAGCGTACAGCAACAGGACAAAATGAGACACCCAAATACATACAACGCTGGCTTTCTACTTTGAACTCGAGCTTCGTGGGGGACCCCTTGGACCCCATGTCTCTGTTTCACGCGCAACTTGGGCCATTCGCACGTGCGATCGCTGGGGACATGCCATTCCGCAGCCTTGTTTCGGATCGCGTACATTCCTCGCGGGCCTCTCTCTCTCTCTCTCTCTCTCTTCGGCATCCCTCTTTTTTATAGCGTCCGAGGTACGCGTCCTCACCTTCGTCCGGCAAATTCAACTTCGGCGCTCTTGCCTGTCGGAGGTGCAGACCCACGCGGTCCCGCGGTCCTCTGAGCAATGCTCTGAGCATATTCTAGCCTTGTAAAAGTTTGTTTACGTTTGTCTTCGCCTGGACGTTACTCTGGAAGATAAATTCCAACTTGTGGTACTCTTTCCGTGTACTAAGATGCTAAAGTGAGGTATTGAAAACACGCGCACGAACACGCACTTAAATACACATGTAATGGCGCCCGAACGCACGCGTACAATCATACACATAAATACAGACACGTGCGAGGGAAGCTTGGCTGTTTCTTGACACGTATGGATATTTTTTTTATTATTTTGCTCAAGTCCCTGCGGCATAACACGTTTGATGCATGCAAGCAACGTGTACGTTTAATTTTATGGGAAACAAAGGGAACGCAAAAGCCAGCGTCAAAAATACGACAGTCCCGGGCCTTGCGATTGGATTGGAGCCAACTTGGGAGTGTTCCCGTGCATGTCACCACGCAAAACTCTCTCCGAAAGAGACGACGTGCCGACCCGTTTCTCCCTCGTCGACTGCTTTTGCTTCTGCATATCGCTGCGCCCGTGTTTCTGTTTTCGCTGAAATGCTCCGAGGTTCAGATATAGAAGGGTTTTTTCGTGGATTGACCGCGAAAACGTATCGCACAACATAAATACGCACGCAAAGGAACGCTTCCACGCGAAGTGCTGTCGTGCCTCACAGCAGGCGCGCGGCAATCTTTACCGGCCTGGCTATGCAAAGTCGCGATGGGCGTCGCGACGGCGTCATCGACGGCGGAGATCGGGGAAGCGAATCTGTTGCTTTCGTGCCCGCAATGTTTCTCTCTCTCTCTCTCTCTCTCTCTCTCGTGCGTGTTCGAATAAAAAAAGAAAAAGAATGATGGAACACTGCGATAACTGTGTTGCACGGCGCTTGCGTTGTGCACCCGACCACCTCGAGCACGATCACATATGGAACGCGTGCGAGACCCGTTGCTCGGCGATTTCGATAGGGGGCGATCCGTGCAACCCTGTTTCGATATCGTCTGTTCCTTTCCGTACGTGTACTGCTCCATCCAGGTGCGTGGCACCTAGTCCTCCTTTCTCGAATGAACTGTTCGTGCGATCAGTTCACCCTACGAAGTTGCATTCGTAAACGAGGCGGTCGCTCGATATATAACTACAACCCGAATGCCGGGACTGCCGAAAAGGTCGCGTAACGATGGGTTGACTAGCGATAGAAACTGCAACTACGTGCGGGCTTCTCTGTGCCGTCTGTTTACTAGGCAGCTGAACAGACGATTGCGTCGCGCGCTCTGACCGACTCTTATTGCTCGTACGCGTAAGCAAACGTTCGCTTACTTGATAAAACTGCGGCTTTAACGTTTTATGACGGCACTGCCGAAAAGGTCGCTATACGGCGCGTTAGATAGCAACAGAAACTCCCGTTTGGCGTCCTCCTTGTGCCTCTGTCAGTTTGCCGGAGCAGTCGGTGCGCCGTGTCTCAGATAGAACTGCCTTGTAAGTTTTACGGCGCTGTGCTGCCGGGAAGATCACGTAACGCCGCGTTGACTATAGCGGCAGCAGCTTTGCCAGCAAAGCGCGTTTAACCCCATTATTTTTTTTTTTTTTTGGCTGAGGACTTTATCAGTCGTTGAGGACTCAAGGTCAACAGTATGAAATTCGATTAGCCGATAACGTTGAAGCAAAGTGATACAATAGCATCGTGGTAGCCTTTGGCTCGCCCTAATCAGTGACGTCATATAAAGTCTTAGGTTTGGCTATCCGAAACTGATCATCACGGAAGGTCGTGTAAATTGCGTTCTTTTCTCGTTTACCACAAAGAAGTGTGGGCCGTTTAGCGAGCTGCGATTACTTCCTTCAGCAGCGAACGCAACTTCAAAATTTGGTCAGAAAACGCGTGCCAACGAAGTGATGACCACGCTCGAATTATTTCGTTAAATCGGGAAGTTCGTAAAATCGAGTAAGGGATTTTTGGGTCTTTCGAAATCTAAAATTGTAACGTAGCGACACCCAAAAGGTACCGCGGCATTGTATTTGCGGCTAACCCACCACGCCTATACGCGTGTAAAAAATCCGCGAGGGCGGCCCAACTACCGCCGCCTCTAGCGCCATCTGGTGCGTAAGAACGCTAGCGACTGCTGAGTTCGTTGTTCCATGCATGGGCGAGGCGTGCAGCCTCTTCAAAATAAAGCTAGGGCCGTCACTAGGGTGACTGAATGTTTTAACGCGATAGCGTCAGAGCGCACGATCGAAGAAAAACCCGTCTGCGTCAAACTAGAAAAAAAAAATCACAGCATTTTTTTTACTCATTTATTTCTGGTAAAGATTCGTTCAATCGGGTTTAATGCAAGGTAGATTCGTTAATTCGGGTTGATGACAACACTGAACCTTATGGGTGCTTGCCGGGGAGTGGACATTTCTTCGTTACATCGGGAACTTCGTAAAATCGGGTTTCGTTCGATCTATTCTAACTTATGATTACTCCGCGTTGTTGTGCCGCGCCACTTTTAAAAGAACGTGCACCATTTGTGCCTAAAACTGCCAAGCACCCGTCAGGCTCAAGAAACAAAAGACCAGATTGAAAAACGATTGAAAACTGCAGACCCGTCACAGACTGCATTACCCTGGACGACAGAGAGATGCGCGCTCTGTTATTATTGTATTGTTCTTCATTATTCCTGTCGAAAAATTCATAGAATGGAAATATGTAAAGAAAAAAAATTTGCAGCGGAATGAACTGCGATATCCCGCTCGGACTGAATGACGCGAAACGAGCAAACAAATTCGCTCAAAGCAAAGCAAACCAACAGAACAAACGGGCAAAACGTGTACATAGAAAAGAATTCTCACTGCTGCACAGCTCCACTATTTGGCCAGCCGGTTCTGCCCGCGACGCGGGGCCCGTAATCCAGATGGCGCGGGGAGGGGGGGGGGGTCAAGCGTGGCGGGAGATGATAGCCGTCCCGACGGAGGACGACCGACTCGGCGTGAATGCTAAACGCGCTCTTTACTAAAGATTGCAGGGTGGGCGCGCGCGCGATGGCGTGTAGGCCCACCGGCTCGCTCGAAGCTGAAGCGTTCGGGGCGAAGTGGCGCACCGCGTGCGAGCACAGGTACGGTGCCGTAGCACAGGTGCGACGCCGCGCTTGCTCGATATGCGGCTGCTATCGCGGGCTTGCGTGTAATGCACACCGCGGGAGGCGGGTGCGAGTCACTGGTATACGTGATGCGTGGAGGAGAAGGTTTGGAGGCTACGTAAAAGTTTCGCGTTAAGGGGCGTGACATTTGCATGCGCGCAAACTCAGTCGCGCAATCCGTACGCGCGCGCGTGCTCCCCCCCCCTCCCCTCCAGTAGTTAGCCAGTCCCCCCTCCACTCCCCTACCCCCTTCGTTCAGAGCGGAAATGGAAATGAGGTTCAAGCTGGCCGGCGTTTCACTCCAATTGTAGTGAGTGGGCTCACCCCTAAAAAAAAAAAAAAGTAAAGTTAGAGCAGTGAAAGGTCAGACGCGGTGAGTGGGGCATGCGCTTATACCTTCCTGCGGGAATGATTTTGTATGCCGCGGTTTAAAAACCTTTACTCGAAATAACGTGTTCTGTGTACGGACGTGTATACGGCAGTTGCCTCGACGTGTAGGTTGTGCTGCGCTGCTCAGGTCGAGGTGGCGGGTTCGATCCCGCGTGCGGTGGCCGCATTTCGACGGCGGACGAAATGCAAAGTCGCTCGTGCGCTTATATTTAGGTGCACGTTAAAGAACTCATGGGAAGTAGAAAATTATTCCGCACTCTCCCGCTGCGGCCTACCTCATTATAGTGCCGTGGTTTTGGCATGTAGAACGCCAAGGTTTAGTTTTTCTTTTTTTGCAAGTTATCGCAGAAGCTGATGAAGAGATTGGCGTTGCGCTGAACAGTTATTTTTGCTGCTTCAGGAGACGTCTTGCACGTCTCAGAAGAAATTCTGATGTGCTGAACGAGAGAATGCACGACAAGATCTACGCTTTGTCCTGCGTCTTTCTTTTTTTTTCTGTCTTTATGTATCCTTGCGTAGTTACGTGTTTCGCTGGCTGTCATTCTAGCGCTAGAGTAATTACACATATGACAGGGACAAACACGAGAAAGCAGGACGTAGCGAAAGTTCAGGTCTCTCGTGATCGTGTCCGCGTCATCGGGCTATCACATTAGCGCTCTCACCGACACTTGCTCTGATGCTACACTACAGCTTAGTGAAGTCGTTAGCATATCTTCAACTTTCTTCCGCTGGAATCAGTTGAATGAAAACTCTCAAGTTGTAATGAATACGAAACGTTCAAGCCGAACGATTCCGATAAGAATCAAAGTGAGCAAAGCATGTTTCTTTGTCTATCACGTGATTCTAGTAGGCGTCTGCCACGTTGCTCCATCACGTGTCTATCACGTGATTCTATCCCGTGTCGACCACCTGACTCTACCACGGTTATACCGCGCGTCTACCACGTGGTTCGACCCCGTGTCGACCACGTGACTCTATCACGGGGTTCTGTCCGGTGTTTATACCAGCTGTCTACCAGGTGGTTCAATCACGTGGTTATTACACCGTTCGACCGCGTAGTCACCTGTCTTTGTCCCGTGTCTGCCACATGGCTGTACCTCAATTCCACCAAGTGTTGTTCACGTGTGGATCACGCGTGCCTATCACGCTGTTATACCACAATTTCATCACGTGATCGCAACGCAGTTCTACCACGGGCCTGTCGCATTCGCATCTACCACGTGCTGCTCCGTAATCGTGCACGAATCCCATCGTGCCGCTTCATCGTAATGCACCCGCAAGTGTGTCTCAAAAGCAATGAACAGATTGAAACACCAACACATTGCGGATCCGAGAAGTCCGGCAGCTTCTAAGATGCTTTCGAAGCAGGACCGACGCAGGAACGGTTACGTATCTCGTGCAGTGTTTGCGCGACCTTGCGACCGCAGGTAGCGTACCGTTTCAAGAGCATCTCTCTCTCTCTCTCTCTCTCTCTCTCTCTTCTTTCCATTCGCTATCTCGATGCATAATCGCTCTGCGCCTGCAGAAGTGGTACGCGTACAAGTTTCCTTCTATCTTTAAGTTTTCTGGTGCGTTTCCAACTCTCGTCCTGCGGGTCGCGTGTCCTCCCGCTTGTTCATCTTCGGACCGCCGAGCTCGTGTTACACATGGGACAGTTGTTTCTTGGTCGCGTGGCGCGTAATCTGGATCTTTCCATCTCCTCGTACTTTTTTTTTTTACCCTGCCGTGCATGTTTTGTGCCGTGCGTGCACAGAGGACAGCATAACATGTTTCTTGCTTTCTTTTTTATTCTCTCTGTCTCTTATTTTCTTCTTTCATTCTTGTTTCCTCGAGTAAAGTGGACTTGCAGGCCGAGGCCATACGTAGATACCAGATCGATCTTTACCAGCGGCGCTTGCGTGGAACTTTCGGTACGCGGATTTGCTTATCGGCTTTCTCGCGGTTTCTGGTCCGCCCTTTCGTCGCGGCCAATTTCTTTCTGGACGCGTAGCGCGGGCAGGTGATTGGAATAAAGAGGTCACATTCAGAGAGAGGCGGAATGAAAAAAAAAAAAAAAGAACCACCCGTAAAGTTACGTGGAGTCCGGTTCTCGCTAAAGGCCGTTTAATTTAAGGCGCACTATATTCAGAGCCGCGTCGTTGTAGGTCATCGAAAGGAGCATCTGCATGGTTTGTACATGCGGGTGCTTAGTTGCAAATTGAGAGAAATATCTTAATGCTTCAAGCTGTGCTGCGCGTTTGCCGCGCGGTTTCAGTGCGAATAGTTCTCGCCGTCTGGATCCCGTGGACCGTATTGAAGGCTTTACTGTGACTGAGTTTGCTGCATCCATTTCTTTTGAAACGAAGCTTCTTTGGCATCACTCCCACACGTTGACGTTTGTTTCTTTTTACTTGTATCGACTGCGCAGGTGCGCAATGGTGTCATACGCCTGTATCGGCTTATATAGTGCCAAATTTGTACCAGGCATCCTGAAACCTTTCGTCACCCTCACCACATATCAAACACATATCCAACACATATCGAACACATATCGAACACATGTCAAACACATATCGAACACATGTCAAATACATATCGAACACATATCCAACACATATCCAATCAGCCCCGATCTACTGTGGCGTTTGACTAAAGCTTGTGCGCTACATGTTTTCCTAGTTCACTCACGTGGTTTATGACGCATGGGCATAGTGGCAAGCGATTTCAACGCGCTGAATTGTCAGCACGGGGTATTTCGGTAGTAACAAGATCGGTTGCGTTTCGGATATAACATTAAAAAAAAGGCACTCTGGACTACTAATCAATTAGAATGGGCAATTGACGTCATCGGACATGTACAGGGTGTCCCGGCGAACAACCAAGCTGTTCAACAACAACAAGAAAGGTTAAAAAGAAACATGGTGCAAGATGCAAATATAAGTCCTATATGGTGTTCGGTCGTGACACCTCTGACGGCCGAACACGATAGGTTTTAAAATCGTGTGGTGCGCGATCTCGTGTCAGTATTCCTTTTTTTCTTTTCGTTCAACAGCTTGGCTAATTTTAGCCGGGACACCCAATATATCGTAGATACTGCAGAAGACCCTTTCTCCCAGTTGTGAATGGCGCCACTTTGGAAGATCCAGACAGCTGCAGAAAAAAAAAAAAAAAAAGAGTAAACGACCCGATAACCACGGACACGTCGCATAATATGTGAATGACGAGTCCTGCACGTTCTGCATACAACGTGTTGTGTTTCAGTGCTAGAGATGCGAAGTGCGGAAAAAAACGGGAAAATTCCGGAAAAAAACAGGTTTTTTCCCGTTTTTTCCGGCGCAGTTGGAAAAATTGGGCAAAATTTCCGCGGGGAAAAACGTACAGAAATAAAGCTTAGGCGACACCCAGCGTTGAATGTGAAACGGAAACACTGAACGCGAAATCGAAACGTCGCACATGATGCCGAAACACCAAACGGCGGCTGGCCACTCGCCATCGACGTCACATAATGTCAGCTCCAGCGTTAGCGTAGCTCCGTCATTCGGGGACGGTTTCTCATGGTTTGGTTCCCGTTATTGTTCAACCTTGACTTTCCGCCGTACACGTGTGCAACCTGTGGCGGAAGTCCGCATATAAAGCCGTGTGGAAGCAAATTCTGCAATGGTACGGCCAATTTCCGACGTGTGGATGCCCTTCAAGGTCGGGGAGACCGTTGGCGCGGAATACGGGGATCCGCTGTCACTGGATCTCGGAGCACAGTACGCACATGAACCTCGAAGTTGGAAAAGTGTACTCCGATGTGGCAGAATACGGGACGAATTCAAGCATATGGTCAAGGTCCGGAATATGGGCTTCGGCTAACCACATGCCTCCTTCAACATGGTGGGAGGGAATCTGCACGAGTAAAACAGTGATGCCTCTGGCTCGAAACATTTTACAGATTCCATCATCATCAGCTGCTTGTGAGCGGAACTGGTCCGACTTGGCCAACATTCATACTCTGCGTAGGAACAGGCTGCGTAATGAAACGGTGCAAAAGCTTGTTTTTGTACACGCACATCTCAACATAATGAAGAATGCTACAGATGAAGTCAGTGATATTGACTCTGAATAAGAGGTAGAACTTCATCGTTTTACCATCTCGACCAATGTTTCCATAGTCGAAGCCACGACGAAATATCCACAGAAGAGATATTTCAGTGTTCTTTGTTCCTTGTTTGAAGTGCCGTAACAATTCTAGGAAGCCGCACCGATTCACAGAGAACTGAACGCGTTCGCGGTGATACTTCTGGTCTGCCTTCGATCTGGTAAACCCTGCATTCCTTTGTGAAAAGGCAGAAAGCATTTCACTCCTGTTATTTACATAAGGAGAGTTATGGCTTTTGACATTTTCCAATAAACTACTGCCGTATGCTAAAGAAAATTTGTTCTTTTCCATTTTTTCCAAAATTTCGGGAAAAAACGTGAAAAAAACAGGTTTTTTTTTCCGATTGCTCAAAATTTCCGGAAATTTTGCATCTCTATGAATCAGTGCACTGTTCTCCAAAACTAAGAGCGCTTCGCTTACATGGGACAGACATGAGGGATGCGTCCTGCCAAATCATTTTTCCTTCACACACGGTATTCGATCATTGCCGCCAGTGCACATAGTGTGCGAGCATTACACGACACTTCAGCGGCTTTACGAGGACCCGAAAACCACACGATGCGCACGAGTGGCAGGAGACGAAGAAGACAGGCATATTTGTCCCAAACAGGTCGGCATAACTAAAAACAACTAACGAATAGAAGGTGCCAGTCCGGTTGAAACTGCGCTTTGTCATACATGTCCTTTGGGAGAATATCATGCAGTAGGTACTGTAACGGTCGAACACGACGTCCTGTGCATCGTAGAGAAGCGTGTGCGTGTGTTTCATTTCTTTTTATCAGGAGCAGTTGGGTGTCCGCTATGACAGCCTGCCGCTGTAGCAGTAGATGAGTTCAGAACCGTACGCGAGTCGGCGAAATATTTTTGTTTTTCTTTTTTTCTCGCGTTCTTTATGTGAGTTGTCACACATTGTGAAAAGACGAAAGTTTTACACAGCAGTAAAGGAATAACCCTGTCACACGGGCACCCACAAACTCCTTTTTGACTCCGTTGTCTTTATCTCGAGGGATATGCGCTCGGTGTCTCACCGTCGCCAATCCGCTGAGGGAGGGGATTAATGGAGCTTTTGGTCACGGGAGATTGGCGATCTCCCTCGGCAGCTGAAGGGTGTACCCTCGTTTCCATACCAGTTGTTGTAAAACTGAGAATTTAATGACTACATGCATTAAAATTAATGTTGCGTGTGTTTAGAGCATTTCTATTAAATTAAATAAAAGTTCAAGCACAATTCAGCAGTTACTGTCCTGTGACTAGCGCAGCGTGGCCTTAGTCGCATTTGCGTCATTAAACCCGAATTAACTAACTAACAATTCAGCAGCAGTCACGCTTACTGCGCGCTGCACGATAGTCTCGACTGTAGGCCGCTTGGCGCTACGTTTTTCTCGTCTTTCACGACCTCTACGCGAACGCGACAGAAGCGGGTCGAGTCGACTTGTCGGGCTGAAATACGCCTGTCGAGTTCACGTAAATGGTTTAGCCGGTTGGGCCGAACAAGCGTCGAGTAGGGCTCAGCCAGCGCGACTGCGCGGGCATAGGTTGATTCAGTCAACCTCAAAAGATTCGACCAACTTCAAAAGTCTGTGTAGTAGCGACAACCAGTGCGCGAATGCCGGCAGTAGGAAGTATACGAGAATGATTTATTCGAGCAAATAGCTCTCACGGCGAAGCTTATAACTGCGCAATTACGGTATACGTATTGGCCATCTGCGTACAACGTTACTCCAAGTGCGCATTAATTACGGACGAACACAGGCGCTTCCATCGTTCGAAGATGCGTAATGCTGCAGGCATCTCGTCGGGTAGGCCAGGTTAAACTGGTTAATCGAAAGACAAGAACAGACGAAAGAAACTGGTTCACGGCTGCCTGCGCGACCTCAATCATTGAAGAGGAGGAATTAAGAGTAAAATGGAATCTAACGGGCGTTTCGCCCAAAGCAGTGGCGTTCAAAAAATTTTCTTTTCTAATAGTTACTCGACAGAATTTGTCCGGTTCCTGCTTTTGAAAGGTATGCCGTATGCGAAAACGAAGAAGGCTTACGCGCTAAATCTTGTTCTACATTCCGGCTGCAACTGGATATATTATCTCTTGATATTTCCCACTTACCTAAGCGGAACAGCGTTGTACAGAAATGAATCGCGAAATTTATGGAACGACATTCCATATATTTGAATCGTTCACTCTTTAAATGCACAGAGATAAATATACGGAACTGCGTTCATTCAACTACCCGCTGTTATCTGGAAAAGCGTTCTACATACTTGTAACCTTTACCATGAATATCGCGTCGTACATCTCTAGCTGTACCTGGAGCTATGCTTAATTATGCAGGACACCGTCCTGAACACCCGAACAGGGTTCAGCTAGAAGTGGGTGAAACATTCTTCCGGTGTGTGTGTGTATATATATATATATATATATATATATATATATATATATATATATATATATATATATATATATATGCGCACACAAGGGGCCCGCCGTGGCAGCGTAGTGACTGGTGCTGCGCTACTAAGCTCGAAGGCGCAGGATCAAATCCCAGCCACCCACGTAGGGGCCGCATTTCGATGGGGGCGAAATTTAAAAGTGCCCGTGCATAGGGGGCACGTTAAAGAACCGCAGATAGTCAAAATTATTCCGGCGTCCCCCACTACGGCGTGCCTCATAATCATATCGCGGTTTTGGCACGTAAAACCCAGTTTTAGTTTATTCGTAGAAAAAGAAACATATCGTGAAAGATATATCTCAAGAAATACAGCCGTTGATGCGATTCGGCGCGTACCCCTTCCCTGAAGTCATACTATTTTTGTCTCTCGCTCGCCAGAGCGTGACTGTACCGTGATGACAGGTCGAAGACATCTCGTTAGCAAATCATTTTGACCACCCCCACCACCAGGAAACCCTGCCCACCGAAAAGCCGTCTATGTGGCAGATTTCCTGGTGACCAGCTCACCAGGAACAGGCTCATTTTAGGCAGCCGATGAAAAACACCGGGGAGGATGTTCTTCCTTTTAGCTTCTATATTTAAATAAACGTAATTGTCTCTGTCCCTCCTGCCGAGTTTCTCAACTGTGTCATCTCTTTTCTGTAAGTGTTTATCACTGTGTATAATCGTAAGCATCACCGAACACGTGGTGTAACACGTCAGGCGATCAGCCAGGCTAACATAGCTCCAGCATATCGTTAAAGTTTGTATCTTTCTGTCTGTCTCTTCTGTGCAGAGAAAAAGCTGCCAATCGCTCCGGTGGTCCACACAACTCCACCTGGCTCCGGGCAGATGCCACAGCTGCCAAAAGGGTGAGCACGCTATTGCATAGTGTTTATTATCTCAGTTTTATTTCACGTATATAACGCAAGAGACACCGAGGCGGACGCGCACAATATAGTGACAAACGCTTCACGTGAAACTTGTGACCCCTGTTACGTGGCAGGCAGGACATATACATACTTGGATAATGTGATGCTGGAAAACAACCTTTAGGCAGACGCGAAAAAATAAAGATCAACTCGTGAATTCTACTATAGGTGAATGCACTAAACGAACAATTACCAAGTCATATCGTGACGGTGCTTTCATGACGGCGCTCTGTCCTGTCGCCTCTCCTTGTTCCCAATTTTCGCGCTAATTCACTTATTTCTGTTCATCAACTAGCCCATCCAACAATTGTGCAAGATTATAGATTCTAATTCTGTTACGCGAAAAGAAAACTAGAAGGAAATAATGCAAGAGGTACTAAACAGCAACGGAAAACAAGACAATATTATAAAAATTCTGGATACACCCCACGATACATAGTAGCAGAAACTAAGCAGCAAAATAACAGTGTGAGGCTCTTAAAGACAAATAAAAAACAGCCTAGTAAACCGAAAAAGGCGTATGCGTTGTATAGCGCATATGGCCGAAAAAAGGTCTATGGTCCCTACGCCTTGGTAATCTTTACATTGACCAGCAGAAGATAACCATCGTAAAAGAAGTCTAGCACTTCTGCGAGTGGCGCTTAGGCCTTCCGCCTATAGGTTGCTGCCAAGCCGATTGCTGAGCAGGTATCTTGACACGCCCTGAATATTTCCAGGTTAAAGTCCAACAGGCCTCATCAAAAATCAGTGCAGTGGTTGCCGAGAAAAACTATTCCTCCGTTTCCATGTATTTACGTAGGCGCTCATCAGCTGAAGCTTTCTCTTAAGCCTCGCATTTGCTGTTTCCACTGCTCGTTTCATAGCACTGAGCTTCTTTTCAAGCTTTATCGTGATCATTCAAGTTTCAATCGCATAAATTAGTACCGGTTACTCGGACGTACTCCACCGCGATCAATATTTGTTCTTAAATGTGCCCCTTCCTCGCGTCGCCGCTCGCAGAAAGCCTGAGGTCAAAAGCGAGTCCGATTCCAAGGGAGGCTCCAAGCGCGACCCGAAGAACAAGGTCAAGTCGTCGGCCAGCAGCGGCAACAGCGTCAACATTGGCAACCTCGGCAGCAGCAACGCTAGCGGCATCGCCAAGCCCGAGGCCTCGTCTTCCAGCAAGCCCGTGGACGCGCCGGCGGGTGAGCCGGAGGTGAAGAAGCCGGAAGTGACAGCGACGACTTCCGCTGCGGAGCCGCCACCGGCAGAACCGGAAGTGCTTTTCTCCACCTGCAGCACGGGAGCGGTGCCCAAGCGCATCGTCGTTCACGCCACCTCCTCCTTGTCGTCTTCGTCGTCGACCAAGCGAGGCACAGCTCACGGTGACTCGCATACAGGTACGCTGGCGGTATCTTTCGATGTTCGAATGCTTTTATAGGACCGTGCATAGTTACAGTTAGGCACTACCGTTTACGGAATACCGGAACACCGCAGACGTCGATGGCGGCAGCAGCGCTGGTAGCGCCGTCTTGTGACGCTTTGTAAAACTACAACGCATTACAAGTGTTCTTGTGTCGCATGGGTTTCCTCGCCGAAGGAAAATGTTTAAACAGTCTGCGTTTGACGCTTTACACCGGCAGCTATGTACAAAATGTGGTTGGCCCACTGCAATGATAGATGTGGGCTCTCATGGTTAAACTGCACGAGAAGATTGTGACGCAGCCGCGTTCTTACTGCCAATCACGTCTTCGGTAACCCGGTACTCCGTTAAGGTCGAAAAGACGAGCTAAAACTCGCCATTTGCCTTATTACGCCATAAACGTACTACAGCTTTCGGAATACAGGAGCGTCGCTGACGTGGATTGGAGTATAGCCGCGCTATCAGCGCCACATTGTGGCGCCTCCTTTAATCAAAATGTCCCAGGAATGACTTTATCTTGTGTCGTTGTTCTCGCTGACAAAAAAAAAAAAAGTTGCAGCTACGCTCGAAAGGCGAAGCATTGATTGCAATAGATAGCTATATGAGTTATTAAAGATATCAGTTTCATCGGCCGTACAGACTGCTGTTAGCATTCGCTTACTAACTTAACTAACGAGGGTGGTGCGTCGCGTGCACAGGCAAGCATGAACACATCTCACCCAATGACCACGGACACTCGCGATCTGGGTGCTGCCGGGATGACGAGCGGCAGCAGCGGCGAGAGAAATGCCCTTTGTTCTGCCTCTCGGCTCAACGCGAACTAGGCGAGCGAGAACACAGCGTACACGAAGCCATCAGTTATCTCGGTTTTCCTGGGCTTTGCATCCACCTCCGATTACCTCCAAGATGGTGTGTGAAAGAGAACCGTACTAATGATCCCCTTCTCCCTGCTATCGCGCATACATTTCCCGTTCTCTCCCTTGTGCGCGCGAGATAAAGCCACCATCTTTCTCGGCTCAACCTCGCACGCTTGCCCTTGCACTTACAGCATACGGCGCACGGCGGCGGCGGCGGCGGAAATCCGCTTGGAGTGTCCAGGTAACTGCTATCGCAATAAAGGAAAAAAAACGGAGATCTGATATACGAAAAAAAAGCTAGTTTCGCCCGAAAGGCGAAGCATTAATTTCGATAGTAAATTATTAAGGAACTATACGAAGTAAGGTGAGTTGTTTTATCAGCTGCGTAAACTGCTGTAACAAATTCGCTTACTAACTAAATTAACAGAAATGTTGTCACGCGTGCACAGGGAAACACGAGTGCATGTCGCTCGATGACCGCGAACACTCGCTCTCGAAACGCTGGCGTGAGGAAGGACGGCAGCAGCAGCGAGCGAATTGCCGTTCCCGCTGCGACTCGCCTCAACGCTAACTAGGCGGCGAGACCACAGCGCACACGAAACCAACCGCCCTGGGCGCACCTAGACTCTGTACTCGTCGCAGTTCGTTTTCAAGATAAGGCCCGCGCGGCCGCAGCTGGAGTAGAGCCTCCCCCTCCGGCTGCCTTGCGTGCGACGGAAGACGGCGGGCTTCCCCCCACCACCTTCCAGCCTAGGACGCACGAGAGCGAGCCACCATCCTTCTCCGTTTATCCTCGCACGCTTTCGGTTCCGTTCAATACGGCGTGCGGCCGCCATGTTATCGCACTTGGACTTTATAGGGAACATCACGGCGACGGCGGAAATTCGCCTAGTGTCCATATAATTGCTATCGCAATAAAATGATTGTTGCTGCCGACAGCCTTTAAAAAGAAGGTAAAGAGAAGGCGCTGTATTTAGGGTATTCAGGAACACAAGTGGTGCCTCTCTGTGAAGGTTGGTGCTTTACCTCAACAAGTCGCGTTCTAAGAGGAAGCTTTGGCCCGGAGCTGCTATTGCAATACAGGGGAACGGCGAAATCGTTTTAATGCGAAAGATTCCTCGCGTCATTTCAGACACCACCGTTTATTTTTTCAAACGTTAGCTTCGGACTCTGATTTCCCGTGTTCGCCCACTGCTCATCGATGCTAGATGACGACCGAATGAATAACACCTGTTTCTTGACTGTTGGCATTAGCAGGTAGCGGTTCGGCTTCGCACTGGTTGCTAATAGCTCGCACAATTGCTACTAACAGGCGCCAGCGTGTGCCAAACATATTTTTGGGCCGTGGTCAGCCATGTGATTGCAAAATGCGATTAGCTCTTGGCTTGATTTCCACTGGTTCCCCGTGGTGCTTCTTTCGGCCTGCCGTGCCGCCAATACCGCCAGAAAGTGAAGCAGTACTCTGTCGCCTAGCGATTAGCCAAAACGCATGAGAGAAACCAGAAGGCGCTAATGAGCCATCAAACGAAACGAAGAAGGGAAACGGTCATTAGTGCCCACGAAAAAATAAAGCGAGATATTCAGCCAGAGCTGATGTTATTTTTAAGAGGGAAGATGATTCGGACGTGGACAAATTCGTGACGAAAAAACGCGTTGGAGAAAACGAAGTTATTGGTCATTTTCCTCTTCTTTGTTATTGCTTTCGTGAGCCCACGTCTCCCTTCTTGTATCGTTGACTATGATGTGTGCTGCTTATTTCTGTTCGTCTACTTAAGCACCGCCTCATTTACGTGATTACCGTTGCACCACGGGTGAAAAACTGGTGATCACCACATTCCGCACCCTGCATGAGACAAGAGAATAGAAAACTGAGCGGGTCGGTGTCGGTTCATTGCTAATGACTGCACTGAAAACGAAGACGAAGGTAGCCGTAGGCGCAACACAAGATCTTCACGCTCCACAATTTAAATCTAGTTTGGCTTTACTTCTAAGCACGAAAAACCGGCTGCTTCTTGGCCAATCCCCCATAGTGGGTATGCGCCACTGTCTGGGACACAAGACAAAACAAGCTCTGACCATCAGCTGGAAAATGTATTAAAGGAACAAGGTAATACACACTTAAACTGCACATGCGCCTGGAAGGCAACGGAGGACTACAAGAAGAAATCGTGGCGTTGTTTTATTCCGGCGGCGGCTGATTATGACGCGGCCCCGTGGGCCCTGTCTCCAAAGTGATCTGCGATGGGTGCATAGTCCAGGCGCACCGAGGGCTGGCAGCTTCGTGTGCGCTGTGGTCTCGCCGTTTAGTTCGCGTTGAAGCGAGAGGCAGCACGAAGGACGAAAACTGCCGCTGCCGCTTTTCCTCAAGCGAGCGTTTTGACAGGAAACGTCCGCGGCCATCGAGTGAGATATGTTCATATCTGCCTGCGCTTGACACCATGCTCGTTAATTTAGTTAGTAAGCGAATGTTTGTAAGTTCATACGGCAAATAAAACTACTGTCCTTACTTCGTATATATAGCTGTCTAATCATTTCCTATCGCAATTGATGCTTCGCCTTACAGGCGAAACTGCGATTCTCGCCTAGATTAAGCTAAGCCCTACTCGCCTAGCTTAAAATCGGATGAGGTTTTTGCTGTCAAGCCGGGATATAGACATACCTCCGCTATTGGCCGAGCCTCATTCTGTTATCGCAATAAATGTCGAAAAGTCCCCGTATTTAGGGACATGTCCCTAGATTATCTTACAGATCACAGCGCGCAACCAGATTAGAACGAAAACAAGGCACGAACGCTTGTCGTCCATGTCCGTTTGTGCAATGTCATTGGTAATACCGCGGCGTTTGTCATACTGTAGAATAGTAGTTCGCTCCGCCCCTTACCCTGTCGATGTCCCTTCAGATTGCTGTTTTAAGAGAAACGCCGTATATACGGCATTACATCTCTGAACACAACTGCCATATCTGAAACCCAATAGGTCAATATAAATGGTATGGAACGTAAGGAATGCGTCATAGATGAAATTATATGTGATCATTTACAGTGCAATATACTGTAAGCAAGGCGGCCGCCATATCTGGCCTCATACCTCCATATGCGGACGCATCTCACTATGCGATACCTGATACGTTCGTAACTGGCAATACATAAAACGTGTGGGTCAGACATCGACCACGTCTGTGCTGAGACGCGCTTGGAAGACTTGAAGGACTGAGTGAGGCACACGAGGACACCCGCGTGAGCGCTCCGCCTCACTCGGTCCTTGCCTTCCAGGCGAATTCCAGCACGGCGTCGATTACCAAACTCGCCCAACAAACATCGCTTTCGAACCACATCCGGTGTTTTTGCGCGTGGAAACCGCAATGCCGATTCCCCGCCCGTCTCAGGTTCCAAGGGAAAGGCCCGTTGGGCGTCGTCGGGCCGCATCCAGCGGCAGGCGTCGGTGTGCATACCGTGGTACGAGGAGGACCAGTGGTACCAGGAGCCGCAGTGCAGCTACTGGCCCAGCCCGCCCCTGAGGCGGCTCAGCGTGCCGGCGCGCCTGACGCCCCCCGCGCCACCGTCGTCCTCGCCGCCCCGTCGGGACCTCTCGGGCGAGGGCTGGTCCGAGGTGCCCGCTTCGCTGAGGGAGTCGGCGAGCACCGAGAACCCGGGACTGCTGGAACAGAGCCTGGACCGGATGGCTCGCAGGTGCGAACGCGCGTTTGCAGAGTATACGAGAGAGAAACAATGGCGTCGCGGTCCAGTATGTATATAGGCTACCCCGCACTGTCCTGGGCAGAGCTGCAGAGACCAAAAAAGTGAGAGGAGATTAGATAGATAGATAGATAGATAGATAGATAGATAGATAGATAGATAGATAGATAGATAGATAGATAGATAGATAGATAGATAGATAGATAGATAGATAGATAGATAGATAGATAGATAGATGAGGAGGTAAATTAGGGACGTTGTCCAGGCTCAGCCAGGTCAGCTACCCCGCACCGGACTGGGGGAAAGGGCGGGGGGGGAGTACAGAGCGAAGAGAAGAAGCGACGGAGAGAATGTCAGAGTACGCACGCACACACACTTTTAAGAATTCACTGTTCAGTTGGTCACAAGTAGACACGTAGGCTGATAGATCTTACGAGAGGCAGCAACACTTTTGTGGCTGTACGTCGCAAATGCGCGAGGCCGCGGCCTCAGGATATTATGGGAAGGACCTGCCATCTGCTTTGCCTAAAGTGGCGTGAATAGTAATCATTTGCAGGCTATAAAGTTGCATTCACATGAACTATTTGGTTCATCGCTAAGGCGAATTTGAACATCTGAACGGAAAACACGCTACAGAGTGAGACAGACAAGGACGTCGCTTCACTATCAACTGACTTTTATTACCGCATGAGGCTATACGTGTATAGTAACGCACTTGCAAGAAACTAAAACGAAATGCACAGAATCTGCGCCTCGTATCGGCCACACAAATGGGGCTGATACGCGATCGGAAGTCACCTGTCGGATAGATAGGTTCTTTCTCTGGTCATCACAGCTACTGACACTCGTGCTGTCCCCCCCACCTCCCCCTGGCAGAACGCCGAGCCCATTTTCATGAAGTCAGCGCCTTAAGAAAGAACAACAGCAAGCAAAAACGGGAAATGCTGGGGGCTATTGGGATTTATAACGAGGGCAGCCAAGGCGGCACATGGCTACCTGAAATAAGGATCCACTCCATACGCTAAACTGCTCAATAAACATGTTTTGGCTGTCTCTCCATCGCTAAACTGCTCAATAAACATGTTTTGGCTGTCTCTCTCAGCACCGCTTCAGTTGCCCTGACAGGTAGAAGAACATAATTTTCCGACACGTGATTTCCGATCACGTATCGTTCCCCTCTGCGTGGCCGGTACGGGGCGCAGACGATATGAATCCATTTTTAGTTTTTGCCCCTGCGCTAGTGTATGTGTAGCCACATGCGGCGAAAGAAGTAAATTAATAGTTCAGATACGTACTTGTCTGTCTCCCTTAGTCCCGAGTTTTTGTTCAGCCGTTCAAACTCGCCTTCTTACCCTGCCGTGGTGTCCGTGGTAGGGGGTGTCCAGTTTCGTTTATTGTAAGCAGATTTCGGCTTGTCGCTTCTTTTTACAGCGAGCAGCTATAAACGATGAAATACTGCGGCACTTACGAGCATCAGCCCGGTCGCTGTGTGGGGCCGCTAGTGCGAAACATTGTAATCTCTGAGCTAGGGACGTTACTGTGAATACGCCAAAATTTTGTTTCTCGCGCTCAGGTCGCCCTTTTTAAAAGAGCACACGTCCGCCCTCACAAATATCTGCTTCACTATGATGCTTCCCTTATAGTTGTCGCATGTTAACATATTGTTGGTATGCTGCTACCGTTGCTCCATGTACAGTGTGGACCGCTAGTAAAGGGAAAACACAAATTTTAACGAAGGCACTGCAACTGCACAATTCGACGATATCGTGATGTAGTCACTGATGAAATGCGCTACGCCGACATCCGTGCGCGATAGACACCGTCGACCTTTCGCGTCATATCGCAGCTGTTATCATTCTTAGTGCCCCACATATGCATACTAGGCGGAACAACATGTTCGTAATTACACAGCAATCGTTTTACTTAACACGTTGAAGCTACTGACACGGAACCCGCCGTGGTTGCTCAGTGGCTATGGTGTTGGGATGCTGAGCCCGAGGTCGCGGGATCGAAACCCGGCCGCGGTGGCCGCATTTCGATGGGGGCGAAATGCGAAAACACCCGTGTACTTGCATTTAGGTGCACTTTAAAGAACCCCAGGTGGTCTAAATTTCTGGAGTCCTCCACTACGGCGTGCCTCATAATCAGAAAGTGGTTTTGGCCCGTTAAACCCCATATTTTTTTTTTTACTGACGCAGGTAGTGATACACTCATTCATTGAGTCGTCTGATTTATTCTTCGCAGGTTGCTGCTGAAATCTCGCTCCCTGGAAGAGGAGCCCACGACGGGCGGCTCCGTAGTCTGCTACAACGACATCGGCAGCAAGGAGGCCGTCGACTACGAGGAGTCGCTCTCGTCGCCGGGCGCTTTTACGCCCGAGAGCGACGACCCGAGCGAGGAGGACGCCGAGACGGTGAGGATGCAGTACCGGCAGCTGTGGCAGCTCAGGGCCACCTTCGAGGAAGAGGAGACCACCACTGACTGCTTCGAAGAGCTGTCCACCGCCGAGGCCGCGTCGCACGTCGCCGAGGGCGAAGAAGAGGACCGGCGGCTCCTGCAGCAACACCGCAACACCGGGTTCAGCACGTCGCAGGAGTCCGAGGCCACCGACGAGCAGCATGCCAGGTCGTCCGGCGGAAGGGCGCACGGGGTGCCCAGCGAGGTGCGGCGCCAGAACTACAAGGTCCTGCTGGCCCGCCGGCTGCAGCGCCGGGTCGACAAAGGTTCGGCGGACAACAGTTTCGACAGCATGGAGACCGACTGTTCCTCGACGGACGCCAGTCGGACCGAGGGCGGCGTGACCACGTCCTCGTTCGACTCGACGACCGACAATACGGACGGCGGCGGCGGCGGGACCAGCGGAGCGGACGCACAGGGGCACGCCTCCCGGCTCCAGCAGATGAAGGCCGACAGTGGCTACAAGTCCATGGAGAGCAGCAACGGCAACAAGCCGGCCAAGCTGAGCCGCAAGCACGTCCCGCTACAGGAGCTGCACGCCGCCTCCGCCGGGAGCAGCGGCGGCGCGCCCTCTTCCAGGAGGTCGGCGCTCCGCAAGCGACGCCAGCTGGAAGGCGGACTCCTGCAGATGAGGGCCCGCTCCGAAGAGGCGCCCCCGTCGTGCTCGTCGTCCAACCTAATCTCGGGCCCCACAGCAGCCGAGGCGGCCGAGGCCCTCCAGTCTTCGAGCCTCTCCTCCGAACCTCTGGGGTCTCTGCAGCAGGAGGCCCAGGGCAAGGTGTCCGTGTTCCAGAGGTTCTTCCGCTCCACGCGCCGAACGAGCAGCGCCCGCTCGGCCTCGTCGGGAAGCAACGGCGGCTCGGGCTCGAAGCGCCTGCTCATGCGCGACTTCAGCATCGACCCAAAGACTGACGCGCTGTTCCGCGAGTTCTCGAGGCGTGACCCGGCGTACGACTCGCCGCGAAGCTGCTCTTCCTCGGGCCAGGGTGCGAGCCCGAGGCTCGGTTCTTCCAGGCTGCTCTCGCCGCAGCTCAGCATCGAGGAAGAGCAAGGCTCGGAGGACTCCCACTCCGCCATGGAGGACGACTGGAAGCCTCAGGGACCCTGCTGCGACATGCCCATCGCTAGGTTACCGACGGACTAGATGGACGCGAGGCGGTCGCTCAGTGGGTGTGAACTGCGCGCGGCAGGGATCGGCGATTCGGTGTGCTCTTGTTCCACTACGCATGCCTTCCTAGCGAGAATTCGTCGACGGGGAAGCCTGGCTCGACGTGTAGACACGCGCGCGCGTGTGTCTGTAAAGCGATGAGCCAGTTTCCTCTCGATGAATTTTACTTCATAGCAGTTTTCATGAGAAGCCATGGCTCACGAGGAAAGAAGAATGATGACATCCCGTCGGTCTGCATTCGTTGCGTGTAGGTGGCCGACTGCTGGGGTTCACGTAACAGTAGCTACTGTTGCTGATGCGCACGCTTGAGGCCATTGGATGGATTTTTTTTTTAACTCGGAGAAGGCGAGAGTTTGCAAACTGCCTTGACGGCGTGCCAGGAATATTCGAGATATTTGTAATTAGCGGAATTGTACGACGTTGCAGTCGTCGTTCATCGCTAGGATGCGCTCAGGGTGTCATTATGCGCGTTGCATTTCGTGTGTGTTGCCATGCAAGTTTTCACACTGGAGCCTCTGAGTGCAGTTCTCGGTTTTTATCAGCCGTATACGCGGTGAAATTTCGCACTGATCTGATGGCTGTCGTAAGCACAGTGAAACATGCTTTTCGGCGCAGATTCAGAGAATTCGCGCCGGCGTTCAGAGGTGCCACTTTCTTCGATATCAGTGGTACAAATATGTATATAGGATATTCCCTACGCCGTTAGAACTATTTCTTTGATCGCAGCCACATTTCTGTTGAATGTCTCGATGTCCACCGCACACGCTAGCGCGACTTTTTACACCGCGGACTCCTAGCCTAAGCCTTTGTTAATTTTCTTAATGCACCTTGTTTGAGATTGTGATACAAAGGACGACCTATGACGAGTAGAGAGAGATCTAAAGGAAATGCCTTTGTTGCGCCTCGTTAACTGAGGCAGTTGTTTTGTTCACTTGACCAGCCGTACAAGCTATGGCGCGGTCTTCCGAGACATCAGCACGAAGATCAAGTAGCACGGGAGTTGTTTTTTCCTTTTTCTTTTACTTTTTTCTTTGCATAATACTCAAGACAGCCGCTGACCGACATAGTCGTTTGTATGTTAACGAACGGTCACAGCAAGTGAAGGCACTTTGCCATCCTACTTTCATTGTGTTGACCAGACTAGAGCAATGCTTCTCGCTAGCTCCGCTCAATGTCCCGGCTATAGCGGGACACACTTTTTTGAATAACACCGAGAAAAGACTCGCCACACCCCGACCGCGGTCGGTAGAGCAGAAGACCCGCGCGGGCCTTAGGTAAGTCGCGAATCAAATGTAAATACTTTTTACTTTATCTCAGCTATAGTTGTTGTAGTAAGCGACCCTTCTTATCGACCACGCTAACATATGGCGCACCAACCACAAGACGGGAAATCCTCTCTGTTTTAGGGAGAGGCCTTTCTTATCTGCTGGACCACCGCGACGATGGCTGGCCACTGTAACCACGAGTCGTTTCGTTTCCTGTGTGCGATAAGCAGCGGAATGTTAAGGGGGCCCTGAAATAGCCGTGACACGGGAAATTATCGCGCTTTGGTTTTCGCAGTGACTCACTGCTTTTGTTAAGTTAGGCTCTTCCGTGAAAAACGGGAGAGGCTCGCATGGTGGCACGTCTCGCAGGCTACTCCTGCTGGATGCGACGATAAATGAAGTAATGTCCACAAGACTTGCGAAAAACACATGAAACACGCGCGAGATACACAATTAGCGTAGTATTTAACAGAGCTAGTTTGTTCATAACTAAGACGAGTTTTGAACAGCTGAACTAAAAACAAAGGACTACGGAAGAGCGACAAGGGCAGCGACGTCTTGTCTTCCTTAAGTGCTTATGTTTTTTTGTTCAGCTGTCCAAAACTCGTCTTAGATGCAGAAGTAGAGTGTACTCTCTATATATACTCTCCAAACGCACTAACAAATTTTGGACCCTCGTGCTTTACGATTCTTCCAATAGTTTCACGCCCATTATTTCTCAGTGATGAAGTTCCGGGAGTGCAGTGTTTCACAACTGTAGGACCAATGCCCAAACAGTATTTTCGTCAACATGGGTCTTTAAAGTGCATGAAGCTTTTAATTGGTAATACGCTCTGCGGTAATTAGACGTAAAAGTTTGCAGGGAGGAAAGTAGGTGCTTTGTGTGGAGCTGACTTTCAAAGTGGAAGTAACAGTATTTGAATTCCGAGGAGACCGTGATGTGTTTTTGGAAATGTACAACTTTGAATCCTGGTTAGTGCTAAGCTTTTTACACCCTTCTGGTTGCTAGGGGAGTAAGGATCTGATTCATCATCATCATCAGCCTGGTTACGCCCACTGCAGTGCAAAGGCCTCTCCCATACTTCTCCAACAACCCCGGTCGTGTACTAATTGTGGCCATGTCGTCCCTGCAAACTTCTTAATCTCATCCGCCCACCTCACTTTCTGCCGCCCCTGCTACGCTTCCCCTCCCTTGGAATCGAGTCCGTAACCCTTAATGACCATCGATTATCTTCCCTCCTCATTACATGTCCTGCCCATGCCCATTTATTTTTCTTGATTTCAACTAAGATGTCATTAACTCGCGTTTGTTCCCTCACCCACTCTGCGCTTTTCTTATCCCTTAACGTTACACCCATCATTCTTCGTTCTATAGCTCGTTCGTTGCTGATTAACACCCTCCAATGTTTTCAGCACTTGCTCGACGGGTTCCCGCGTTCGTGCCACCTAGATTCTCGAAGATACGGGATTTCAGGGAAACATATTCAACAGAGAAAACGTCAGCTTTGACCGAAATATAAGAAAGCTATTTCAGGGCCCCTGTTTAAAGCTCTGCATAATACACTCAGCTGTACCGCAGTACAACACGCTAGTCTCGGTTTTGCGGCTGACCGTAGATGAGTTTATGCTTACCACTGGAGTTCGTGTTCCCGAAGCAATTTCTTCTCTTTTCTTTTACGTGAGATTTTGCTGACATGTAGAGTGTTTCTGACCCCCGCCAAAAAGCAAACGTTGTAAAGAGAGAAGAGGTTGTGTGGTTGAGAAGACCGTGCCTGTAGCGAGTTTTCAGTGTTTCGCTTTCGCTCGACGCACAGCCAACGCGGAGAATGTTCTGGCCAAAATTCAGTTTCACCGCACGTGACACGAGTGTGTCTTTCGCGACTGTGGCGTCCACGGGGAGCCGTGAGTTGTGCAGTTTTCAGAGCCTTATACATACATATATATATATATGTTGGTTTGATTTCACGAGAAAGAAATGTTTGTACAGGTGGGTACGTTTTATCTGGTTACAGGAGTGGACGTTTGTTCATTTGTGATAAAGATGGCTCGGAGGACCCGTTTATATATGATGCCTGTTATATTGTAGTTAGCCCTTAAATTGAACGTGTTTCTCGTTGAAAATATCTTTGTTCTCGTAGCTTTTGCTGCCTTAACAAACTTGCTCCGGCTCGTTTCGTTGTAAAGTTTCTTTCTCGGACTTGCGCTGTGTGCTTTCGATGTGGTCACAATTGAGCGGCCTCTCGCGGAACATTCATTTCCAAACAAAAGGCTCTTTTAACTCTCGTGTGCTACGCGAACTTACAAGAGTGCTCGCTTGTAGTCGGGAAAATACAGGTAAGATCTTCGATGTCCTCATGCCGCGACGGGTGATAATAGTGTGTTATGTGAAAGAACCAAAGAAGAAAAAAAACTGATTGTGCCACACACGTCACAGTAATTACTTTTCAAATTACGACAGGTGTCTCTCGAATGCGAGTGACGTCTTGCCGTCTGATGCACAAAGCTTTGAAACGTGTCGTCTTGACCGTCGAAGGAAATCGTCTGCAGGGTCAACGGAAGAGAACTGCCGCTGTGTCATCGGATTCTGTGACGATTCCTTGGTAATCTGGAAGCACTGATGCTCTCTCTGGAGTTCATGGATTAAAGATGGTTCAAACGCGCCCAAGTCATTCGCGAACGATAGGCTATAGGCTCCGCTTGTATAATGCAGGTTACGTCCTGTGAAGGACGAAGGGTCACCCTGGGACGAATGCGGAAGAATCGTGTAGTATGTATATACATTTGTCCAGACCCGCACCGCGATGTTGAATTAATGGCCGGCTAACGCAGACCAATAGGGTATCGGACGTAATCGGCATGTCTTTTTGTACGTCACGTGTCACTTAACCGGAGTCTTCGTACAGTGTGGTCCGGTGTTAAAGGAAACACTCTAACGCGTAGCTGTCACTTGCGTTCTAGCTACAAGTGCCGGCTGAGGTGATATCGATGCACTGAGCAGGTGTGTAGAAATGTACCAGTGCCACTCATCACGTGATCGGCTGCAAAGGCGGGTGGTTATGCACGCGCCAGAAAGAAAAACTTACATTTTCTACGCATATGTTTTACTTACCACATTCAGGATCGTGTCTTTTTTTTGGGGGGGGGGGTGGGGGGGGGCGGAGGGAACCGTTGTTAACACGAAGAGACTTAGCAGCTTTAAGGAACAGTTACCTAGAGATGCAGTCTTATTGTTTTCCTGGAGTCAGTGTTTAGATTCGCTTGTGAATTACGAGCGAAAATGTGCCTCAACTGCGTGGCATCCCGTCATTCGTGTATGGCCAGGTTTCCGGGTGGGACTAGAGGTAAGTGCGGGCCATCTCGACCGTTTTGAATCGCAGCACAGACAACACTTCATAGTCTGACTGAACAAATGCATTTCATGCTCTTGACAGAATACGGTGACTAATTGCGTCCTCGATTGTGCCTGGCGCTCACCAGTCATCGCGACGCCCTTGTTTTTAAGTCGCACGCACTTGACACATCTCGCAGATCAGTATCCCTGTTTTCTCTGCGTCGACTGTGTAGACGAGTCAGTGTGGTTTTTATACTAGCTGCGCGTGGCCACAGTGACAAACTTGCAAGGTCATGAAAACTTGGGGCTAACTCCATTTTGAGCACACCACAAGTTAACATGGTGATGATCGTGGCCGTTAATATCAGCGTTCATGATTATCGATCACTGAGCATGACGCCTCGACTGACTTGTGCAATGTTGAGCCTTTGCAGGCTCAATGTATCTTACTGAGCACATGCCCCCAATTTATTTGCTTAACATGGTCGAATAATTCATCTTTCGTTGTCGATCATCAATCTAAACCGTTTACACCAGTCACGTTACACTGACACGTCTAATTCATGTTATGACGCGGTTGCGTGTTTTTGTTCAAGTAATTGCATTAGGAGGCGCGAATTCATTGGTAGGATATGTTTTAGCTAGAGGAATAGTGGTCTCGCCTTCTTGACGGTCTTTGATGTTTGTTACCTCGACGTTCTTTGTAAAATTCGGCTTAACGGGCGTGTCAGAAATGCTGCAAGACAAATGTGCAAGTTGCAGGCACAGCTATTGGTTGCACTGTGGCTCTCGCAGCTTTGCAAGATGGACTATGGCGAGTATTCGAACGATCGTGTTCGCCCATTCCAGGGAAGGCTTCGCGAGACGGTCTCGCAGAAGTATGGATCGGCGCACGCGCAGAACGTCCGCGCCGCTTGCCGATTCCGAGCCAAAGAGAGACAGCCTTCTCCTTCTTGCGCCCAAGTAACCCCACTGTTAGGCGGCCTTAGCAGAGCCACGCTCGCGCCATCTGTCGCAATGCGCTTCAACCAGACCGACTGCCGCTTGCACCGGGCCACGCGGCGAAGCCGGATTACAGGAGACTGGAGCTATGCGGGAAAACAACATATCAGGAGACGCATGAGAGCCGCGCATCGCCACAATATATATAACATGTATGTACGCCTGGTTAAATAAAGCAAGCTGGGTGAGTATTTGTCACCGCCACGTTTCAGAGGGGATGCCAATAAACAATAATCATCACTAAACTCCCTAGCTAAAACAAGTTTTTTTTTTTTATCTAGGAACTTTGCGCATCACCAGGCAACAGGAATGTAAGCGCTGTTTGAATTCAGGTACCGTGCACATCACGGGCTGCGAACACGCCCACTGAACCTGCAATATCTCTGGAGTTGAGTTTATTTGCGACAACAAAGTTGCGAGGATGACCAGGCAAAAAGCTGCAAGTAGCAACTTGAGGGGAACCTGGCCACGTCATGCACAGTTGTGGGGCGTACCCTATCAACGGCGCTCTAAGCCACCAGAGGCAGTGAGTGCGTTTGGTATCAGAAACGACGAAGCAAAGTAGACTCAATCGCGAGCACGCAGGTTGCGGCCACAGTATTGTAGAAGTTTTGCAGCGACGCATCCTTTACACATAAATGTCATGGACGAAGCGGGACCTTCAGACCCACAAGCGATTCGGTGAGCTTGAGAATCGGAGCGAAAACGCCTAATCCGCACCACAGCTAACGAGGCTGAACTTACGCTCATTTCCAGCGACCTTGCCCACGTTTGCGGACATGCTTAAACTAAAGCTGCACGTGTCGCACACATATGCGCAAACTTTCATTTATATCGCTCGTGCGCACCGAGTGTAAAACCGGAATTAGTCACTGCACCTTTGTGCGTCGTGTGCAGTTTTCCGCGCGTCCGCCCGCTTGCGGGACGCCTTGAGGATTTTAATATTCGCGTTACATCCTCATAATCTTCCTGCGAGTCCTGTGACCCCAAGCGCTTTGGGTGTCGGTCTTAAGCGAAACCTTTATTGACGCTTGCTAAGAACGGTTGTCCTCGTTTAGCGGGCTTCTGCAAGTAAAGAGCATACAACAGTTAAACACATGTTTGCAGTGAAACGCCTAGCTCAACATGAGCTTGTGGCGTTCATTCAAGCGCGCATCCCACACATGAAGATAACTGTATACGACGACGACGGCTCGACGACAATGTCATGACTGCCGCGGAATCGCTACCCGACAGAATGACGCCGACACAACGAAGACGTTGCATGGCATGGCGACCATGGTGTAATGACGACGACGATGCTGCGGTGAAGGTAGCGGAAGGAATGACGATGGCACGACAACAAACGAATTATCACAATGGCACGAAGATGGTGGAATGACAACGATGGCACAACGACGGCGCGTTGGCGTTGGAAGCACACGTCTGCGCCTATACTTGCATCACCTGTCGGCCCGCGGGGCCTTGGTTTGCACAATACGTGGAGCCTGTTTTCACTACGTCCGATACTGGCCTATCGTGCAAGACAGCCAGCAGTCGTGGTCCCGTAGAGTGGGGGAAGAGGCGAGGGGAATCCTCGCTTTAGTGTGGAGTTGTTCCAGGACACCGCGAAAACAGGGATACATAAAGTTTTCGAGCGCTTCTATAGACGAAATAACACCTTCGCTGTAAAACAGTCTGAACGTACCAGCGAAGAGCGTGCTGGCGTCTCTCAAGGAAGAGAAAGCTGAAGTGACATCGGGGGGGGGGGGGGGGGAGGGGGGGAGAGGGAGAGGCATGAGTGCATGCCCCGCGTGCTCCGCTGTGGCCTCCAATCACTGGCTGCCTTCATGCACGGTCTTTGAATGCGTGGTCCTGGCGCGAGCGGCGCGTTCTGCTCGCGTTAAAATCGTTCCACGTCTGCAGCGTCGGAATCCATGCCTGGCAGAATCGGCGCTCCCGGAGCTCCATCCATTATTCAGCCGATGCTTCGCCCATTCCACCAGAGCCTGGCGCATCTGGGGCTTCGAAAGATGTCAACCGTCGCTGCTGCAACGCGTGACAGAAGCTGGAAGTTCAAGCCTGAGCAGCCGGTTCGGTTCGACAAGCAGCGGCCCCCGCAGGAGCTCGCCGTCCAACGCGCAAGCAAACCTTCCGGAACTCTTCGCCCGCCTCGAGCTGAAGCAGAACCGTAACCAAGACGAGCGCCGGTGCGACGTTGCCGGAAACGCAAGAGAAGCACCCGTTTCCGAGCGTCGCTCGCGAGGTCAGCTTCTGGCGACTGCAGGGGCGACGCCGAGCGACGAATAGGCCATCCTCGGACAGCACCTGGCCAGCTTTCGCACGGAGAAGGAACGCGAGGCAAGAGCGTCCGTAATTGTCGAGCATGAAACCAGCCCCGTTGCAGGGACTAGGACTGATCGTGCACGAAAAGCCAGAGCCGAAGGCCAAGTTTGATGTGGTGCATATCTTCGTTTATTCTTCGGAATTCGTTTAATTTTTTGTGTAAATAAATATCAAGAAATTGGCATCCTTGTGTCTTGTGCGATTATCATTATTTAGGAACGTCACCTTTGCGGCATGCTTTAACCTCTTTCAAGCACTGAAGTTGTTAACCAAGTTGTTTAGTAGCTTGCGTCACTAGCTATGTGTTGGCTTGCGTCACTAGGTATGTGTCGGCTTGGGTCACTAGGTGTGTGCTCGAATGGACAACTTGCTTGTCTGGCCGCAGTCGACAACTCTGGTCACTTTGTTGTGCACCCGAACGTAGCTTGAGAATCGCTGCTGAGCATGTGCCCGAACGTACAGACAGCTTGAGCGCTACGTACTTGTATCGATATGTGCAGATTCCTGGCCAGTCGCCCAAAGTGGACTCGCTATGGAGACGCAAGGACTATGTAACCCTAAATATATTAAAGTGACATAGCGCCGCATCCATAACAGACACCTCAGCGTGGAGCATGGCCCCTTGATCGGTAGCCATAGCAACGAAGTTGCATTCAGGATACTAGGGATAGCGGGAGTTGTTACGGAGTTTAAACTGGGGTGCTGTGATCACAAGATATACTGTGTCGTGATGTCTTTCTAGTACACTCTATCATCATTCGGCATTGTGGTTTTGTAGCGAGATTGCCGCTTCCTGTGTCAGGTAATGTGCCCCTAAGATTTCGCGATTCACGGCTAGCACGAGGACGCAATAATCATAGTAACAATAATCAAAACATATAAAAAATGTGCAGGTCCAACGCACGCGTGGGAATCTATCTGCAGCGGAGATTTAGCGAAGCGGGTGATTACATGCTCTACGAAACTAACGGCGATACGCACAATTATGTTTACTTTCGTGCTATGCAAACGCGCAACTATAGGAAATGTTTTTATGATTTCTATACTATGCCACATACAACGGATGATTCGTTTAGAAGCTGGCGATGTATGTCGTGCTCTGACACGACATGATCGTCGCATGTTGGTGACGATTATGATTTCCATAATGCGGCAAGTACCCACGACGGGAGACCGGACACGAAGTGCATCTGCATGTCGATAATGACAGTGATGATTTCCGTACAGTGGCACACGCCCACAACTGGTGATCGGCCAAAAAAGCGGCCCGGTACGTATAAGATAAATAAGAAATCAAGAAATACGAGGCAGTGTGAGAGTTGCCACATTGCCTAGCACGGGTGCGCGAGTAGCATGCATATGCTCGCGCGCCATTTTTCTTTTAATTTCTTGTCGACGATTTATTAGCCTAAGAAAACGGACCCTAGAAACACCACTCCGCCTTCTTGGATTAGATTTAACTGTTCAAAAGGTGCTTTCTTTCGGTGCGTCTACGCTTGGGCATATCGACGGAAAGGTTAGCGCTGCCATTGAAGACTTTCTTTTAGGATCAATGAGATTTAAACACTGCATATAAAAATTTTTAGCCTCCTTTCCAAAACTGGACTTGAATTGCTTTTACTTTATGGTCATGGTAGAATATTTAGTTTCACAAAATCATTCAGGCTGTACGATCTCTATCTTTCGACTATAGCTTACCTATTACAAAATTTTGACTTATTTTACACTTTACTATAACCTACCCGAATTCCTGGTCAATCCCCCAGAGTGGGTACGTGCCAGTGGATCACATAAACCTACATCTCGCTCACCAGTTTGCTTTACGTCAGACAGGGAGGAGTGAATTGTGAAATCTATGTGAAGACACGCTCTCACGAACCGGTTGGTGAAATGCTACAAGGTTTTATTTATAGCGTTTCATCAACTGGTTCGTGAAAGCTTCGTTTCACATAGATTCTAACACGTGCGTTGTAGCTGCGTAATTGTTTATGCTACACTCACAGGCCAGGAGAACTATGTATTCATAATGCAAAGAAGGAATCCTTACCTTATGAATCCTTACCAACTAGGTCAGCTTTCTGTCGTTTTAAGAGAACTATGTATGCATGACAGGCCGTGAAGCGCAAAATCTTGCGGCTGTCGAAGGAACCAATACACAACAACGAGAGTGGAAAAGCAGAGAGCTATAATCTCTCGTGTTTGTCTATTTTTTTTTCTTGCGCAGATCCTTTGTTACCCCAGAAAAAAAAAAAAGGAGTTGCAGTGATAGCTATACCACGAGACCCACTTAGAAGTTCAAAAGCACAAAATAGAGTGGACCGAGTTATCTAGTGGTAACAAAAGCTGATGTCGCGTGCAAATGTAGCGTTCGCCGACGATACGCTATTATTTGTGTCTAGGAGTCCTTTTTCAGTGCAGCACCAGCCAAATGAAGCCTGGGGTCAGAGGAAGGGAGCAGGTCTCGCACGGCCGACGTGTGTTTAACTGCTGCCTTGTCGTCGAGAAGGGGGTCAGAGCCTGACGTCTCCAGCTGGCAGGATGTGACCGAGTGGAAGGCCCAGGAACCCAGGTTCATTCGCCCTGCACCCCACACTATCGCGCCTTGTCGTCCAGTTTCTACAGGAAGTGGTCACTCTCGTGGACAAGCACAGCAGCCTGCTGCGGGATTACGCCACGTCGTCGGAAAGTGTACAGCCGGCTAGGCAGATGCTTCGTGACCAAGCACCCATCAGGCTCGAGCCTCTGCACCCTGCCACCTTCCCTTGTTCTTCCAATCACCAACGTGCCCTTTCCGCTTCTTGTTCTTGTTGCATAGTGAAATGGCGCAAACCACTCTGGGTGTATCGGCCATGAATTGGGCGGTGCGAAAACGGTTATCAATTTTTTTTTAACAAATTAAGGTGAAATGAACTAAGTTGTAGCACAAATGGGATTTAAAGTGTTTCGCTGCTCTCCCTCCTCCTCTTTCCTCTCTTCTTTCTGTGTACCGACGATTGTGTACCGTGCACACAATTGTCGGTAACGGCGATACCGTCTACACAATCGTACACAAGCGTACACGGTGCACGGCCAGCTAGCGATTGTGCACGGTGTACACAAATGTGTACGATCGTGTACCCGTGTGCAACGACGATTGGTGCTCGTTTTTCTGTTGTTTCTTTTGTTGCGACGCTTGGCGCGTGGCACGACTCCGCGCGGCACGTCGTCGTTGTCTTCAATTGCTCCTGCATTTCGACCAACCACGCTGGCGTACTTGACAGCCATTCTCGACAACACATCATCAACATCGAATAGCTATAGAGAGAAGAAGAAGATAGCACTGCAGGGTTCCGTGAGCAGTACAGTGCCGATGGAGTACTACAACTACAATACTGACGACGTCGTCGTGGAGAAGACGCCCTGGTGAGCTCTGTCGCCGTGCTTCTCTGGTTCCGTTGTAATCGAACACTCGGTCGGATTTCAGTATTATTGTACTTGTTGTGCCTGCAAAAGTTATAACGTATGCGTCGCTCATTGCAAGGTGAGGTCGGAACGACGTAAACTGGCGCAGAAAGTCCCTTCTAACTCACTGTAGTCCCGCGATCACCGCTCAATTTACTGACGCTGTATGGCGTTCTGCCGACGGAGCAGGCGCTGGCGGTGCCGGTTGCCTCGGTACGACACCCTGGCGTTTCTCCTGCTGCACGCCGGCTACGTGTCTCAGTGGGCGTTCGACTACCGCTTCTACCAGTCTCGGGGCCTGTCCCTCCGCGACGTGAGCCTCGTCGTGGCTGTCCAACAGGTGGCGCTGGTGCTCGGTCGCGTCTTACCCCTCGCCCGATTGGTGAGTGAGTGTTTCGTAAAAGAAAAAAAAAGACAGATTGCGCAGATTGAACGCACATGTCGAAATCTACGCGAAGCGGTTTATGAAATGCGATAAATTTGCCCATTTCGTTCCTGCGTCTCTGACGTATAGCAAACTGACGCGCTCGCCCGTTTGTGCTCTCGTGCGTCCATGATACGCAATGTGACAAATATATTGTATTGCCTCGCATTTTTTTTTTCACTTCTTATCTATTTTAAATGTGCCGGGCCGCTTTTTGGCCGTTCGCCGGTGGTGGGTATGTGCCATTGTATTAAAATTTGTCATCCTCATCATTATCGAAACGCGGGCACGTTTCTTGGTCGTTCTGTCGTTGTGGGTACGCGCCAACTGAGCTTCATTGACAATACGCGGTGATTTACGAGTGAAGGTTTTGTAAACAAGTGCTCTTTTGCGTTTGCTCGAATGCGCTGGTAAGGTGCGTCTCACAAGCAACTCCGTGCCGTGGAAATCGCATAAAGTCGCTGAAGTTCAGTTTCTTCTGTAACCGGGGAGTGGCGCTCTGCTGCGCTCAGTGAAGTAGTCGGGCAAAATGTAAATGGATCTCCAGTGGAGCCTTAGCAAGAGACGCCAGGAAGGTCAGTAGCGCTCTTGTTTGCTTCCATGTTACTATACATATACCTATATCTAACGTGTGCTGCCTCTGCAAAAATAATGGCCAACCAACTAACCTACCTACCCCAGCAATGAAACAACGTGTTTGAATAATATTGCCTTAGTGTAGCGTGTTATTTTCAGGAAATGGCTGTTTAGTGAATAAAATAATTCAAACATCAAGATACACCAGAAGGGCAAAACGAACGAGCTTATTGGTGGCCAGTATTGGTGGGACCCCGTCTCAAAAGGGATGCTTTCTTTCAAGCTTGAAAAACAAAGCTTTTGTGTAGCACGTATTGAGCATCAGAAAGCGGAATCTGGAATTTTTCGGGGTCTACAATTCTCGCATTGACACTTTTGCACTGAATATGATATTTAATGAAATCGATTTATTAATAACTGATTATGTATTGAAGTGAAATAATAAATATAGACTGACTTGATCCAAGCGACGTCAAATATTACCCTGGCTCTGCGCAGCTACGTGGCATTTGCACATTTTTAAATTTTGGCAGAAGTTACGTGGGATACATGTATATGGTGCAGTTCACAAGTACATTTTTTTCGTAGTATTGAAATGTGCATCTTTAGCTGCACTTTAAATTGTAGTGTTCGCCCTTGTAAAAATATACATAATATTAAATTGAATCTTGTCAGAAAGTGGATTGAAAGCTACAAAAGGGCAATAACGACGCAACAGTATTGCAGTGACGTTTTTTGTTTGTTTTCTTATACAAAGTGTGTGCCGTTGTCTATGTGTCAAGTTTTCTTTACTTCTTTCTGCATTTCCGCCTGGTTTCAGTGTTACGGTGGCGCGAGGAGCAAATTCCGACATATTTATTTGTCATTTAGCTCCAGTGACATATCATGAAATGTCACGTACTGCCAGAACCAAGTACAGTAAACCCTAGTCACGGCAAAATAGCTTCATTCGAAGTTGTTCATCTTCTCGCGTTATTACAGCTCTCATTCAGCTCCACCGCTTTTAAAGAAATACCGCTTATAACGAAGTCGGTTTCCGTTCCAAATGAGTTCGTTACAACGATAGTTTTTTTTTAAATGTGAATGCATTACTAGAATAACAACAGCAGTTTAGAGAAGGCGCTTCATCGTGCTTTCGCAGCCTTGTCCGTGTTCGAGGCTGTTCTGCGTGCGTGTTCCGAGACGCCTGCTGCCTTTCGCGCCGTCGGCGCTTGTCGCCGCTACGGTCGCCAAGGCTCGAGGTCACTTCTACGCGGCGGCCGCCACACAGGGCTTCCTGGTCACGGTCATCGCGGAGGCGGTTTGCCCCAGCGACGATGCTGGAATCTCCGCCTGGCAGGTGAAGGAACACGCGTTAATCACGTGTTCTCTTTGCGCGTCGATGTCCATCCAGTGACTGTGGCTCGCCGTAGACGGCAAAGTAGACGGCTAAGCGAACAACGCGGACATGTTAAGTCTCGTTCCAATTCTGTCGATGAAGACAGATTCGAGAGGACAGCTTCGAAGTCGAAAACGATGCAGGCTACGTTACTGTACGAACAATATGGCGGCTGAGCAGGACGCTTGGAAATTCGACGGACAGGTTGTCTGCGCAGAAGTGCCACAGCCATGTTTTGCTGTGCGCCTATTATAAGTCAAGTTGCATTTATAGTAGGTTGGTACGTGCAAAGAGTTAACATATAGAAATAATATTGGCTTCCCTTAGCTTTTGCTTGTCGCCGGGGGGTGGCGTTACGTGACAACCGCGCCTTCCCATCGTCTTCCCGACGGTTCCAGACGTGTTCCCTTACTTGGGCTCGAAGCTGTCTACGTAGACTGTCTCCGATGCTGGCCAGAATTTCTAGAGCAGCGCCCGACGGCAGCAAGCACGCTCCCATGTAACTCTAACAAGTGACGTTGTTTCAATAAATCAAAAACTTTCTTAAATTCAAAGCAGTCATGTGAACAACGATATTCAGGAGAAAAAAATGTAATGTTTGCCTGCGTACGGACTTATTAGGCAGCGAGCCCACTGAACGCGTTCTGTGTCATTTATGGGATCCTCAAACCTTCTTGCCAATAGATGTCCATCATCTGCACTGAAACCCGGCATGTCCATATTTGCCCGAATCCTCCCTTTCCGATTGTGTTAGATCGTGCAAGGCTCCCGCTCCCTCCCTCCCTCTCATCCGTCGCCCCACTGCCTTTCGCGAGACGGAAGACGGCGCGTTTGCTCTCAGCTTTCTCCCTTCGCGCGCGCCATATTGAGCCGCAATCGCCGGCTTATGTAGCGTGCTTTTTTTTTTTGAGAATCAGAATTTATTGTTAGAAGTTGGGTCACATTACAAGTATTTAGATACAAGTATTACACTACGTTACATTACAAGTATTTCACTCTCACATACAGCGTGCGACGCACGGCGACGATCTTATCGCCCTTGGACTTTACACGGAACATCACGGCGACGGCGACGACAAACATTCGCCTGGTGTGTCCATGTAATTGCTATCGCGACGAAACAGACACGTCCGACGATTTCTTCACCTCGTCGCAGGGTTGCGCGAGCCACGCCATCTGGACGCTCGTGGCCTTGCAAGTGGACGTGCTGCGCTTCGACATCGACACAGTGTACCCGACGGCGGCCGCCTGCTACGCGGCCGCAGTCGTCTGCCTATTACTGGTCGGCCGTTCGGGCAGAAGGCGCTGCTGCTCGTCCTTCGCGAAGAGGGCGTTCGAGAAACGGGATACGGCGGAGAGCAGCGACGAAGAGGACGACGACAGTGACTCCTCGTCCAGCTGTCGCGATGCGTCACCGTCGCCGCGTTTTTACGGCCAGTCTCTTAAGGCCAGGTATGCGCATATTATAGGGTGTCCCAGCTGACTTTAGCCGATCCCTTCGAAAAAGTAAGAAATATACATAAGAACGCGGCAAAAGATAGGATTTTAAGACCCTATGGTGTTCGGTCGTCAGAGATCTGGCGACCGTGCACCGTAAGTCCTTTAATTGTATCTTGCACCGTGTTTTTCTTAATATTTTTTTCGTTGAACAGCTTGCATTGAGTTAGCTGGACACCCTGTATAGAGTGGTGTCAAAGGCATCAGTTGATTTTGCGTGAGGAAATAAGAAAGTTTCACGCCACGTCGAACGGTTTAATTGAGTGGTTGTTTCAGTGATTAATTGATTGACTGCGACATCCGTAGCTCTGACAACCTAGGACTGAATGCACTGACGCAATGGAATTAGCAAGCATCTCTTCGCCGCCCGCCCAACTTGCTCAGCGGTTACGACGTTCCGATTCTGAGCTTCAGGTGGCACGTTTGATTACCGGTGTGTTCTATACAGATGCTGGCGGAATGCAAAAAAAAAAGGACATTTGCCTATTAGGCCGAGGTGCACGATGAAACATGGCAAAACGAGCACAGCGCGGAATTCGAGGACATACAAAGAAAAACACACGCAGCGCTGACTTCCAGCAATGTTGGAATGTTGCTCCAATGTTAGAGCAATGTTGTATACCGCGCTATGGCCGTTTTCACATCGCCCAAGTCTCTATACTTAAAAAAAGAAGAAACCTGGGTAGTCCAGGTGGACAAGGTTATTTCGAAAACTTTCACTGCGGCAACTCTGGCAAACCAGGCGTGGATCTGGGGCGTTAAATAAAATCAGTAACCAATTAGTCTATCAAGGATAGTACGGCGATAATAGAAATCACCTCCTAGCCGGACTTTTACAGCCCGGCAGAAAAATTTAATAATGCAACCGGTCACCTCTTGGGTCTCAAGCTGTAATGTGCGACCAGAGTGTATTATCAGAGTGCACTAGCCAACCGTCGTAATTCAAGATGCATGGACAGAGTGGCCCCCAAGCTTCGATTAACACAAAAGCCCCCACCCGTATGTACTGTCACTTCAGATCGCACAACGTGTCCCAATTGTGTCACCAGAGAGCGCTTTACGTCAGCATGAAAGGGGCTCTCAGCTATCGCTGGCTGTCTTCTACTGGGCCGGCGCGCAATTAACTACTTCCTTTTTTCATCGAAAGTAAAACCACAGCAGAAGCTTTTACTGCGTTACTCAACTCAACCAACGTCGACTATTGACACCTGAAAGTCAGGGTTCTTCAATCGCACCAATTCCGAAACGGGCTTCAAACTTCGTGCTTACTCGGGTAGTACACTTGTGCCATGGCTCGACTGACCGACGCGCCACTGACGAACGATTATCTGAAACTGGGAACCGCTGCCCACTGGGAAGATCGTAAAGTGGCTAACCTGACTGAAACAAGAGAAAGATGCTGATTTAAAACACTGCTTATTTGGCTTTGCTTAGCGTGCGTGCTGGGTTCTTGTTTCATAGTAGTGCTACTTCACATTGGTGCTCCATATTTAGTTTCGTTGGTCGTGAGTGGTGTGAAAGCCCGCAGACAGAACCTCTGTCTTGTTAAGGGTAAAGCCCCTTAAACTTCGCAAAGTAGCGATACTCTCCTCCTTCGCCTTCACTCCTCCTCGTTTCTTCTCTCTTTCACGCTCCCTCCTCGACCGTTGCGCCACCTACACTGCTCGAGCCTAGCAAGGGCGCCAACATGCGCTCCTCGTCACTCCGTAGATGCTTCTCGAGCAGAAATGGCGCTGAAGCACGGAGCGAGGGCCCACGCGATGCAATTAGGCCAATAGTGACGCGGCGTCGGCCGTGGCCAGAGCGCTTGAGGAGGAGGCGGCATTCTTCAAAGCGTGGTGCTACTTTACGAAGTTTAAAGGCTTTTAGTTAAGGGCTTACACAGAGCTAGCTTAGCAAGTGGTGCGTGATTGCAGAGGTCTGCAGCTGCAGGTGTTCCCTCTGTCCTCGTGCAGGCTCGTGTGGCTGACCTTCTACTCGGAGAGCACCAGTCGCGTCGCCATGAGCGTCAGCAGCGTCTCCATTCAGACGACCGCCATCTTGGCCCGCGTCGCCTTCCCGGCGGTGGTGGAGATACCGTGCTTCCAATACGTGTCTTCTTTGCCAGCGCTGCTCGTTGCGAGGCTGGTGAGTCTGTCGTCGCAAACGAGTAGCATACCCGACGTGACGCGATAACGGTTACAGTGATAGCTATTATTCAGCCTACTGCGAGGCGATGCTGCGATGGGTAGCGTCGACAACTACCCTTTTCTTTTTAAAGAATACTCGGGAGGGCGGTTTAGGCAGGCCATTTGCTATTGCCTGTACGTACTGCTGTAGTGCCATTGGCAAGGCTTGGCGGAGATTCGAAGTTTCGGATACGAATACGGATAGTCAGTGTGTATTACTCGATTCGCATTCAGAAGTTAACTTCGGTATTTGCGAATACTCAAAACTAACCAATAATATCGCCACAACCGACTGTTTTAAGCCTGGTTTCTGTGCACCGTCTGCTGAGCAAGGTTTCCCTAATTATCGGAAGTGTGACAGCGACAAAAGTTTTATGAGCAACGCAGAAACAAAATGTGTAAAGCAAGCTTTGTTTTGAGTTTCGCAAAGAAAGCCTACATCACAACCTGTGATTTTTGCTTGTAGCCTGTCGTTTAGTGCGTTTTTGCAGTCTAGCGACGCAGCATCTTCTTTTACGCTACAACCAGCTGTGTCTTCCGCCTAACAGGCCCTTTTACATGTGTTTACGTCACACGAGGCCTTCGGCAGCCTTTCTTTTCTTTTTGCACAACTCCTTTTTTTTTTCGGCAACCATTTTCTTACCGTTCTTGGAAAGCTAGTCATAGAGTGGCTGTTACTTTTTGGATAGTTTGTTTTCAACCACGCTCTATTGTTGTTTAGAGGCTATTTGTGCAGCTTTCTTTAATGACGCTTGGTGATCCTCTGTTTAAAACTGCTCGTTTAATTGCCTCCGATAGTTAGCTGTCTTGTACTAGTCAGTATACAGGCATCTTACCTAAATATATCGAAAAATAAAAATTTACAGGACGTTTAAACTTCGCCTTTAAGAGTGGAACGCGATAGCATTCATAGATAACCGACTGCTTGTCACGCTTCCCGGCAACTGGAGCGTATGTAATCGTAATGCTTACCGGGAAACGCTGGCCGCGAACGCTATGCACGAAGGCGGGCTTTGTGGTAGAAACGCGGCCTCTTGCGTGAGCCGGGATGCGATGGTGGCGAGCGCCAGCTGGAGGTATTGCAAGGAACCGGGCGCGCCGTTACGTGACCCCCCAAGACACCCGCGCCCCGGCGTGCGCAAATGGCGGACGCCGCGGTTGATATGTGAATGCTGGAAACGCTGGAAAAGGGGGTTTTCTTGAGTTTTCGCGTAACAGAATTATGTTTTCTCGTATAGTCAAATTACAATCCGAGAGCTATCATGTCTGCAGGTTGCGTGTAATTCATAGTTTACGATTTTTCAGCGTATTTTAGTTTGAGAAATTCAATTAATTCAGTAAACTCCTTGCGTCACCTTGAGAGTCTGGGTATGGGTGGTTCGAAAATACTTTCAGCGAAACGATGCCCAACGCCGGACGCGGGCCACCGACGCGGGATTTTCTGCGACATGGGCTCCTTAACGCTATCGCGTTAAAATGTTCCTGCCGTAAATATATGCGCCTGTGTTGGCGCATTCGATATTCGATTCCATATTCGACGCCTGCTATTCGTACTCGATTGGTATTCGAAAAAGAAAGTGATATTCGCGCATCTCTATCACTAGTTCGTGGGCCTCTTCGATTACCCGCCCCCGTCAGTCCCCCGCGGCCTTCCCTATAGGCGGTGCTCACAGCCAAACGAGCGTTGCGTATGCGGCGTCTCGGGCAGTTCCAGTGCAGTCCGGGACGACAAATCGAACGGGCCCAGCGTCAGCTTTCAGGAACCGAGCGAGCCGCTTCTGCGCAGTGTCTGGAGCAGCTGGCCGCCTGCCAGGCCGTGCGCTGGCCCCAGCCGTGCGGCCGCTGGATGTTCCTCTTCAGTGGCTACACGGTGTGCTCCATGGTGCTGCTGCTGCACTTCCAGACGTACATCCATCAGGAGGACCTGTGCGCGCTGCACATGATGCTCGCCTACTCCGCGTCAATGTCATCAGCCGCCGGGGCCGCGAGGCCCGCCTGGGAGACGCACCTGGCAGGTCAGGTCAAGTGCCTGTCTGTTGTCTCAGTGCCACTATATACAGCAGGGCTAGGATTTCTTTTCCCTTCTTATTCTTCTTTCATGCATGCACAACGTCGCAGTTTCTTCTAAATTTGCACCGCTTACTTCCTTTATTATTTCTATCTTTAGCTTTCATTTCTCGCACTAATAATCTGGAAGAGTACGTTCGGCTGTCGAGACGTGGGCGCTAAACGGAAATAGCACTCGAGCTGTATTTGTGAATTACCTTTCCGCGATAGCAGAAAAGAGAGCTGCTACTCCCCCCCCCCCCCCCCCCCCCCAACTTCGTGTTCTGAAATGCATCTTAAGCTGAAGCCCACGCGTGATTTGATCTAAATGACGTCTGACCGGAACGTGCTCGAGACACTCATTGCTATTCCTACTACAGATGCCATTTAGATCCAAGTCGACCATGGCCTTTCAAGTTAAGATGCGTTTCCGAACACAGGGATTAATTTTGAGAAGGGCTCGTTAGGCAAGAAATACTCGAAGACGAAGGACGGCTGTCGGCGCCGGCGTGCAGTTCCCCGCACAAGCTGGTGGAGACGTCATGAATATTGACAGTGTCCGCTCGGGCGTAGTTAATTTTTGTCTACAGAGATACGCTACGTATACAGTATTACAAGAGAGCCAAACGCTCAAATTGTGAAGTTTCGAGAGCGTTTTTTTCCTGAATCTTCACTTACAGCGCGAACGAACCATCAAGGACGAAGAAGAAACACGTAGCACGAGCGCTGTCGTGTTTGTGCTTGCTGGTTCGTTCCCGCTGTAAGTGAAGCTGCAGTTCTACCGACCCGCCCAGCTAGCTATCCGTTTTAATGAGTTACAAAACCCAAATGCGAAAAGAAAAAGAGAAAACTTTGAAATCTGTGTGATCACAATGACGTGCATGCCCCAGGATTTCGCGGCGAAATTGGAAAGTCGAAGTTTCGTCTTTCTGCTCTTCTAGCAGTCAACCTGTAGTGTCTCCGTCTGTTACCTATTACCTACAACCTATCACCGCAAACTCGACGAAAGCAGAGTTGAAAAATACTTTACCCATCTAAACCGATTTAGTCTCTTGGTGATAACTTAAAGTAGCTCTAAGAGAAAATATTTAGTTGTGCTAGATTGAAACCGTACAGGCGTCTGTAATAACGAATTCGTAATTCGTAGCGAGAACAGAGGTTGTGTAAGCGAGAGAATGACGAGAATTAAAAAAAAAAAGTCGGAGTGGCGCCATCTGTTGCGGACTATCGTACTTCTCGTGTGACGTCGGCACTGGCTGATTCACAGAGCGCGGCATAGAATGAGGTCACGTGGAGATTACGTGAACGCAGCCGTTTTCGTGCAGGTGGTTCAAATTAAGGAATTGAGCAAAACGGCAATCACATTGTTACACAGAAAACGACGATACGCCCCTAGGCGAATACTCTATCTATCTAGCTTGACTTAATGTTTTTACCTTATTGTCAATTTCATAATAATAATGTTTATGAGAATACAATAGCACTGTACAAAGGCGGGCCTGCCAAAGCCAAACGAGGGTTTGAAGGGCAGCACCCGGCAGCTGGAGACGTGAAAACGCATTCATCGAAAATTGATGACAAGATTTATTGTAATAAACTTCGAAAAGATTCTTCTTCACAGCTTCGCGAAGCTGTGAAGATAATTTTCTGCCTAACGCACCTTTCTGTCTTTTCCTCCTCTTTCACGTTGCTTGCTCCAGGCTTGATATCGGCCGCCATACTGGCGTTGCCTGCCGGTCAGCTGGGTCAGTTCGACTCCGCTCTCGCCTGGGCGTCGCTGGCTCTTATGCTGGGCTGCTTCGCGGCCACCGCCTCCTTTGCGTCGTCTGCTTTGAAGCCCGCCGGAGTGAGCGTCAGCGTTAGGCGCAGGCGGTTACGTCGCTGACGCTTCTCCCGTCAACGCTGACTCGGTGTTCACCTTCGAGTAACTTGCTTGAGAATAGTTTGCCGCCGAGAAAACGGCAACTGTGAGATCTTTGTCGTTGTTGTTGTTATTAAATATTTGAAATACCTGCGGGAACTTCGTGCGATTCCTGTGGATATGAACACACTCGCCGAGACAGCAGCCGGCTCTCGCAGCAGACGACGACGTGCCCTCTCCAGAAGTGCCGACACCACGTGTCACACTGTCAATAGCGAACGTGCCCGCTCGGGAGGGAATTCGTCAGTTTGAGATTGGCTCTCTTGCACAAGCTGCGGAAATGAGCGTATTTGGATTAGGAGGCACGATCCAGATCGGGGCTGACGGCGATCAAAAGTGCCCCGTTGGACCGCAGTACAATTGAAACACTCGAGTGACTCCTATAGCATATTTCCGAATCGGTTTACAGATGCCGAGGCCTATCGATGCTGGACCCAGATAAGGAATGCCTCGAATCGAAAGTTCAGCGTTCAGACTGACCCAGAGCAATAGGAGGAGCCACGTGATCATGATCATGCCAGATTTCGGTTGCGCTCCCGACGTAAAAGTGAGAGCAACTCCGAGCGCTCTGAGCAGGAACTCGACGCTCGAAATGAACATGTCGAGCGAATTCGGGGGGCCCGATTCTCACTATCTTGATGAAAACCACATGGCGAGAGCGCTGGAAAGCTGTCGGTTGAATGTGTACCGTTATTCTCTCTCTGTTGTTTTCGTGCATTGCGCACAACTTCGCCTTATAGTCCGCTGCACTATTGCTTGCTGCAGCCCCGGTAATGCGCGCACAGATGACACCACCCTCAGAGTCTTGACCACTGCTCCCGCTGAACCCAAGGGCTTCAAGGAGGCCAAGTGAACTTGACACAGCCAGCGCCTCTGGCGGTGGCGGCACGAAAGACTGACCTTGAGGCGCTGTTCGTTTTCACTACACAACGCATTAGACAGGCCAAGTCGCAGTTTGACTTTGGCTGAACTTGAAGGTCAGTTTTACGGAACCAGGCGCTTTCTGGGTTTGTACCTGGGTAGTAGAGCTATCGCTCTAAAGAAGTAGGATTTCTTGTACAATTGAAAACATAAATCGTAAAGAAACGCAAAACGTGAGGAAGCATAAAGCCACAAGAAAGTCCGAAGGCACAACGCGTGAATTAGTCTAGTACATCTACTAGGTACTTATAATTCTTATCGTAGTCGAACGATCACAGCGCCTGAGTTACCTCCAGGGGGTATTTAAAGACCTGGAGTGAGAGCCTTCGCATATTTTAACCAGCACAGTTTACGCCAGCGCCTGACCCTTCTTCACCGTTGAAAGCGTGCTGATATATATAGTTAGTCGCCGTTCAACTGTCCCTAACTGTTACGTTAAATGATAAAGGAATTAAAGACGTACAAAAATTGCTGTTTCGGGCTAAAATATTGTCATAGGCTGAGTAGTGATTTCATGATCTCCCATACAAGCTTCCCGCAGGGGCGTCTGCGTCAGCAGGCGTTTGGTGAGTTGCGCCACCACGTACCCGAGCACTCGAGGGCTGGACCCTTCCGCGTCTGGCGGTGTGCGGATTAGTCGTGTCCGGGGAAAAGGGGATGATCCTGGGGGTTGAGCCGATGCCGAGCGTTTGGACCTGTATGGCCTCTCGGTGGAGGCAATAAGCCTCTTTGGCTTCCGCTTCACGTAGAGGCACCCCCGGACTGACCTGTCCCGGGTCAATCGGTAGTTGCCTTTCCCGGTCTTCCTCTCCACTCTTCATCTTTCTCTCTCATTTTCAATCTTTCCTATCTTCTCTTTATTTCCTTTAAGTTCCAATTTTCTGGGCAGCAAGGGTTAGCCGCGTGTGACTTAACCAATGTAGGTTATATCATGTTAGTTTATAGCAGTAACGTACAGCTGCCGTCTGGAGGACTTGTTTTACACGTTCTGCGGCGTCCCCTTGTTGGGCTCCATGATGGATGGCTGGCATTACTGCCGAAGCAAGAATCCATGCATGGCAAGTTCATTCCCCCCGTCTCCCATATCGATATCGAACCCAGAATCGGGGGCACCCTGAAAAAGTTTTCGGATTTCGTCGCCACCAAAGAGAGAATTTCCCGCGATACCATGTAGTACACAGTGATAAACAAGAGAAGACCGTTAGGATGATTTCACCGTTTCTAGTTTCTAAATGTATCACCGAAGCCAAGGCTACAAGGCTATGAAGTTGGCCAGCGGGGACCTCCTCTTGTAGCTCCGCGATAAAAAGCAGTATGAGAAGCTGCCCAATTTAGTTTCTTTCGGATAAATCCCAGGTACGGTCGCCCGTCACCGTACAGCGAAAACCATCCAAGGTGTAATCTCCGACAACGACATGATGGAGCTCACTGAAGGAGAGCTTTTGGAAGGATTGAAATAGCAAAACGTGGTAAATGTGAAACGAATTAAGATGAGACGCGACTGAAAAGGAAATTCAGACCAGACATATCATTCTTACATCTGGATCAAGTGTGCTACCCGAGACCATTGAGGACGTACGTGTACGTCAAGATCCGTGTCGGGCCATACGTATCTAACCTCCCAGATGCTTTAAGTGCCAAAGATTTGGCCACAGTTCCCAGAACTGCCGAGCCGATTGACTTGTGCTAAGTGCCCAAGAAAAGACTACTGAAACTTGCGAAAACACTGCACACTCTGTGAATTGTGATGGGGAGCACGCCGCGTACTCGCGGTCCTTGCCATCATGGCAGAAAGAGAAAGAAATCGTGACAATAAAAGTCAAAGCGAACATATCGTTTAAAGAAGCACGCAGGTGGGTATCCTACCTGCCGAAGAATAGCTTTGCTGCAGTGGCGCGTGGAGGGGCAGCGTCGAAACGGCTTGCGGCTGCTGTCCGGCACGCTCGCTGCGAGCTTGTGGCCACGCCAACCGGCCTGTCGGCGGATGCATCCAGCGCTGCGCCGCCATCAAAGAAGGACGGCCCATCAACATCTGGGTTGGCGGCCTCGCGGGATACTTCTCTGAAGGCGAAACCTTCACGAACAAACCGCTCACAAGAGCGGGTGCCCAGCGTCCCTCATGAGGCGATGGACTCAACTCACAGCCAGACGGCGCCTCCAGCGCCTAAGGAGCAGCAAAATTCTCGCGATCGCTCCGAAAAAAGAAAAACAGCGTGTCACAGCGCTCGTCGAATCTTCTGTAACCTAAATTTCATTTCTTTAACACAGAGCACAAATATTATTTCATTGTGGCTACGCAGATATTACAATGGAACGTCATAGGACCTCTCCATAATCTTGGGGATGTTAAAGAGCTCCTCCGTAAATATAGTCCGATAATGCTGTGTGTCCAGGAGACGCACGCACAGCACAGGCAGGTCGACAATAGACCACCGTGTTCGCGTCGAGGCAAACATCAGCAATGCGTTTATACATAAGCAGTTTTTTACTTTCGGTATTTCTAGATCTAGAGAAAGCGTACGAGACGACATGGCGCTTCGGGATTCTGCGAGGTCTTTCCCCGATGGGGGTCCGCGGAAATATGTTAAACACAGTCGAAAGGTACTCGTCTAATCGCATATTCCGCCTAAGAGTCGGCAATGCCTTATCTAGAACATTCACACAGGAAACCGGCGTGCCGCAAGGGGCTGTGCTTAGTTGCACACTCTTCAATGTAAAAATGAACTCCCTTATACAGTCATTCCACGCACCGTGTTTTATTCTGTGTATGTCGATGTTGTACAGATAGGTTTAAAATCATGTAACATTGATATCTACGAACGACAGGTTCAGCTTACATTAAGCAAATTATCTAAATGGGCGGATGCAAATGAACTTTATAAATGGACAGAAAAGTACGTGCATACTCTTCTCAAACGAAATAGGAGTGACACCAGTGCCAAATATCGCTATCTGTGAGCAGTGAACACAAATTCCTGGTGATAATTTAAGACTCCAAGCTTACCTTCATTACCCATCTTAAATATATGACAGCAGAATGTCTGAAGACAATAAACCGTTTGTAAATTCTGTCGCGCACAACATGGGTATAGTGATCTAAAATGCCTCCTGAACTTGTACATGAGCCTTGACCGCTCTCGCCTTGACTATGGTGCTATAATCGATCGCTCTGCAACGCCAAGCCCGCTTAAAATCCTAAACTCTGTGCACCATCTAGGTAAGCGCCTCGCGACTGCTGCTTTCAGGACAAGCCCCGTAGAAAGCCTCTATGTAGAATCAAACGAGGGGTCACTCCGTCTACAGTGGTCATATTCCAGCTTCACATATTATTTGAAAGTAAACTTGAATCCCGAACATCCTCGTTACACGACTGAAAGCCATTTGTCCTGTGCCGTACTTTTTCATAATCGGCCCATAACCAGCGAGCCCTTCACACTGCGTGTTAGGAATCTCAATTAAGAAATGTATGTCCAATTTCTAGAGCACCATCTAATGCTTCCAGCGACGCTGTCACCGCCGTGGCAGTGGCAGCTCATGGAATGTGACGTGTCATTTATTGAAGTCAGTAAGCATGCTGCTGAGATGCATATTCGAATGCACATATTGAACTTCGGTCGAAGTGCTGCTGCCCGGAGTATAAGCGTTGTAAAGGCTGTATTATCCCTACAACAGCATACAATCCTGAAATTATTGATCCTTATACACTCTTGCGCGCCCTTTATGCATGCAACCAACGTGTCATAATATGCTGGGTGCCCGGGAACAGAGGCATCGAGGGTAATATGCTCGCCGATGAAATCGCCATATCCACGGCAACAAAAGATTTCAACAATTGCACAGCTGTCCCCGCCATAGATTTGAAACCTTTCGTTCGGAAAAGAATTAAGATTATTGGCAACGCTTGTGGGACGCCTAGACCTCTAAAAAACTTCATCTAATTAAGCCACAATTAAACATTTCTCTATCAATAATAAAATCATAAGAAACCGATGCCCTGCTGTTTCGACTAAGAATACGGCAAACATACGGTACACACAACTTCTTGCTTACTGGGGATGAACATCCTGCATGTAGTAGATGTGAAAGACTGACCGTCATACAGGTCCTTGTGGAGTGTCGGGAAACAGAAATCGAGAGGAAAACGCACTTTCCTTTAGCCTGTAGACAGCGTCTTCCTTTACATCCAGCATAGTTTCTTGGCCTCAACGCATTATTCGACACCAGATCTGTTTTTAATTCTTTCAAATGACACTCTTACAGTGTACATTATCAGTCCAAAAGTTACATAGTACAGCCTCTTACCAGAGGCTGCTGCTGCGTTAGGTACACCTAGTACAGCACGTGTGTCCAGGCCCTTGCATTCAAGGGCCCTGATGAGGCAGTAGTGCTACGTTGGCTTAGACGTTTTATTACATCATCCCTGCGTAACAAAACATTTGTGGTCAGAGTTCACATCTCTGGTCATTGTCATTATTTTTATACCTATATATTTTACGCATATAAAATACTGATTTTAGGCCTATTTAAAGCCATATTACATCCACCAGTCAAATTAAAACTATCCATTTCATAAACTATTCGAGGAAAAACCATCACGAAGTCTATGGCGCTCTTTGGCCATATCTGACCCTTGCACCATAAACCTCCATACAGCATCACCCCATACATGCTGGCAACACGTTCAAGTTTCATCCTAAAACGATGCAGTGACACAAACAAACACATCGAAAGACATCTGCACTGCCAAACTGACCGCGTCGGAACCGCTGGAGGTGAGAACAACAACAACAAAGAGAAAAAAGGCGCATCCGCTAACATTAATCGGTTCCTCTAGCAAAACGGCGGCGGCCGGCTTCGGCGTTAAGGCATCATCTCCACTCCAGATATCTTTTTTTCTTTTTTAGAAACTCCCTGGTTACGTATACTGCGAACACAACTTTTGCTGAGCCAAAGAGCACATACAGTAGTATGATCATCGTCATCATTCATTTCGTAGGACACAACCGCTAGGGCTCCCTTACGCTCCCTGTGATACTGCCTCTTGGGGCGTCGGCACTGGGACACTGCAACAGGAACGCATTTGATGCCGTATTTAATTTTGTAAGCGAAACAAAGGGACTGCCATGTTAATTTCATTGCTTTACTTTGCTCAATATGAACACTAAGATATTAACTTCACATTTTGAAATGAATACTAGCCCGAAAATTGATAATAACGACTAGTATTCATTTAATATCATTTCGAAATTACAAAATTCCATTTAAGTATTCTTCCCTTCTTAACCTACTGCCGTCCGATTCATGGCCGATCCCCCGTAGTGGGTATAGCCATATCCGTAGGCACCAAACCATACCAAAGCCCTGGTTTTCGAGAGACGCTCCATTTTCTGAACACATAAGCAAAGTCTGCCCTACTCTTGGCCAATCCCCGCGAGTGGGTAAGCGCCAAACTCGTCAAGGACATCATCATCATCATCATCATCAGACGCTCCACGCCGGATCCTAGAAGACGCCGTGCCCTAGAAGACTTGTTCCACGTGGCCGCCAAGCGAGTAAGCGCCTGCGAGGCCTCGCACCATGGCACTGAAGGCGCTGGGAAGATTCGCCGGCACGTTGTGCCGCCAAGTGTCGATCGCACTGCAGGCCCTGCGGGACACCAGAGAGAGGTCGGGCATTTTCTGTGCTTCTAAGAACCTGGACGCAAATGACACTTGGCGCCGCAGTTCACTGTTGTTCTCCTTCCGCGCAAGTTAATTGAACTTACTAAATGTAACTTACGCGGATCGAGATCAGCGTGCAGGTTCCACTTACTTATAGAGGAACTTGGGCGCTATAACGTAAACGTATTCGCAACTGTTTCTATTACATTTATGCCATTAGCCCTATACACAGTCGGTGGAAAAATTGTCTGTCACGTGACCTAAGGAAAGCTGCGAAAACTCCCCTTATGACATCACGCGTGCCCACTGATTATGCACGATTAAGCCTAACAAAAGAAAAAAAAATATTTATACTCTACGCTTTGTTTTTTCGGCATTAGCCGTACGCTACACTCTAAGAAGAGTTTACACCCTTTGGAGTGCCCCTTCTGCCACACAACGATAATCGTCATCTGCCTTGATGCGTTTCCTTTCTTGAAAACGCCGCGTCCGCGACTTTCCTGTCGGGAATGCTGTCATGGTGATAACGCGCATGCCGTTCGTTACTGGAAGGTACCGGGCTCACAGCGTTAAAGAAAGGAAACGCATCAAGGCAAATGACGATTATCGTTGTGTGGCAGAAGGGGCACTCCGAAGGGTGTAAACTTTTCTTAGAGTGTATTGGTCAAAATTTATGGGGGGCGGCAACAACTTTGTCTTTCTGTCACGCAGCGTTACAAAACCGCGAAAGCTTAGTCGTCAACGTCACGTGTAAGAACTACAGGATTCATTAATGCACCGAACATAATTATTTTATTTTTCAATAGCCGGAGACTGAAATGAATAGAATATGGCTGCCTGGGGGTGGGTGCGAGTCCTTAGGTATTGCAGCGACTCGGAGCTGCTTACGAGAAAGATCCTTTTTTTGTTTGCGTATAATAAAAATTATTGCGTGGGCGCATAACGTTGTCGAATACATTCGACATGTATACGGCATCGTTCTGCCAACTCTATTTCGCGGAGCACCCGTTTCAGCGGCACTGTAAACTTCCATTGCATGCCGCACGGGGACGCGGACCAATCGCAGGCGCCGGCACTCTTCTCGTCACCCGGTTATCTACTTTCACTGTGCTAGGTCGGCCCCACCGATATTCTCTTCACTTCTGCGTGCTCATCGCCTTTTGACAGCCAATTAGATAAAAGAAACTAAAGACAGGCAATGCTATTCGCTTTGAAATCTAAAAGTGACCTCCTATAAGAAAGGAGAGCATTTGATTGGGCTCTTCAAACAACGCGGCGGGTCACCGCGTGATACTTGCGTCGGTACTTATACCTAAACTTGACGTCAGGAGGTGGAAAGACAAACAGAATGGAATTAGTTTTACGTTATACGGCCCCTTAAGTGGAACGAAATCAGGAGTGTTATACAGTATGGCAAGAAGCTCCACCGATGGAACATCCTAGATTCGAGGACATTCGTTCCACATAGGTTTTCCCTTAGTGGAATAAATTTTACAAACGCACTTGCGTGCAACAAAATTAGGAGTGTAGCTACACGCGAAACCGCGTGGCACCAGTATCAAAGTGAATACATTTTAACGCGATAGCGTTCCCGCTTCGAGATGGGAAGGGGACTTGGCACCCGGAGGTGCCGCGTACCAGAGCTTACATGTACTCATCAACCCGGCATCATTCGGTACACTCCGGCAACTCCCCTCTGCCAGGGTTGACTGGGCGGGGGGCTTTGGTTAGGACCAATGGTGCTTCCCGGACGAGGGGTCTGCCGTGGAGCAGCTCGAACTGATCTACGGCTCAACACACAAACAGCCATGTCGGTTTTGCGGGACTCTAGGCCGACAGAACCTCGGATCGCCTTAACACAAAAGAGGTCAACGCAAACAACCACGGAGACCACCAAAGCCGTACGCGCGGCAGCACGATAGCACGAGGGTGCGCCACGACCGGCTCTGACTCTGGGTTCCGTTCCACTAAGGCGAACAAAGACACGTGGATCGACTGGCTCACACGGCCAAGTCGAGCGACCTTAGACGCAAGCTTCATGACTTAATGGAGAGCTTTCCACCTGACTCGTCAAAAACTACGGCAGGGCGAGCCCACACTTCGAGAAACTTCTCGCCTGAGCGATGCCGTTCGCGGGTAAGATGGAACCAGACCACTTTCCGTGCTTTCGCAAGCACTTCGTGAAAGCTCGGTGCCCTACCCCCCCCCCCCCCCCCCCCCCCCCCGTGACATGCATCATAGCGCGGTAAACAAACTTGGTATGAGCACTGGATAAGAAGAAGCACGAGCTGGTTGATCGCCTGCTTTGGCAAAGGGCGCAAAAAACGAACTGCCTGAATCGGAACACCTGGGATGCTAAAAAGACGCTATCCATTTAAGAAAAGCTGCGGGAAGCAAACACTGCGAAAAGATATGGACCGTATCCTAACGACCACCACAAAAAGCACACCCCTCGAGTCGGGATTGCTGTGAAGGGTCTGTAGCTCATCGGCAGGCAGTCCCGATCCAAGCAGTACATGAAGGTAGCTTGTCTGGAGTCTAGGAAGATGGCCGTAATGAGCTTCCAGGTTGGCCTGTGGATGGGCAGGTCCTTTGGCCATGTGGGTGGATACCTGGGGTGAGGATATCGACTAGTTCTTGAAAAGGAGTTAAAACTACGTGGACGCTGGGCTGAACCTTGCGAAGGCCTACAAGTGAATTGGCAGCCGCCGCATAAATGGTGGGCGAGGAACCTGAGCGAGGCAGACAGTGAAAGAATGTGCTTGGCGAAAACAAACGGAGTCGAGTTCTGAGAAGGAAAGAAGTAAAGCTTCGAGTCAGGGGCATATCCGAGTTAAGAGAGGCGTGAGTCCACCTGCCTTGTAGTGCAGTAGCCACGATGCCCACTTAGAGAATTCCGAGTCCTCCTTTATCCTTGGGCAACTTAAGCACCTGCCGAGCTACACAACTAGTTATCCCTTTCCAAAGAAAACAAAAGATAACCATCTGCAAGATAAGCTGGGTTTGGGATGGGACAGGAGACACACGTGCTACGTACGTGAGAATAGAAAATAGAAGGTACCAAATAATTGTCGCTGGAGTCGTCAGTGGACACGACAACGCGCTAATGTCCTGAGTCTTGGTTTCAAGCTACTCCTTAGCTTTGCCAGTTTTCAGGAGACAGATCGTCTGGATATAACTGGGAACTTAGAATTCGCAACCGCGTTTTCACGGGTAGACCATGAAGGGGCTGCGGACTGGATGGAGTAGAACTCAAGTACGTGGCTGTACTTTTTGACCTATTCAACCTTGCACCACTTTTCCTGCAGTAACTGTCCATTACATCCAAGACGGTGCAAGCTGATGTCTCGTCTGGGCCTATAGACAAGTCATCTGCATAGGCGAACAGTGCAACTGGAGGGGAAACTGGCAGAAGTAGGAAGCGGCCAATTCTACTGTCACAGGACAGACTCTGCGGAAGCGATTCAAAAGCGAGCACGTAAAGGGCATGCGAGAGAGGATCCCTCTGCCGCGTTTTGCAACAATACATGGTTATGTATACCCCCCGGTGCCTCATCATTTTCCTAGCCTCAACATCGCGGAGGAGCGACTAGTCGCGCCTCGCCTTCCATTTACGTGCTTACGGCGTTCGACCCATGGCAATGGACAGTTCGCGTTAAGGGGCCCACATACACAGCTTCGCTGGGCATCCACCTTCACAGAGGGGATTGGCACAGTTTTTTTTTTTTGGCACGCACTGTACCCCTAATGATTCCATATTAAGCTGTAGTGCTTAACGTCTCGCTGCTGCACAGTGGGTTATAAGGGAACCCGCGGCGCAGACTCCGGACTAATTTTTACCACCCGAGGTTGCTTAATGTTCACAACAAGGCACGGTACACAGCGCTCTCTCTTTTTTTTTTTTTTAGTTCTCTGTCGTCGTGACGCGAATGCTGCGGTCGGTCGTCGAATCCGAGACCTCGTGCTGAGCTTCAGGGCGTCAGAGCCACCGAGTCACCGCGTAGGGTAGGGATTCCGTAATGTCGTTTTGAAAAGAACGAAGTTGAATGTACCGACACCTTCTAGCATTTATTTTTACCGCCATGGCAATTGCAAAGGCATTTTTTCACCGAACTTAAACCTTTGTATCCCTTTCCATGCTTCGCCCGTTCAGGGGAGACTGCCAATTTTCCTCTTGCACCTCCATTCTTTCTTTTTTCTCTTATTTTTTGACAGAATGACCAACGGAAAAAAATTCGATGAAGAAAAGATTCCCGAAATTTGGAAAAGTTCTGTGCATTCGTTGCAGAAACAGTCATTACAGTAACTAGCGTATCATCTCCGCTACCTCGCCGCAGGGCAGTCAACGGGCCTGCAACTTGGTTATAGTGGCGCTAAAGGGAAATACAAAGTCGAACTAGATTGAATGGCTAGGGCTTCCGCATTAACGAATTCGTCCTTCGCAGCGAGAACGGAGCTTTTGTAAGCAAGAACATGACGTAAAATACAAAATTCGAGTGGCGCCACTTGCCGTGGCTTGCCGCGTCTCTCTCGTGCGACGTCGGTGCTCACTGATTCGCCGAGAGCGGTTAATAGGACGGCCACGTGGTGATTACGTCAGTTTGTTCGTTTTGGCGCGGACGCTTGAAATGGAGGAGGAGCAGCAGGGCCTTCGGTGACAATTTTCTACGTAACTAAGAAATACATTATGTAGGTAAAGCTTGCTGTTTCCCGTATGTAGCGTGAAGCAGGGCAGATAAAATACATGAACACATTTTAGTCACATCCTGTGAGATTCTGCACGATCGCCCACACTACAACGGCCGTTGGAGGCACGAAGGCCTCCTGCTTATAATCGCACACGCCAACGGAACGCATTCGCCGGGTAGGGAGCCGATTGCGTGAGACTTCCACGAGGCGGCGCCCTAAGACTGGCGCATAGAATTGAAACCCTCGAAACCCTTGGGTTCAGCGAGAGCAGTGGAAAAGGAAACACGTCAGCAATAGGGATCAGTAAGAGGCGATTGGAGGATTGGCGGAAGAAAAGTTGGAAAACGACAAAAAACGGAGACGTACAAAAGCAGAGTTCGCAATAGGGGATCAGAAAATTTGGTTGTGGGAGTTCATAGTGTGTGTTTTCTTTAAATTGTTTAACCTAGGTAGGACATTAGGCAGTATAATAGCAAGAGCTTGGCGGTGCAACCCACCGCCCCGTTCCAAAGGGGACGTTCATAACATCCATCCATCCATCCATAGAAAACGGTGATGGACTTCTAGACGAATACTTGATCGATCTAGCTCGACGTAATGTTTTCCTTTAAGGTCCCCTGAAGCACTCCCCTCCTTTTCTTTTCCTTCGTGAAGCTTGCCCATCAGTAGGGAACCTGCCACGTTCGCCTACTTGCTAGTGTACGCGGGCTCCCTCAGCCAGTGGCCGTACGAGTACAGTTTCTACGAGGAGCGAGGACTGAAGAGGCGCGACGTGTACGTCTTGCTCGGTGTGCAGCAGCTGGCCGTGCTCTTGGGACCCTACCTGGCCTGGCTGCTCTTTCGGAGACGTTCTGCCAGGACGCCTGTCTTGCCTCCCAAGTACCACCCTTTGATATCGGCTCTGAGATAATTCCTTCAACTGTAGAATTTTACTTACTTGCTTATTTGTGAGTGTACTTGATAACTCGCGATTTCTGCCTTGGCACTGGAGATAAAGACGGAGACCGTGAAGGAAGACATATTACGCTTCAGCCAAACACGTTATCGCCCGGTGATTTCAAACACAGAGGAGGGGGTTGGGTGTTACCATAAGATGACTAGTCGGTGTTGAATCGGTATATTAGTTACCGCAAGAGTACGAGAGGCCGCTTTAGTACGAGATAGTGAACTTGCAAAGGCGTGTTCCGAACTGGACATAGGCGAAGAAACAGATGCAACAAACACGCGCCATTCTCAAGTGGCGTTTATTTAAAGGTTAGCAGAATATATAAAGAAAGGAAAGGACCGTGTACAGACAACAGATGACATTGTCGTCAACATGGTTAATGTAGATGTGCAAGGTATGTGCAAGATGTGTTTGGTGAGACGAGCGTCATCGGTCGTCTGAATGCCATGCACTGCGCCTTGCCGAGGGGGATCTCACGGATGCTTGCGCTTCCGATCTCGATCGCGCACATGTGCAGTCATACGCAGGGAACGCGCGACTCAACGTTTTCACATCACAGGAAGTCTTGCCCCTTGACAAGCTACTGAAAGTGCCACGGAAAATGTTAAGGCTTCTCTCCGATTTCGCTCGCACAACTCGCTCGGCTATATCTTCTAGCGCTACTGTCAACGCAATGGCCGCGCCAGAGGTTCTGTTGTAGATGGCGCTGGCGTCGCACGCAAGCTTCACTGCGCGGTGCCTACTTTTTCTCCCGAGTGCAAATTGTCCCCGTTACGGCTTACTTGCCCGAGTTCGCGTTCTAGTGGTACGAGGGTTGCGTAAGCGTGGCCTGCATACTAAGTTAACGTAGGAGGTCGCGGTTCTGTTTGACAGGACCGCCGCGTCGCTGTCTCTGCTGGCGGCCGTAGCGGCGTGTGAAGCCAAGAGGAGGGGGTTCTTCTACGAGGCATCACTCGTCATGGGGCTGGGCCCATCAGTGGCGGCGACACTGCTGGACATAAAGAGAGACGTCATCGTGGTCAGGCACCTCGAGGTACGCGGACGTATACGTGCCAGCTCTCCCGAACTTTCCGTAAAAATTTAAGAAGTGGGGATCGAATGTTACGAATGTTACATTCTTACAATGGTAATGTACGACAGAATGTGCGAATGTTACATCCGTGACATTTGTACATTCTTAACATTGGTACATTCGTAACCTCCTGTCTAGCTGAGACGGTCGATCGACTGTCCCGGTATGGCGTTGGTCCCGTGTTCGAATCCCAGACCAGAACAAATCTTTCTTCAACTGCGAGCTTCCCTTTCTGAGAGCCCCTTGCGGGTCTCCTTTGCAGCTTCGCGTGCTACAGTCGGGTGTCATCATCATCATCATCATCATCATCATCATCATCATCATCATCAGCCTGATTACGCCCACTGCAGGGCAAAGGCCTCTCCCATACTTCTCCAACTACCCCGGTCATGTACTAATCGTGGCCATGTTGACCCTCCAAACTTCCTAATCTCATCTGCCCACCTAACTTTCTGTCGCCCCCTGCTACGCTTCCCTTCCCTCGGAATCCAGTCCGTAACCCTTAATGACCATCGGTTATCTTCCCTCCTCATTACATGTCCTGCCCATGCCCATTTCTTTTTCTTGATTTCAACTAAGATGTCATTAACGCGCGTTTGTTCCCTCACCCAATCTGCTCTTTTCTTATCCCTTAACGTTACACCTATCATTTTTCTTTCCATAGCTCGTTGCGCCGTCCTCAATTTAATTAGAACCCTTTTCGTAAGCCTCCAGGTTTCTGCCCCGTACGTGAGTACTGGTAAGACACAGCTGTTATACACTTTTCTCTTGAGGGATAATGGCAACCTGCTGTTCATGATCTGCGAATGCCTGCCAAACGCACCCCAGCCCATTCTTATTCTTCTGATTATTTCACTCTCATGATCTGGATCAGCAGTCACTACCTGTCCTAAGTAGATGTATTCTCTTACCACTTCCAGTGCCTCGCTACCTATCGTAAACTGCTGTTCCCTTCCGAGACTGTTAAACATTACTTTAGTTTTCTGCAGATTCATTTTTAGTCCCACCCTTCTGCTCTGCCTCTCCACATCAGTGAGCATGCATTGCAGTTGGTCCCCTGAGTTACTAAGCAGTCGGGTGTACCACATTTTTTTTCCCTTTATGCAGTAGGTCAACAACATTTTTCACTTGCCTATTTAAGGTGAATGAAAGGTCTCGGGCTGTGTTTTGCACTTGTTTATGAATGCCAGCAGAGAAGCCTTGCTTCGAATGATACTAACAATATAAAGGCACAAAAAAAAATCAGGCAGATTCGACAAACTGTGGGAATCGCTGTTAGCGAAGCTTTACGTGCTGTTCGCGCTGACTGACGATAATTAGCGGCGATGCTTACGGCATACGCCAGACGTTACGTAATGTTGTCACCTTGCGTGAACCGCTTTTGGTTTGTCTATACGTAGCACACAGAACACGCAGCGAGACGTGTTTGCTCGAGGTCCTGTGCCCCACTGAATCGAGCAATCCTGGAAACTATTGAGCACCCGTTATCGCCTTATAGGCTTGAACCGTTTCCTGCCGAACCAGTAATCATTATTTTTCTAGGTTCGGGTTCATTTCTGCTCAAAATTGCGATTTGGAAACGGTTTTCGATTCGTGTTTGGTTCGACGCCTTGTGCTTCTTTCTTTCTTTTTTCTTGCCAATGGCCTCAGCAGCTGCACTGACTCCCTGCATGCACAAACAAGTCCAGAAATTGCCCTGCATTTGGTTTTTAGTTCACAAAGCACAACAAGAATAAAAAATGCCGCGACGGCTCAAGGTCAGTGCATTTTCTAAGGCTCCAAAGATGCCAAAACTGCGGCGAAAACGCGAACAAGTCTTTAAGAAAAGGCGAAGTGTTTCGTGGCTTCAACATTGTCTGCGAAGCGCGAACCCTAAATGTAAACATACTGCACGCTTGATCAGCTCGGCAGCCATGGGACTACGTTGCACCAAACATTACACCATGCAGTCGGCAAATATAAACAGAGATTACAGAGCCGCGACGGCTGCTGTCCCAAGAAAAACGATAACCGCACCGCAAATTTGCGCTGCGAAATGCAACGAACCTAGCGGCCCTGTGCAAAACGAAAAAGACAACGTATTGTCCTTTTCTTCGCCAAAAGGTAACGCTGCAATCAACCAAACAGCGTATTCTGCACCCAAAAGTGAATTGAATTTTGAAACATGCACTACTGAGCCGTTTAGGACACGGCGATTTACGAGCAATAAGGTACGAAATAAATAGTTTATTTCTCCCCCAACAGGTAATGCTACAATGAGCAAACCCCCACCCCCCTTTATCAAGGCCCGAGCGAACATAGGTACTACTAAGCCTATCACTTATGAAAGTGAAATACAGTGCAGAAAATACCAATAAATAGTTTATTTCTTTGCCAAAAGGTAACGCAAAGCTCAGCAAACACTGTAGAATATGTGCTACTAAGCGTATATCTAGGAAAGTGGCATTTAGGCGCCAGAAAATGCCAACAAATGGTGTTGTTATTAACCAAAAGATGACGCAACAATCGGCAACCCCCATATTGAGGGCCCCATTGCAAAGAAAGGGCTGTCCAGCATGCGATCAGTAGAACGTGTTTTTATTCATTCGGGCGGCCCAGACATAGGGATTGCTGAGTGTAGCGTTACCTGTTGGCGAAGAAATACACCATTTGTTGCTATTTTCTTTCTACCAAGGTGCACTTTTCTGAAAAAATGTCCTCAGTAGCGCCTATCGTAAACGGCTTGCTGATTGTACCGTAGCCTGTTGGCAAGAAAATAAGCTGTTTACTGGTATTTTCTTACTACGAAATTGTACTTTCGTAAGCAGTGCGCTCTGTAGTACCTACTATGCCGCCCGCCGTCGCCGCACATATTACCGCTTCTGTTCGCGACGGTGTTCTCCGTAGGCGCGCTATTCTTCCGCAGTCCTCGCCGCACGCGACCTACCCATTGCACAGGTGGAAGGGAACTGAGATAAGGTTACGGTGGTTTGCCTAAAGAGACCGTGATGTCAAACCACAGTCCATTCTAAGCAGTGTCTATTACGGTTTCACTTTGTGTATTGCGATATTTTTACAGCGAGGCTGTTAAGGGCTAGTTCCCCCAGCATCGTGTCCATGTGCAGACACACACGTGGGCCGATCCCGAAGATGGTGCAATGCCGGGCCGACCCGCGGCGGAGGTGAAGCAGGCGTTAGGCACTCGCCATACAGAGTGGAAGGGCACGGATTTTTTTTTTTTTAAATCACAATACCATTTGACAATTCTCACAATTAAACGCAGTTGGGGCATACCGGGCGACACGCTTTTTATCACCGTTTTTATCACGGCGATCGGCCGCTCGTTAGCTCTGGGGTGGCCGCCATTTTTTTTTTTTTTTTTGCCTACGCACACAAAAAACCAGACCCTAGCGTATGACAGCTCCGCTGTAAAACGAAATGAAAAGAAACAAATATATTTACATGGCATCAAGACCTAGGCGTTAATGAACTTCTAGAAGTCGTTGCTCTTTATACACTTAATAGGATCGCTAGATGGTCTTGCTGTTGGATGTGCACCATTCATTGTAGACCTCGTCGTCAGCACCGCGGAGATGGAATCCCTGGCGAGCATGTTACGTATGGGCGATCAAGGATCGGCACCCCTTTCAAAATATGCTTCACGTGTGGCGACGTTTCAAGGCCACAAGTGGTGGATCAGCTGCGAAACCGCTCTGCATTTATCACCAGCGATAGGTGACAGCAGACGCAATTTCGGTCCCAGTTGTAACTTCATGTCCATACTAAGATGGCGCCTGCACATTCATTTTTGGAACGCCACTCTGAGTTCACCAGGTTACTTATTATTTTTCTTTGCTTTCTGTGTTTTCTGCTCTCCCCCCCACCCCTCCTTTTTTTTTTTGCAACTTCCCTGCGTGAACGCAAAACGTTTCTTGCTCAGGCGTACGTAGCCTTCACCAGCTGGGTGGCAACCTGCCTCCTGGTCGAAGTGTGTGGCCTCCGCAAGGAGTGGATCATTGGGATGGCGGCGGCGCTCTACCTCAGTGCTGCGGTGACCGTCTGGATGGACCGGAGCCAGAAACTGGCTGCCCGTGCAGCAGAGGTAACGGTCATTTCCGCAGCATCCAGATGTGAATTGACAACCAGTGCCGTAACGTTGCATGCTAACAGCTACGCCAAAACGAACAGCCTATAGTTGGTGAGAACCTCAGAATAAGAAGGTTGCACGCCATCCAACTTAAGCACAACTTGCATAGATGGTTCAGCTAACCAGGTTCGCTTACTTCCCTGACGTCAAAGAGACTTTTGCGTGCTTGAAGCGGCTATTTTCTTCCTACATATCTGCCTTTGTATCGCTGATTTTTGGACAAAACCTGAAAGCTCTCGGCCAATACACTGACTCAGAAGTCATGTGTTGGGCCAATACTGCGGGGGGGGGGGGGGGGGGGGGGGGAATGCGAGGAGAATGGCTTCACGGAGAATTCGCATGCCAAGGCTGGCTATAATGGCTGAACCGCCATGCTTGCGGATCACTTGATCACTTAGACACTAGCGCCAGTTTCATGTAGTAACTTTTGTAAGAAACTCTGTGCGTGCAATGAAGCGCTGTTGCCCGCAAATGCCGATGCGCCCGCGTGGCGCCGAGTCCGGTGCCGAGCCAAGCGCGTTCTCGCGAAAGTGATCGTGTCCCCGAGAGTGATTTCACCGAGAACAGCGCTTCTGCTGTTTCCACTTGTTCATCGAGAAAAAAAAAATCTGAGTTGGCTCACAGACAAAGCTTGCCCGTAAGGAATGGTTTCGGAGAGCGCAGAACTATACACTCCGTTCCATATACTTAGCATACGTTCGACATGGTTCCCGCCGTTCTCATACTCGGTTTGCGATGATGCGGAGCCCTCTCGAAACTGGAACCACAGAAGCACTGCCCCCAGCCAAGCGAGCTAGCTGCTCCCAGATCAATCGGAACAGCCGAGTGATCGAGTTTCTGTCCGATCTCAGTCGCGCTCTCAGGTTGAATGTGCGAGTGCCTCCGAGTGCTCTGAGCAGGAGCGCGGCGCCTTTAGCGTAGACCTGGCGAACGTGTTCTGCGACCGCTCGATTTCTACCACGCCCCAATGTAAGCCGCACCGCGGGAGCGCTCTAGAGCGCTCGAAAGTGACCAGTCGAATGCACCACTAGCAAGAAACCCTCCGGAAACTGCGCGGGTTATATAGTGTGGTCGCGGAAATGTTACTCCACACGTATTGAAGCGCAGTCGTTTTGGATCGGCTGCAACTTCTATGCGGAACGACTACTTCATATATTGCAGCTACAATTTGGGTCGTAATGTTACGTCAAATCACATAGTATTCAACGTGCAATATGTGGTATGCAAAATATGTATGAAACGTGCTATATAGCTTTAGTCGGGAGCGCAAATGGGACCCGAGTCCCCTTGCTCTCCTGAATAAAGGAGAAAGGCGCTGTGGGCGCTAGTCCACGGCGCCCCCCCCCCCCCCCCCCCCCCCCCCCTCCCTCCTTAAAGAAACTTCTGGTTACGCCACTGTTATCGGTCGTCTTCTTGACTCAAGTCTGCCTTCGTATCCCGTGTTTCCCGAACTGCAGCCAGCCTCCGAAATCAACGGCCCCGAGGAAGAGGACCCTTGCGTGTGGAAGCGGGGGAAACTCGACGACCCGCTGGCGTCAAGCGAGGGGTGGCTGGACGCCGCACTCTGCCGGACGACGGCTCTGCTCGAAGACATGGCCGCGCTCACGCTGAAGGGGGCGCAGTTTCTCCTCGAAGCCGTAGCCGTGTTGAACCGGGACGTGTTCGAGCTGAACGGAGACTACCCTTTCACCAGAGTCTTGAACTCGTTCCCCTCCGTGCTCATCTTTCGAAAGGCAAGTGCTCCAGTTGGCTGGCCTTGGTGATGTGCGCGGACATGACCATGCTAACGGAGAGATAACCCGGTAATTCGCAAACGGTAGGAATCGCTGTACTTGTGGCTGGGCTAATTGGTTCATAGGTATTAGGATGTGTGAAGTGGGGGACTTAAGTGTAGTACGACGATGACAGGAAAGAGCGAAAGTTAATGGCGGCATATTACATCGGTAAAAGGCTCGATGTTTTTGTCAATGATACGTCTGTGCCCTGCACAGCATTAGATGTCAATTACTTGTTTTAATCTACGTTTCTGCCCGATATTCCATTAGATATTTTCTTATAAGCTATTATTAGTGCTATTATCTATTTTTGTATTCTATCAATTCTGTGTTAATAGGCGCTTTTTCTTTCTCTCGCAATTTCATCTCCGTGGTCTCATATCGGTGTGCGAATATATTTGCGCGCCTTGGCGCATTTCCGATAAAACTGGACCTGTCCGCTTCAAGTAAACTTGGTTTGGAATGAAGCCCTCTCCTGTCCTTGTCGCATTTCACTTTTGCTAGCGTCCTAAAACGTCGTAATAAATGGTAAGAAGCTTACGGAAAAGCTAAAGCTCTCTGTTAACCCATTCCAACCCGTTGTCGCGATGCAAAAAAAAAAAAAAGCGCAATGAAAAACGCTCATGTGCTTAGATTTAAAAATTGCGTTTTTACGCCGGAGCTGTTTTTCTTGCTCTTCGTTGAAACGGCGCCACGTACTGCAATGTCCGTTTACGCAGTGTTGCGAGACGATCGGCACCTGCGTCGCAAACGTGTCCTCCGATGACGTCACCACCAAAATGAAGCTTACCGCAGCGGGCTCTGTCATATGCATCGCGGGGTTGTCCGTATCCTTCCACTACGCGGAGCTGTCGGGCCCCGACTACGGCACCGAGCACGCGCTGGTCGCATTGGGCACCACAATGGCCACCGAGAGGAGCGCCTTGACGCCGCTGTGGCACTGCAGGACGATAGCAGGCGAGTCGCAACCCACGGCCGGCGCATGCTCCGTATAGGGCGGCCCCGACTTGATTGACACTATATAGCTATACACGACGTCGTCACAAGAAAGAAAGCATAGTTTTTAGTAGCAGTATTATGCTATAGATTCCCCTTATGGCGAACACAGTTAAGCCGAATTTTCGGATACGAAGAACAGCGTGTTTCATATGGTCGGTTTAAATACTGCTATACGTGTATACGTGCTTCTGGGCGCGCTAAGGTAGGACGCTTGGCAATTGCTAAGCTTGAGAAGCACTTGAGGCTGCAACTGCAACGAAACTTCAGACCGCGTAACAATGACTAGGTCAACAGAGCTAGTTAGGCGAGCTCTGGTTTTGTGTTGAGCGTTTAGAGCGTGTAAATGCGGACAGCAGATGGGGACAAATAAAGGAATGTAGGAAAGGGAAAAAATTTTAAAAAGAAGACTGCCACGACACGAATTTAACCAAGGACCCCATAACAATGAGCCTAATGACCAAAAAAGAAAGATTACACCTATCTGGATCGGTTGCCGTTGCCTTGCCACTAAAGTATTATGGCTATAGTGACGTGCACCCTCACTATAGTCATTTGCTGTGCAAAAGCTGAAGCAGTTTACTTGTCGTTAACACAGATGAACACAGGTGCGCGCCAAACGTCACCAGGAACTATTCCCCACTCTCTCAGCATCACGCGATATGCGGACAAGGCATAACTAGAAATTAAGGTTTTCTTGTTCTCGGCACAGCCACAGTGATTCCGGCTGCGAATGAATACCTCTACCAGATCTTTGTGTGAGCTGAGGGACACGTGATGTCCGCCCTGAAAAGAATCGAAATTCTTTGTCGTCACAAATTTTCTCAGAGAACCGCGAGATAAGACTGAATGCTTTCTTCCGGCGTTCCTCGCAGGTCTTCTGGCTACGGCGATCCTTCTCTGGCCCTGCGATGTCCCGGATGAAGAGTTCGCGGCCAAGAAGGTCTGGATGTCGGACCTGGTGTGCGTGGCATTCTCCCTCGTCGTGACGGGCGCTCTGCTCGCCTACTGGTGTCCCGTCAGGAGAGCCCGAATAGAGGACGCTCCTTTGTACAGCAACTGTTAACAATGCGGCGCAGCGCTAGGGACTTAATGTGACCTGCACTGCGACACGTGAAACTTACGTTTCAATTTCCACCGGCTGCCTTTATCTGCTTGCAAGTTTACAGCCGCCTCCCGATGTTTCTGTTTACTCGTGGTATCGACTGTTCAGATAGTTTCTATAGCATTGAGGAACCTTGCGTTCGCATCTGTCTCAAAGGCTTATGCTCCTGTCTTTGTTCTAGGGGACCTGACCTAACATTTTAATATTTGAGTCTGTTCATACTTTATTTGTTTCGTGTTTATTTGTAATTATCACCGTAATTATCACCCAGCAGCTGAAGTAGCGCGCCCGGCGACCAGGCCGAACTGACATTTCCAGCGTCTCATTAAAGTTAGCATCTCTCGGTCATTGATGAAACGAAATCGTCAACTGTTCCGCAGTTGCGACCGATGCCTGAACCGAGATACCGGAATTTATTAAATTGTGCATGCTAATTTACATGACAGTTTACATGTGCGCTTAAATTGTGGATGTTCAAAGCGATCAAAAGATTTTTTTTTCCTTTTTCTTTCGTTTACATCTTACGCGTAATTGTTCGACTGCTTAAGCTGAGCTTTACAAAGGACATTTTTAGCGTGTCAAATGCGCTGCATAAGAGGCCGTCTCATCGATTGCCTCGATCGTGTTTTTGGCCATCTGGGCGACTGCATTCTATGCTTCGTTCTTGCATAACACCTTGCACAATAAGGTTTCATCCTGCGGCTAACTTCGTTGTCTTTGTCATAAAAAATATCTGTGTCCATAAAAAATGTAAGATTGCGCGGAAGAGAATACACATATAGTTTGTGCACTCCAAGCGTATGCTTGCGCCTTTAGAATCGGCGCACTTGAGCTATCCTTCCCGTTCTGTACTTATTCACCGCAGCGGCAGGCTGTCGCAAGTGTCACCACCATTTGCACACGTGGGCTATTTCAAACATAACACATGCCGCCAGGTGTTCAGGTTGCAACACTTCTGATGCGCACATCTTTCTCTATAGTGTTGCGCGCCGTGCTTCACGAAATGCATGCAAAGATATCGCCACTCTGAGATGGTGCAACAAACAAATTCAAGCATGGAGTTCAACATACAAATGTTGCACAATACGTGCTGTTTAATTAACTTGTCCGCAGTACCTATAGCACACTGCCGGAAAGGTATGATCCTGATTTACGATATGACGGGCGAGCTTTTTTTCTATCTTTGGGGGTTTTCTTCTCTACGTAGTCAGTGTAAAGCCCATATATGCATGATCGGTATCCTCGCTTGAATAAAACACTTGCTTAACCCTCCCTAGCGGGTGCGTGCCATACGGAAACAACAGCAGCCATAACGGCGCGGCAATTAACGTGAGTTGGGGCACGCCAACTCAATTTCGAGCTGTTAACTGCCGTCGTAAACAAATGGCGACCAGGCATTACAAATTGGGCCGACCAGACTTGGCCAGCTTGTTCAACCGCTGTAATCTTACCTCATCACACGTCGTGTATACTAATTGAACAGGGGGCCGACATTCTCCTCTGCTATCTGCAGGCTTTCTCGCCTCTCCATGGTGCTCTTCCTTCCATGACCTCATTGCCACTGCAGCGCTTGATCTAGGTTAGAGCTCTGTCATGTTATTTCCGTCGCTATAAAACCTGCGCGGAGTAGCTATTCCCCGTGGTGTCAAAACGCAAAGACATAATGCAGTATTCACAGCGAGTGTATCATCTCTTTAAACTGTATTATATTTTTTAAATTTGTTTCCATTCATTCGGTAGCCGAGTTCATGTTGTAGAATTCCGCGCGGAAACCCTATAGCCGTAAAGACACCATAACTGCATGGAATACAAATTAATTTCTCGTATTTGGGGCGCTTGGTGCTGGAAAGCTTTCTTAACCCCAGAAGGCCCAGTCTCCAATACACACCAAGGAAAATTAAAACAACTCGATCCCCTTTAATTTAGGCAATGGTGAGCATATTCCTAACAAAAATAGTTAAGTGCTATACGAACCTGACAGCACAACTCTGGGCCGTCCAGCGAGCCGAGGAAGCCGCTTCGAGACAAGGTCTCGGAACCGCGTCCGCGGCGAGTGCCCAGACCCACTAAAAGGACGCCGGACTCGAATCTTATTGACTTGAAAACAAAGTTTACGCTCTCTCTATACGAGGTAAAAGAAGAGCAATGTATAAGCTAATTACATTGTTATTGTATTGCTGAGCTATCCCAAAACTTAAACTTTGCTCCCATATATATATAAAAAAAAAAACGCTACTATAGTTTGCCATTAGGTTTCCAGCATAAAATCGCCAATCCGAGGTATAAAACTCGGGGTATCTAATATGTTGGGCGTCATCGGATTAACCTCGCTAGGGAACATTGTGGCTTTCTCTCGATGCGCCTTTTAATTACGTAGTCTCGTTGCTACGAGGGTCACAACGCCAACCCACGCAATGTTTCAACCATTACAGTCGTTGAAAGTGCACCGGCCTTCGTAACTGTCGACACCGGAGCTGCTATCAAGACGATAGGTTTACGTCACTTCGAGAGAGTTGAAATGTAATTACATTCTAGGATTTTACGTGGCATAGACACTACACGATGCGACACGATGCCGCAGACTTTATACGTAGCGTAACCTCCTGAGAGGAAAGCAGTGTGGAAAGGGTGTCGGTCTTGGAAAGAAGTGCAGTCTTAACATGGTGCCTCAAAGCGGGAGCTGTCACAACGGAGGAAGACAAGAAAGTGGCATGGCGCGCAGACACCGAGTATTTCAATGGGCTCGCTGGCTTTGAAAAGGAGATAGTTACGCGTGGGACTGTGGCCGAACTTATCTTAAGATAATCGTGGCCTAACGCTTATTAAGAAGAAACAAAAATTCAGCGACGGTTACGATACTCCCTTATGCGAAACTTGTGCGCGGCTCTATACGTGTGTTCATTTTGCGATCTATTGGCTGGCGTGGACAATCTGTCTCGTGCGGCTCGTTTGAAAAACTGCCGGTGCAAGATTACATACAGAAATGACAGTTAAAGAGGAGGCGATAAAAAAAAAAAAACGTGTCACAGTATCAACAGCAAAGAAGAAAAAGAAAGAAAAAGAAAAGATAAAAGACGTGCATACAGATGTTGGCGTGAGGTTCTTCTACTGATAAATGTAATAGCATTGCAAAATATAACACCAGAGTATACGCACGGTCCAAAAGAATTACGCAGGAACTGTCAAAATAAAAGCACAGTGACTCATCAATTATCGCCCAATCTAGGGTGGGTGCAACCTAAACACGGAACGGCGTCCTCCTCACGTTTCGAGTTTTGCACCTCGCCGTGGCGCCGCGTAACACGTGACCCACGAGGCTATTTGCGACGCACTCGCGTGTTCCCTTTCTCAAAGATAACGATCGTACGTACTGCGAAAAACAGATAAGGCCTACATCTCTAGTTTTTTTGGTGGTGCTCGCAAGTTCATGCGCAAGCTAAAGAATCACAGGTGGCAAGTGTTTATATTCCCCCTCTCTCTCTCTTTCTTTATATCGGAATTTCTGCGTCAGAACGGCAAGTTAGCCGAGTTGGTCGGCTAACATCGACCAAATTTATGTCTTAGTCGTCGCGCCATTTGATTTCCGCGAGTTCTCTGCGTTTGAACGTTGCTTTCGTCGCGATAGCGAGCGATGTAGACTAGCGATATCGCGGCTTCCTTCGCCCTTGGCTGCCATTTTGCCCTTTGTCGGTGCATGTGTCTGCATGCAATGGCGCCCACCCGTTTTCGTGAAAAGCATACGCCTCTGGCGTCAGGCCGCAACTCGCGTCGCTTTTTCGAAAGAACCACCGAGTTACTGAAAGATTGCTTGTTGCTCGTGCATGTAGGACATTCCCGTGGCTCGCGGTTTTCGAACCACGCGGGAACGGCGGACAGTCGGGCCAACCTACGCTTCCCAGCACACGAGGTGAGAGCGATTCTTGCTGCTGTCTTGAAATAACTCCGCACAATCAGCCTTTGGCGTAGCAGCTATGCTAAATGCCTTGCACTCCATTTTGCTGTAAAACGCTTTCTTTTTTCCTGCTCGCGAAGTAGGCGTATCAACCATTACGCAAATGCATTACAGTTGCCAGTCCAGTGCAGCAGGCCACTGAACTTGATGTCGATGCGTTGCAAAAAATTCGTTCCTATCACGCTGCATGACTTCGGCCATTTTCTCGCGCTGAAACGTTGCCTTTGCCGCAGTAGCGGGCGAGGTAGTCGGCGCTGATAACGTGACTTGCTTTAGCGTTGGCTGCCATCTTGCCATTCGTTAGTGCATGTGAGTGAGCGCAAGAAGATGAACCGGTTTTGTGAATAACTTTAGCTTGTGCCGTCAGGCCGCAGTCTTATCTAGGGCGCCACAATTTGACAATGTTGGCTGCTCGTGCATGCAGGACTTCCTCGTGGCTCATGGTTCGAACAGGGAGGACGAACAGCCGGGCCAAGTTCCGCTTCCCAAAATATAAGGTGAGCGCAATTTTTCCTATTCATTTGAGATGAAGTGTTTACGCTGAATGGACTTTTTGTGTAGCGGACATGCGATATGTACCTTAGCTTTTTTGCTGTAAAACGCGTTTTTTCCTGTTCTCGAAGTAGGCGTATCAACAATTAGACAAATGTACTACAGATGCCAGTTCAGTGCAGCACACCGCCGAATTTGATGTCGGCGCGTTGAACACATAACCTGTTCGTTGCATATTCCGAAACGCAATTCAAAAGTTGCTGAAACTGCACTTAGTGACTATTGCAGGCGTTTTTACGTATTGCCGTGTTTTTGGCTGGTTTATGTCGTGGCACGATCGTTGGAAAACTTGCCGAATCAGGGAAACGTCACGAACGAAAAATTTTGTAGGAAGATAAATTTTATGCAGATCCAAGGCACACGTTCGTTGGAATCTATTTGAAGCGAAGTTTTATGTTACAGTCCTATACAGCTAGCGGCGACGCGTACAATCGTTTAATTTCACCCCATGCAACGAGTAAATTCATGCGATGTTTATGCACAACTTTAATTTCGTGCAATTTTTTTAGACTCATGCTCTACACCGTTCAAAAGCTATTCTGAAATTCAAACACCAAATCAGGCAGATGCAGTGTGACACATCTGCATAGTGATGTCACGAGTATGAAGGCGATCTGTGATGCTTGTCAAGGAAGAATGCTGATCACAGGTGTGTGCATTGAAAAGTAGGATACATTTGTAATCACGCATATTCGTAACATATCCGAGGCAGTTATAATCTTGAAAGAAGGCGCAGTCCAGCAGTTCTGCGTAGACTGTCACAGGCGACCATGTACAGTCGCGATCTTTTTGAGCGTGAACACTGGAGCTCATGGCTTTCCGTACTACCAGCGCAGTTTAGCGGTGGTACAGAGAAGCAGCGCGCATGCGCCGTGCGTCTTTGCGTCACGCAAGCACGTGCGTGTCGTCTACAGCACTCGTACCGCAATAAGAGAGCCGTGCGCTTAAAAAGTGGTAAGAATGCTGAACTTGCAATTACGTTCCATAGGATCTATGAATAAACAGGAAACTGTGTTATCTTTTGCCAACCTTTCTAAGATCATTCTGTTTCATAGCTAAGTGGTTGCCAAGCATGCGTATTATGCTTGTGGCCGTATTCTAGCAGTACCCTACTGTCTCTAAGGAAGATATATATTCACATTACCGCATTGATCAGAACACCTGTTGAACTTCGGCATGACCCTTATTTCGAAGAGAGTTGGGACATAGTCAAACTTTCGCTCGAGGGATATTCTGAGCGCTCCGTCGGTGTACTGGTGCAGAGGCCACTAAAGCATTCAAGGAAGGCCGCATTTCTGATGGGCGTCGACCAAGTGCAACGACAGATGAAGAGGACGAGCTCTTGTAACCGTAGTCGTGGAGAACCCGTTTGAGTGCGGGCTACAACTGCGGGAGCTGCTGGATGTGGACGCTTCCGTTGTTGCCATACGCAGGAGTCCTGCAGGAGTGTTGGGCTGCGAAGTTCTTTAGCTGCCCGAAAGCACGTCCTCACATGCTTCGAACAAGGCGTCACGACTGCAATTTGCCAGAGCGCACACCTCGTGGACTTGCTATGACTGGGGTCGATCGAATCTTCTCGGACGAGTCGACTTTTTCAACATGTCAAAACCAACGCGTGCGAGTTTGGCGAACAAGAGGGACACGGTAAGAAATCTTTTTGAACGGTGTTTATTTTGTGTGAAGGACTAACTTTAACGTTCTTCCCATGCAGTTACGAGCAAGCCAATGTGCAAGTAGTGGCCGCGAGCGGACGTACCTGCATGAACGTGTGGGGCACGGCGTCGAAGGCACGGCGTCGAAGGCACGGCGTCGAAGGCACGGCGTCGAAGGCACGGTATCGGGCCATTACGCCACGTCGAGGGCGCTCACACTTCGCAGCACTACTGTAGCGAACTCAACAAGTCTCCTCACTTATGCCCACACCGCCTTACCAGATTCTGATTTTGTGTTCCAGAATGATCTTGCGCCGGTGCACCCTGCCAAGATTCTGAAAGAGCACCTAGAAACTCGTAGCCCATCTGCTCGCCTGGACGTCCAAGGGCGCCCACATGAACATCTGCGAAAATGAATGACGGCGCATTAAAGCAGCCATGGCGTGACACCCAATTTATTGGGCGACTGGGGGCGAGCTGGGGGTAGCCGCTTGCCAAGAGTGGGAGCATCTTAGAGCAATTAACTTTGTGCCTGTCCTGTAGTCTACAATGCCTTCTACACTCGTGCACAACTTTCTGTGGCTATGAAGGGAAAGCTACGGAGGCAAAGCGCGCACAAGTGAGAGCGCTTCTGAAAAGAGTGGCCGCGTTTTAATCCAAGTCAATTCAAGCTGGGCAAGACAAAAAGACAAAACATAAGCACCCGACTAGCAGCAGTCAAATAAGACAGCGCACCACTGAGTGAAGAGGTTTGCTTGTTTTGTGGCTTTTCCCTTCGGTGCCTGGGGAAACGCTGAACCGGCGCACGGGGAAGCTGCCTGGATCCAACGTCTGTTCCTACCAACCAAAAGCGCTGTCAAGCGCTGGTGGACTACTCAGCGGGGTAACACATGTACAGCAGCCATGCCCCCGTAGCTTTAACTTCATAGCCACAGAAGGTTGTCCGCGAGTACAGAATGGCAGCAGTTGTTGCTGGGAAAGGGGATATGACAAAACATTAACGGAAGTCAAACCGCGAGTGATTGCAGTTCACAGCTGTCACTTCTCTAAGTGTTTCAATATTTCTTGAAAAGTTCGCAAAATAAAATTTTGAATGTTCACGTTTCTCGTTTTCTGCATTGTGTGACTAAAAGCACCCAGGCAAAAAGAAAAGATTAGGCAGCGATTTCCTCATATTTAACGTTAAGGATTAGGAACACAGTCTCAACTAGAATCATCCCAATTTTGCTTAGCCGTAATGTGGCCGCCACCGAGAAAAACAGCCAGCAGACGACAGGCGAGCGCTCCGATGACTTGATGCGCTTGAAGGGAAGCTACTCCCGCCGCGCATGCGCACTGATATCGAGACGCTGGATAACTGCGCTCGCAGCGCACAACTATTCGCTCCCGTGTTTACGTTCAGAAAGACCGCAACTTTTGGTGGGTCTACTGTAAGAGGGAACGCGCGCGTGACTCATGTTCCGTGCAACGCCCTGTAATGCGGAACACAACCACCGCACGCGTGATGCGGAGGTCGAGGGTTCGGGTCCCACCGGCGATACGTTCTCTTCGTCCACGTTCATTTTACTCATAGTTTTCAACTACAGCTATTTTCCCCGATGCTTTCCTTGGCTTCATTGTCTGTTGGTCATGTATATATATATATATACACATACCGGGAAAGTATTGCCACTGCGCACCTCGGCTCTGTGCAATACAAGTTAAGTAAACTCCTAGACAAAATCTTGACACATATCTGAACATAAGTATCTGAAGCACACAGACGTCCTAATGATTGAGCACATTGTAATTAACTGATTATTTAGGGCTCTTGCTTTTCGTTGAATTGGCCATTCGGCATGTTCCACTGGCCGCGTGCCGATTCCTGACCAATCCTGCAGAATGGTTATGTGCCACTGACACCAGACGTACACCCGGCCACAAAAGTTTACGGACGACGGGATCCCATAAAACCTTCAATTACCGACCAACCTGTAGCAGTAGCCAGTAAAACTGTATACAATAATGTCGTTAGCGTATTCTAGTCTAGACCCGAAATGCAAATACCAGGCTGCGTTGTGAGGCTGCGGAGATATTCAGCTTTTTCTCCGATTTCATGGTCCGTAATACTTTGTGGCCGGGTGTACATATTCCTAAATGTATCTAAACGTGTGTCATACCTCTGTGCATACACCTGTCATAGCCATTCTTGCATCGACAAGAGTCGTATGTTGCCTTTGCCCTCGTGGCATCGTTGCGTCGATGTCAGGCACTGTGTGTACGCTGCATTTAGAGATTGAATTCCGGCATTTGTTGTGAACGGTGTATTTTACAAAAATGAAAAAGAAAATCCATAGCATTGAAGTTGTGGCCTTTGTGTTGGATAAACATATTGTGTCGGATTGCGCGCTCCAGATGATGAAAGGGAACACGCTTGTACGCATCATCGTTAGTTGTATAGCATTTGATTGCACGCTTCCTTTAAGCTTCACTTAAGCTTCGTGTCACACAAATTCAGACGTATGTTTAACATCTGCATGATTTTGTTTTCATGTGCCATGCATCACACGTTTCGAAGTGCTAATTTGGTCCAACTGAGGCATTGCAGGTTTTACAACAGCGTGGTGTGATACGGGAAACAAAATTATTATCCGGACAATACCATCCATTGCCATATTGTACTTCATTACTTTTCATAAGCTGTGTTTATTCTTATGTTCATATGTATGCGGCGCCGTTTTGAACAATACCATCAGCTGATAGGCAGCGCAAAGATTTGTACTCTGCTCTTCACCTAGCTACACCAGATACCACGTTATCATACTCAATTCCTAACTCCTTGTATTTACAATGTACTTCTGATGACCTTCTCGTGAATATAGCACTGCTCATGAAAAAATTTTACATGGTCTCGTTGGTAATATAGTAGACGCGTATATGCAAGTAGTACGGACAAGCGAAGCATGCAAGCATAGCGCGACCTATTAAACACAAATACGAAAATAGGAGTAATATACTGTTTCATGCCATCCACTCCGAGATAGAACAACTCTTTATGCGATAGCGCAACTAATGCCACGCTGTCACGCGACAAAAACCAGCCGGCATATCTGTAATGTAATGCCCCATTGGGGTTTTTAATGGAATATAAATATCCTTTCTTGAGTATTTCGCGCCTAAGTTCGTTGGTTATTGTCCAATCTGACAGCGTTTGTTCGTCTGGTTACCCATTGCACCTCATTGTATCTATCAGCGAAGGTGGCCGTAAAAAAGTTCAGCGATGAAAAATGGAAGCTTGCCCCCAAGGGAAAAAGAAAACGATCATCATCATCATCATCATCATCATCATCATCATCATATTTGACCTCTCCCAGCAACTTCTAATAACCCTTGTCTTGCGCGAGCTGATCTTATCCTATGCCTGCCAGCTTCTTAATTTTATCACACCATCTAATTTCCTTGACGGAACTTTTCATCCCTTGAAACCAATTGTGTAAGCGGTTAACCGGTGTAACCAATTGTGTAAGCAATCAGCGGTTATCTGCCCTATGCATTGGATGGCCTGCTCATTTTTCCATCTTAATGTCAACTAAAATATCGGCTGCCCTTTTTGCTCTCGAATCCACATCACTGTCTTCCTGTCTCGGAATGATCCATATAAAAATTTCTCGTATCAAGATTTCTTGTTAATCTAGAAGTCTCTGTGTCTTATATTACTACCCGTAGAACGCAATCATAGGGCCTATTTCAAGGATAGCAGTAAGCTGCCGATCATTATTTTGTAATGTGCATTATGCGATCAAACCGAATTTGTTTTCCTGTAACTTTCCATCCCTTGAGCAGGATAATCTTTGATTAATTTGCCTTGATATGTGTTATTCTGGAGGCTTACTACCTATCGCGTGTGCCGTTCCCTTGATAGGCAATTCAAGATTACGATAGTCTTTTACCGTATATTACCATAGTTTCCTTTTCCATTCATTTTACATTCGCTTTACCATTCATTACTTTAGCTCAGTCATACGTTATCTTTAATACCAGTTCCCATAATAGAAAAAAAATATATCTTGTACACCTGATAATGTCGGCCCCAAACGCTGGAATGTCGTAATCAAGAATTGGTCCTTGTAGCAAAGTTCATCGCATGCACGTCGGTCTAAAAGTAGCATGGGAGAAAGGTGAAATCTGACATTCGTCAATCAGTTGGCCGACATTACCGAAGAAAATCTGTACAGTGTGCTAAGCAAAGGTTGAATGAGCATAAGTCAAATGTCAGGAAAACATGAACGTGGCGTCCAACTTCCGGGCATACGGTTACTGCAGATCGTTCAAGGAAACTAAAATATTGCATTTTTATAAGAATCAACTATGGCAAGAGAGACACTCGAGGTAAAAACATGTCTCGATTTTGTTTGTGTTAGCATCGCGCCACATCGCTTTTTGTCTCACGTGAGAAATTGTGCTATCATGGAGTGGATGGCCTAGGCCGTTCCGCACAACCTATAATTTTGCGCTTCATTTCTCCGTTCTCGTTTTTCGCTGTAATGAGACAGCGTTTACCTTCGCCTTTTCCAGGACTATTAAATTGGTGGGAGTTGGTACTATGCTCACGCGCTTCGCTTGCGTTTGCCTGTTGTCTATTACTGTCCGTCATTTACTGTCCGTCAGCCCATTAATGTCTTGCCAGAAAACACCAACTCCCGTACTTTTCGGTTTCAGCTAGCGTTGCTGTATGTGGGTCTATGTAGATGAATAGCTCTCATCGAGACGCGGATGGCCAGTGGTTTGGGAGGCTATCACACCGGGTCTGTCACAGTATGCTGAGTGTACGACCGAAAGCGTTTCTCGATTTGTGCTGAGATCGCTATCCAATAGTGTACAGAATTGTTCAAGGTTTCGTGTCCTCAGCACTTGCATCGTGCTTCTCACATCCGCGTGCAATGTCTTTTTCTTTTTCCCCAATCGGTGCGGAGAACGATCGACATATTCCTGTCGTACACGCATCTTTCCTGCAAAGGCGATGCTGGTCTTTCGTGCGTCATCACCGGGCCAAGCGTCGGAGGCATCACGGTGGCCTACTATTCGCGTCAGGCCAGCAAGGTGAGCGCATTGAAGACGTGATGTGTTCCATCATAATCTTTCCATTGCCTTTCGCTCTGCCAAGGTTGGTTATATAAAATGATTTCACGCACACTAAAGTGTACGAAGTAAGGTTACTCGTTTTACAGTCGCATAAACTGCTGTAAACATTTGCTTACTGACTAAATTCATCTGACATCTAAACCCATCTGACACGACTAATTCTTGTGCGCGCGATTTTTTGAATACTTGTCACACTTTTGGTCTGACCCAACTGGTCACCAGCCCAACAAGGCAGAATGCTCAATCATCGAACATATTAGACCTAATACTAACATCACATGCAGAAAACTTGATATCGCTCTTGAATCTGCCGGGAATCAGTGACCACTCAGTAATACACGCCACGTTTTTCAACCGCTTACCGCACCCCCAAAAAATAACTAAAACTATCACACTTTATGACAAAGGAGACTATGAAAGCATCAACAGTGAACTTGATGCGTTCCGAACCTGGTTTCTAACCGATTTTCATGAACGCACTCCTGAAACTAATTGGCTACTGTTCAAGAACAATGCACGCTCTAATTGAAAAATTTATACCTACCATCACCGCAACTGAGCACCATGAATCCCCTAGCTTGGTTCAATTCCGTGCTAAAACGCATGAATAACAAAAAGAAAAGACTTTTCCGAACCGCCAAAAAAAAAAAACGAATAACCCCACCACGTGGCAAAATTATTACGAAGCAGAAAAAGCCTACAACCTACAAGTATACAAAACTAGACACTCATTTTTTCTTCTACTCTAATTTATGATTCGTACGTCAATTGTGGAAATGCATCAATCCTAACCCCATCAGAAACATAACACTGTGTGACGATGATAATAATCCAATTGAAGATCATTACGTTACGGAAGTTTTAAATTTATCATTCAGCTCAGTTTTCACCCACGAACCGGATAACGAATTACCCGATTTCCCTTCCTTTAACTTTCCACCTATGCCAGGCTTCAGCTTCGAACCTGATTGCATTGTCAAAATATTCGACTCGTTGAAATTAACCGCCTCAGCTGGTGTCGACAAAATTAATACTAAAGTGTTAAAAAGTACAAAACATGCAACTAACACCATATTGTCTCAAATATTTCAGCAATCCCTTTCATCAGCCATTATACCCCATGACTGGAAAATAGGCAAAGTCATCTCAGTCCCCCAAAAAGGGCCTTCATCTTCTCGCCATAATTATCGACCTATATCTATCACATTTGTCACTTCTAAACTAATGGAACATATAATTTTCTCTCAAATTATAAAATTTGTAGTATCCGTCAACTTCTTTCACCCTAACCAGCATGGCTTTTTAAAAGGTTTGTCTTGCGAAACACAGTTAGCCCTCTTAATTAACGACCTTAGCTCTAGCATTGACCTTAACATTCCTATTGAGGCCCTCTTCCTCGATTTTGAAAAAGCTTTTGACAAAGTTCCTCACGAACGATTGTTCCTAAAACTTTCTTGTCTCCATCCTAACGAACATGTTTTTAATTGGATATGCAGCTTTCTCACTAATCGGCAGCAGCTTGTCTTTGCTAATAAATTCTCATCTTCTTATTCCTCTGTTATATCTGGGGTACCTCAGGGCACCGTCTTGGGCCCCCTTCTTTTTTTCATATATATTAATGATTTGCCTGCTAACATATGTTCTAACATCCGCATATTCGCTGATGACTGCGTTATCTACCGGCCTATTACTAACACCGATGACATTTTGCTTCTTCAGTCTGACATTCAGCACGTACTGACCTGATGTAATTCATTACTAATGACCTTAAATGTGAAAAAAAAAAAAACATCTCTGCTATCATTCCACCGACGTCACTCACAACCATCTTCAAAATACCTAATCGGGAATGCAGAAATCGCTTCAGTATCAACTTACAAGTATTTAGGAATCCATTTGACACCTGATCTAAATTGGTCTTTTCATATATCACAGGTTACTAACGAGGCAAATCGCGTCCTTGGTTACTTTCGACGAACCCTGCGACTAGCACCCCCATCAGTGAAATCCCTTGGTTGCTTAACACTTATCCGCCCAAAATTAGAATATGCATGCGCGATCTGGGACCCTCATCAAAATAATCTTTCCATTACTCTTGAATCTGTACAAAACCGCTCAGCTCGTTTCATTTTCTCCGCCTATTCCTATCATGTAAGTGTAACTGAACTAAAACGTAATGCTCATCTTACAACTTTAGCGAACCGCCGAAAAATTTCCAGATTGTGTCTGTTTCATAAATTCTTTTATCATCCATCTCTGAACTCCATTATCAGCCCCGCCCATCGCATTTCAAATCGCACAAACCACGGGAAGGCCGTCTATCCGCCCCCTGCTCGCACTTCTGCGCATCTGTCATCATTTTTCGTCCATACAGCAAGGGACTGGAATGACCTGCCAAACGCCATCGTTGATCAGATCGACTCATCGTCATTCAGATCATCCATAGAAGGAATGTACTGCTGAAATTCCACCCCCTCATGTAATACCCCTTCAATGGGGCCTTTGAGGTACTAATAAATAAATAAATAAATAAATAAATAAATAAATAAATAAATAAATAAATAAACAAGAACGTTGTCACGGGCACACAGGCAAACACGAAGACATCTCACTCGATGGCCGCAGACACTCGCTGTTGTACCTTATAATTATTGCAGTTTCTGTTCCTTGTGAACTTCACCCAGCTTGCGGTATGTTTGCCTATCTGTTGGTTTGTTTGTTTATCCGTATCATAGTCTATTCCAGGCCAACTTGTGTCACGGGGTAGTCCGTGGTCTAATCGGTAGAACGACAAGCTGCTATGCTGAGGGAGGAGGGTTCAAAACCAACCTTCAGAACATCTTGGGCCTCTGGTTATGTGACGGTATGTGCCACTCCTCAATGAACTTCTTTCACGCCATTATCGGCCAATGCATGTGTTTTGCTCATCGACGAACCTCTTTTACACCAACTTGGGCCAATAGATATGGGCAATTACCCGCTGTGCTGGCGTAGTAGATTTGGCGTTTTGCTACTAAGCCCGAAGGCGCGGGATCAAATCTTGGCCGCGGCATCCGCATTTCGGGAGGCGAAATGCGAAAACGCCCGTGTGCCGTGCCCTGGGTGCACATTAGAGAACCCTTTCTGGTCAAAATTCTTCTGGAGTGCCCCACTACGACGTGCCTCATAATCTATGAAATGTAAAAGCTCAGAAAAAATTCGTTATGTGCCATTGGGTACCTACTACCTTTCAGTGGCAAACTTGGGTAACTGGATATGTGCCATTGGCTATGCATTTCAGTCAACCTGTTTCAATCCAACTTCGGTCACTGGACTGTTCTAGCGGTCTGGTGTCTTGCTGCCTGCCCTGCGGAACTGGTGACCAGGCCTTCTAGCACCGTGGGGCTGGCAGCCTGCCCTGCAGATCTGGTGGCCAGCTTTTCTTGCAGCCTGGTGCGAAGACGGACAGACGGGCCAAGTTCCGCTTCCTAGCAGGCGAGGTGAGCACAATCCTTGCGACTGTGTTGAATTAATTACGCTCATTCAAGTTTTGGTACCGCGCAAAGGGGCATCCGTTGCTTTTTGCTGTAACCGCTTTCTTTTTCGTGCTCGTGAAGTAGGTGTACCTGCAGTTAGACAAATGTAGGTGCAGCTGCCTGTTCAGCACGTTCTTGAATTTGATGTCGTGTAGTTGAAAGCTTGGTGATAGAGTAATCGAGCAAAATGGCAGGCGTGTTTCGTTTTGCTGACGTTTCGGCTTGTTTTTGATTGTTTCCGTCGTGATAGTATCAGTGGAGAATAAGGGTGTTCCAATGCACTTGTTATAATTTATCTGAAACGAAGATGTTTAATAAATGCTACTCATCTAACGGCGATGTGCACAATTGTTTGATTTCATCCTATGCAACGAGTATATTACACGCAATGTTTATGCACAGCCTTCACCTGGTGCAATTTTTTGCCTCGTGCCCTACGCCGTTCAAAAGCTATACCGAAATGCAAACACCAAATCAGGCGTACATGCAGTGTAGGACGTCTGTGTAGCGATGTCAGGAGGACGAACGCGATGGGTGAATCTTATCTAGGGAAGAATGCGGATGACAGGTGTACGCACGGAGAAGTGGGATGCATTTGTAATCGCAAGTAATTGGGTCATATCCGGGGAATTTGTAATCGTCAGAAAGCGCGGCTCTTTGCGTAGGCGGTCACTGAGGGTCATGTACCCTCTGCTGCGACGGACACGTGCTTATATGTCCGTAAGTATTTTTAAAGAGCGATCTTATTATGGGAAAAAAGTTTGTTCGACGTTGGCCAGCGCACTAGGATGCATTAGAATCAACCGATTTTACGTTGTCCATGCTGAATCATTAGTGCGACCAATGTGTCGCATAACGGTCTGTTTCTACCCGTGCTTTTTTAGAGCCCAGCTCTTAGGCCTCTGTTTCTGCGGCGAGTGTCGGCGTTGTCGCTCGTAACGGAGCAAACGAACACAGCGAAGCATAAGCGAAGTATGAAAGCGACCCGCCGTGGTGGCTTAGTGGCTATGGTGTTGCGCTGCTAAGAACTAGGTCGCGGGATCAAATCCCGGCCGCGGCGGCTGCACTGTGATGGGGGCGAAATACGAAAACGCCCATATCGCGTGCATTCAGGGAACGTTGAAGATCCCCCGGTGGTCAAAATTAATCCGGAGTCCCCCACTATACGGCGCGCCTCATAATCAAACCCTGGTTTTCGCCCGTGATAACCCAGAATTAATTTAAGGATGAAAGCGAACAGGCAGCGCAGCGAAAGATATGATTGCGATAGCGAAGATAGTGCGAGGAGGGAAGCGGGGGAGAAGAGTACAGCGGAACCATGTGACGGCAAGTAGAAGAGGAGGGTATGGCGAAAGTGTGAGGGTGGCCACCCTAGCGTAGTGCCGCGCAAGACACGCTCTGCGGCGACGATGGCTACGAGATGGCGCCAGATTAGCGCGCGTTGTTTAGTTTGCCTGTTCGTTCGTTCGTCCGATCGGTCGGTCGTTTTGGCTATTAGCTTACATTGGAAATCATCGTCTATGGTTTCTCCACAATTTATTTTGCTGCCGCAGCCAGTCGGCTTCTATAACGTGTGCAGGAGCAGGCTTTTCTAGGTCAATTACTCACAGGAGATCTGATCATTAGAAGAAAATTTACAGAAGAATGAAAGTGGGTTGGAGTGCATACGGGAGGCATTACCAAATCCTGACTGGGAGCTCACCACTGTCGTTGAAAAGTCTAAAAACATTGCATTCTACCTGTGCGAACGTACGGAGCAGAAACTTGGAGGTTAACAAAATTAAGAATCTCGAGGACAAGGTAGGGACCGCGCGAAGTGTCATGGAACGAAAAATGTTAGTAGTAACGTTAAGAGACAGGAAGATAGCAAATGGTGATAGCCAGTATTCTAGCTAGTTGACATTAAAAGAAAGTAATGGAACTGGGCGGGCCATGCAATGCGTACGGTAGATAACTGGTGGACCATTAGAGTTACAGAATGGGTGCCAAGGGAAGGGAAGCACAGTCGAAGACGGCAAAAAAACTAGGTGGGGTGAGGAAATTAGGAAGTTGTTTATATAGGATGGAGTGAGGAAGTTAGAAAAAACGAAGAGGAAGTAAGAACTGACGGCAGTGGGCCACTGCCGTCAGTTCCTTCGCAGAGGGGGGGCGGGGAGGCAGTACGTAAACGCTGGCACGATGAGCGGCATCGGAGCCAGCTGTGGAAGAAGACGACGACGAAAGCGCGAGCAGCGGCACGAACCTGTTCGAGTTACGCCCAGAACCCTGAAGCTTAACCCAAGAACCGCCGCCGAAGAGCTTCGCTTAAACTCATATGTAGGGTGCCTAAGGCTATGTTTGTGTTTCGAGTGCGACTACCTGCAAACGGGCTTGTGTAACCCTTCTAGGCTGAACTGCAAAATAGTGCCAGTGGGGACCTCCTTTGCGTAATAAAGAAAAGTAAATTTCTACATAAAACCCTTAAGATATAAGCGTGAGTAACTTCGAAGTCCACAGACATCAATTATGAATTATCACACGATGCTCCATTGATTTTCTTTGAATTAGTCATTCGGTATGTACCACTGGTTGTGAGCCAATAATTGGCCAGTCTTCAAGAATCGGCGTATGTCACTGTGACATAAGAGGTACATAATCCCTGATGAATTTAGGCATGTGTTGTACTTCTCCGTGCATACACCTATCATCGCCATTCTTCCATCGACAGGCATCCTAAGTCGCCCTTGTTCTAGTCACACCACTGCGTAGATGTCTGACACTGTGCGTCTGACCGATTCAGGGTTTGGATATTGCGTAGCTTGTGAAAGGTACACTCTACAAACATAAAAACAATTCGAAGATATTAGAAATGTAACATTTGTGGTGGATGGACAGATATTGTATGGCATTACACGATGCACGGGATGTAAGTAAACAGAACTGCATGCATCACCGTTGTATATAGGATTTGATTGAACGTTTCACTTAAGCCTCGCGCGATATAAACTTCAACGTGTGCTTAGCATCATCGTAAACTTTGCTTTCGTGTGACATGCGACAGACATTCCGCACCGACAAATTGGGCCAATTGGTACACTGCTGGTTGTCACACTGTCTGTGTCACAACAGTGTGGCAGGGCAGAAAACAAAATTATACTCCGGGCCATCTATACACATTTTGTACTTTATCACATTTCTTACGCCCCGTTGGTTATTCATAAGTCAATTATGTATATGCGGCCCCGTTATAAACAACACCATCAGTTAATATGCATCGCAAGCATTTGTTCTCTGCTCATCGCGCTCCAACTCCAGAAACTACGTATGCCCTACTTAATTCTTGTTTTCTTGTTCTTACATGAGTGAAGCTGAGCGACGACAGTCGCAACAATGACCCAGCCTACGTGTAGAAGTGTATCAGGTGAATGAAGCAAATGTGCCTTTCACTTTTTGGGCTAATGAAACAAAGGATTTTTGCATTTTAGCAGTTTAGAGGATCTACAACAAATATCTTATGCCATACAATACCAGGCTCTGCTATTACTCGAAAATGCGAGGTTCCCGTCCCTTTAAATATGTTGGTGAAAGTGCTTCGGCTTATACTCGTTTGTAGTAAAATCATCATTCATCATCATCATTATCAGCATGGCTACGCCCACTGCAGGGCAAAGGCCTCTCCCATACTTCTTCAACTACCCCGGTCATGGGCTAATTGTGGCCATGTCCCTGCAAACTTCTTAATCTCATCCGTCCACCTAACTTTCTGCCGCCCCCTGCTACGCTTCCATTCTATTGGAATCCAGTCCGTAACCCTTAATGACCACCAGTTATCTTCCCTCATCACATTCCCTGCCCATGCCCATTTCTTTTTCTTGATTTCAACTAAGATGTTATTAACTCGCGTTTGTTCCCTCACCCAATCTGCTCTCTTCTTATCCCTTAACGTTACACCCATCATTATTCTTTCCATAGCTCGTTGCGTCGTCCTCAATTTAAGCAGAACCCTTTTCGTAAGCCTCCAGGTTTCTGCTCCGTAGGTGAGTACTAGTAAGACTTGTAGTAAAATATGGATGTACAAATTTGCAACAATGGGCGAATATAAGCGATGGATAGATGGACGGATGCTATGAGCGTTGCCTTTGGAACGAGGGGGTGGGTTGCGCCACGAAGCTCTTACTATATTGCCTAATGTGCTACCTATGTTAAAAAAAGGAAAAAGAAAACATGATGAATTCTCATAACCGAAATTTCTGATCCCCTATTGTAAACATTGTTTTTGTACGCCTCCGTCGTTTGTTGTTTCCCTACTTCTCTTCCACCAATCTTCCAATCGCCTCTTACTAATCTCTACTGTGGACATGTTTACTTTCCCGCTGCTCTCGCTAAAGCCAGGGACTTCAAGGAGGACAATGTTGCCTAAATCGACCGCTGGACAGATATATTCACATTCTAATAAAACATGCTCCATCGTTTCCCTAGCTTTATCGCAGCAAGCACATGCTTCTTCCTTTTTTATATCTCCCTTTATGCGTGTGTTTTCTGAGGCGTCCTGATCTCACTTCGAAAAGTATCGAGTTTCCCTTTGAGTTATCATATATTGTTTCATTTTCCGATTTTGTTTTTTTTTCTTCTTATGTATTACTCAATCATAGCAAGTTTCTTCTCCATTACAGCCACCCATGAGATTATCTCAGTCTCTCTGACTTTTCGCTTAAGGTTCTTTGTTGCCATGTCGATCAGTATACAGGTCGCATACTTGTTGGTAAGCTACCTAGTTATTTTCCTCCACTGTGAATCAACGTTTTTCCAGTGCAAATACCTGAACACTGTCGCAGCCATTTTACTTCGCGAAGCACGCCAAAAAAGTGCCTTCTTCTGACAAATTAATTCAAGAATAGGAGAATTATAATCCTATGCCATCCGTTTGGGGATACCATAACTCCATATGCAGTAGAGCAACTAATGCCATGCTCGCGCACAACAAAACCAACCGGTTTGTCGCCTTCTCGAGTATTTGTCGCTTTAGTTAACTTTTGCCCAAATTGTCCACGTCGGTTCGTCTGGTTGCGCCTCACAGCCAGCCCCAAAGGGAAAAAATGTAGCAGTCATCACCCCATCCGCCTACTTACGCCCTCTCCCCGCGATTTCCATAAACCTTGAGTTGCGCCAGCTGATTCAATCTTATGCCTGCCAACTTTGTAACACCTAATTCTTTGCCGTTCTCGATTGCACTTCGTTTCCCTTGGCACGCTTTCTGTAACTCTAACGCACCTCCTGCTTTCTGTTCTGTGCAATACATGGTCCGCTTAGTTCCATCTTTTCCTCTTAACTACTAGAATATCGGCTACCCCTGTTTGCTCTCTAATCCACATCGCTTTCTTCGGTCTCTGAACGTTACTCCCTAAATTTTTCTTGTCATGGTTATTTGTTAATCTCCAAGTCTGCTTCATACATTGGTACCCGTAGAATGCAATGATTGCTCCTTTTTTAAGGATAGCGGTAAGCTGCTGGTCATGATTTTGTAATGTGTATCGGTATGGATTCTACCAAGTTTATTTTCCTGTAAAATTGCTTGCCATGATCATTCATCACAGCTGGACTATGAAACATTACCTTAATGTTATGCATATTAATGTTAAACTTTACTCTTACACTCTGTCGGCTCAGTCATACCATAACAGTCAAAATTTACGTTGCTTACGAGCTCCCGTAATCGAAAAAGAAAAAGACTACACAACGCATTCATATACACGTTATAATTTCGACGCAACTAGTATGGTAAGGTTATAACCAAGGATTGATTCTTCTAGCAAAACACATCACAAGAGCCGCCGTTATTACGTGGCATTGGCGCAAGGTGAAACCTGACATTCGAAAATCAGTCATCAAGGGACGTACTCTCAGACGATCCCTTCGGCGATACTACGGCCTTTGCGCGAGGTAGTGCTCGACAAGCCAACCAGCTCACCCGATTTTGCTCAACCAGCCAATCAGTGCACGCCTGACGGCGGAGGCGATACTATCGCCGAGAGTGATCGTCGCAGAATACGTCCCCAGGCATCACGTAGGCGAATCTGCAAGCGGCGTTACGCAAAGGTTGAATGAGCATGTGCCAAATGGTAGAGGAATATAATGTTGGCGTCCGGCTTCCAGGCATGCAGTCATCGCTGAAAGTTCAAAGAAACTAATATCTTGCATATTCATACTAATCAAATAAGGCTAGAGCTATAATTGAGGTACGACTACTACGGTTGCGTTTGTCATGCGCTAGCATCGCATGACTTCGGTTCTTGTCTCCCGTCAGGAATTGCGGAATCGCGGCTTTTGCGGAATCACGGCCTGGGCCCTTCTGGACGACCTACTATATTGCGCCTTGTTCCTGCGTTTTTCACTTCACTGCCTGAAGCCAACAGACTTGAGTGCCCGATTATGGACATCCTACACCTAACTTAGTGCATGTGAAAGTGCGATAAACTCATGTTTTTTTTCTCTCTCTTTCACTCCCCCTCCTCACGTGTAGGGTAGCAAATCGGACTCAGTCTGGTTAACCTCCCTGCCTTTCCTTCATCTCATTTCTCTCTCCCTCCCTCCCCCTCACCTCTCTCTCTCTCTCTCTCTCTCTCTCTCTCTCTCTCTCTCTCTCTCTCTCTCTCTCTCTCTCTCTCTCTCTCCTGCGTTTTGCCTTTTTGCTCACATGAGACGTAGTATTTATAATCGCCTTTTCCAGAATGATTCATTTGTTGGGACTGCTTTGTTTATGTGCTTCGCATATGTTCGCCGGTGTTTCCTAGGCGACCGAGTGCGTTTCTGGCGTTGTACCAAGCTCACTGTCCGCGCAGTGTGAAGAGCGCTGTTGGCCGTATACATAATTGAGTCCGGTGCCGAGTCTCGCAAAATCTCGCGAAAGTTAAACTATCTTCTTAAGTGATCGTCCCTGTATACCAGACTGCTTTTGAAAAACGACTGAGATAGAAAATAAAGGCCTAGTACCAATGGCGGGCATGAGCGCGGCTGGTTGTCCTCTGTCGTTTAATTTGCTAGATTGCACCTGACGCAACCATACGCGAGAGAAACGCCAATAGAAGTGTCGATGTCTTTCTCTCCCCGCACAACAAAGCGTCGAATGCTACATTGAGTTATACTTGTTGCAGTACCAAGACTGTTGATAAATTGCAGTTATTGATGTATCATGGCGGCGTTTGACGGGGTAATACAGAACTCCAACGCTTCGCGTCCCCATCTCTATCACGTGCTTCTCACATACCCGTGTGATGTCTTTTCTCTTTTCAACGGTATGAGATTGATCTGGTCGTGTCTGGAACCCATCTGTCAAGCAAAGGCGATGCTGGCCTTTCTTGCATCGTCGCCACTACCAGCTCGGGAAGCAGCGTGGTGGCCGACTGTACTAGCAGACCAGCGAGGTGAGCGCATTGAAGACGTCACTTATTGCCTCTTGATATTACCGTTGCCTCCCACTCTGCAACCGTAATTGCGTAAAAACAATTCGACGCAGACTGCCTGCTTTCCTGCGAACTTCCGGCATTCATGGCGGATTCGTGCGCGTGGCTTCAATGGTTACATTTTTCACTCCAGCATTCCAGCAGTGAAATATTCACGGCGTACTCGGCTTTCCTGCCGTATAATAGCTGCTAAATATTTGTCCGCTACCCACTTTGGCGTCCCTCATATTCCCATTGTGGCTTTTGAATATTATACCCAATAATTTAAAGCTACAGCAAAATGAAGCACATAATGGATTTCCACGCTTATTCCTAACCGATGGTGACGCAGGCCTATTCGGCGTAATGTTGCTGCGCATGCGTGCTGCCCGTGTTTGTATAACGGCAATTGGCCACTGTGTAATTGAAGCCGCACAAAGAAAAAAAAAAAGGACACGCACCAAAAGGACGGTTAGCAAAAGGACACGCACCAGAGCAGGTGCTTGTCCATTCGCTAACCGTTCGTTCTTTTTCTCTTCTTTCCGCATTTCAGTGCGTCGAGCTGCAAGGATCACACCATCAACATAGCTTCTCGTTTGCGAGCGCTTTATTCGCGAGCATTTTGTTCACTTTGTTTGCGAGCACTTTGTGAGCACTCCAGCTTAAACGGAGAGGAGCCTGGAGGATTGGCCACGAAATGGCACCCAGCCAGCGGCACATGCCGAATGACTAGCATAAGGAAAATAAAGTGCAATAAAAACCAATTGATTATATTATACAATAGGATGTCTTTGTTCTTCAGAAATATTTATGCAGAAATATATGATAAGGTTCTGTGTAGAAACCTTTTTGATTACGCAAAACAAGTACGAACAGTCGACTCACAAATAACCTTCGCATATATATATCCACAAGTTTCTTCTGTCTTTGTCTTCAGCGATTGACACTTGCTGTCCATTTATTATCGTCTTCACATAAACATGGCTTTCGATTAAAGGTAACGATTTGGAAATATTTGAAGATGGCCATTACTTCGCAATTTATTGGCAGGATCGGGTTGTGCGTCGTGGAGTCGGCGTCATTCTCACCAATTATAAAGACAATCTTTCTTACTCTTTGTTACTACTGCCTCGAAATCGCCTGGGATTTATTTACAATTGATCGCCGGAACGCAATTATAGGCGTTTTCTCTTTTAACCCACATTCGTTAAGGAATTGCGTGATATGATTAATACCTTACTTTCACGTTTTGCGTCATCCACACTTTATTTGCTAGGCGTTGTTTACATTACAAACAGTAGATGGTACACTCAACTAGCTACATTACTACCATTTTCGTCTCATATGCCAAAGAATGCTTAGGCTTATGTTTATTTTCTTCATTTTCGCAAGTGATAACAAACTCACCAGGGATACGTCTGATGTGTCAAACACCATCGACATAGTACTGAACTCAATTAGTTTTCAAATATTGCTTCCGCATCTAAGTTACTGCCAACCCTCCTACAAAACATAGAAAACGATTCTCGACAATAATAAAAGGGAACTTTGAGGTCATCAGCAACTATTATGTGCGTTTCTTCACACATTCCAGACTGACGTTTCACGACAGTTCTGTTCAAGTTCATTGGGACATCTTTACCGACCACTTAAATGAACTAATGACAATGTGTTCACAGCAGTACCATAATTTCTAACTCGCAAGGCCCCCTGGTATGCCACGTATATTAAACGACTTCGTAAACGAAAAAAAAATCATTAGCCATTCCACTCTGTGAAGGTGGTTGACCAGCGAAGCTATTTAGCACACGATACGGAGGTGACACATAGTTATTAACAAAGGTACGAACTCACTTATCTCGATGGGGGGACGTCTTGACGAAAGGTTCGCACACTGATTTATTGTCTTGATCGGTGGTCATTATTTCACTCGCAACTGCATTCACATTCTTTGATAATGTCAAATAAATGCACATGCGCCGCTGGGTGGTCGGTTGGGCCGGATCGGTGTGGCATCGCAAGGGATACGTTTTCAACACGGAACGCGTTAACCGCTCCCTTTTCGGTACCGACGCATCCACATTCAAATCACCGCCAATTACGACAGGGATAATGTCATCGCAGCTAATTCACACAAAGTTAGTAGCCATGAACCTTAAGGGACCATGAGTCATTCCATTTTTTTGCTTGCTTATGGGGGTATTTATTTATTTATTTATTTATTTATTTATTTATTTATTTATTTATGCGTGATACCCTTAAGGTACATAATTGTGCATCGCAGAGGGGAAGGGCGAGAATACATTCCAAGAGTAAAAAATACAGGGTTAGTTCTAGGAATTCAATGCAGGGAACAAAAGCGACATGAAAAAAACTAGTAATGCACTCATAACAACCAAAACAGAGACTTACATAGTATGAAAATACAGAAAGAGTACACTATAGCAAGCAGACAATGTTCACGAATAAGGTACGTAATTATGCCATTTGCCACCATACATTGTGGTATGAGCCCCTGATTATGACAGTTTTCGACATTCTGTTCTGTATGTTGTATGCGTGCTTAGAAAGAATTCTAGCACTGTTCACTTCACTTTGCTGAGTGCTTGTAGCCTCTGCCTTAGGTGCTATGAGCCATTGCATTTTTTGCTTGCATAGGGGAGCAAGGATGCTTACGGGGGTATGAGCCACCGATGATGATAGTTTTTGTTCACGGAGAACAAAGATGCACGAAATCCTAGCCATATACAGCTTCGCTGTAAAAAGCGCATTTACTGCTCAGCCAAGTTGTCCTCGAGTCTTTTTCTTTTTTTGGAAGGCATGCAAGGGGGCTTCGAACGACTAAATTCAAGCGGTAAAATATGCAACCCGTAATTTTCTAACTGTTACTCTTCCATCCGTTCTTAAATGCAGTATTAAAATATTGGAAAGTAACTAAGCCTCTTTCTGATAACCTTACTAGAATGCACACCTACTTATCCGTTTTCCAAAAGTGATTCCGCAACTCACCTTAACGAATTCTTTGTCAAAGCTTTTTCGTGACTTCCTAATAAGAGACTCCCTAATTTACGTAACTACAATGAGCCACTTATTTTCCCAGTGACAGTCGATTTATGTGGTGTTGCTAAGCTTATCGACTAATCTATTACGATGCTTCGCCTGGCTTCGACTATATTAATGCTATGTTGTTGAAAAAGCACTTCCGCCTACAGTTCTATTATACTAACAAAACATTTTGAACACTCACTCGATACAGGCGCTTCACCTGAAAAACGGAAGTTAGGGAAGGTGGTCCTCCTCCACAAATATGGTAACCAATATTTAGCAACTTCCGCCCCATTTCGCTTAGAAGCAGATGTTGCAAGCTGTTAGAGCACAGTGTATTGAAAAGCTTTGTCGATTTTTTATAACTCATTTTTACAGCGAAGCTGTATATGGCTAGCCGATTCGTGCGTCTGTCGCCTGTCTGCCGAAAACTCCTCCGACGCAACCCCATGCGTATGCACGAGAAAAAAGATAAAGGCGCATGATTGGCTGCGCGAGTAGTGACGTCGTTGCTGTCCGTCGCAGCCGAGCGCGCGCGCAGCATTTTCTCTCTGGCTCCGAAATGGTTAGGCCACGCGTCATACGTACTCCTGAGGAGCAGGCAGCTTTCGATCAGCGACGCCGTGAGCAGAATCGGGAACGAGCTCGTCTACACCGTGCCCTTACTGCGGCCCGGACACAAGAACGGGCTCGTGCAGCCGAGCGCAAGCGGCAACTGCGTACCAAGGATCGGGCAGCCTACCAAGCCGTCGCTTAATGAACCCAGTGATAAACATCGGGACCGCGCTTTGCAGCTTTGCTGGTTAACTATCTCTACGGAGTGCTTGGGCGTTTTTTTTTTTTTTCAGTTGCACAGCATGGCTTCAGAAAATAATAATAATGCAAGACTCAACTCGTGTGTTTTACTGATAAAATGGATCGCATTTTTACAGCTCATACGTTGGATGCCTTGCTTTAGATTTCTCGAAAGCATTGTGAAGTGTTACAAGCTTCTATTTCACAAAATAAGCCGATTGAATACTGGCGCTAACGTTCTAAATTGGACAGAGTGTTTTCTATTTGATCGCTCGCAATACATTACTGCTGAGGATTAAAATTTCTCTACTCAGGTGGGCCGCAAGCGTCGGTTCTCCGTCCTTTGTTGTTCGTAATATATTGCTAATCTTACTTCATGACATTCATCTTTCTGCCCACGCTGCGGACCTGGTGGCCAGCCGTTGCAACGACCTGGCCTCTTGCAGCTCGCCCTGCGTGCGAAGTGATGACCTGTTGTAGCGAATTGAAATGTCGCGGTGCGCTCTACGGGCTTCGTCGTCAGCTGTTCGAGCGAAACTGTATCCTGCTGCCTGACCTGCGGACTCGTTCGGCCAGCTGTTCTGGCGACCTGGTATGTTGCTGTCCGCCATAAGATTCTGATGGCCACCTGTTCAAGCCACCTGGTATCTATCGGCCAGGACGGCCTGCGGACTTGGTGGTCAGGTATTCCGGCGGCCTGGTTTACTGCTGATCGGATGATGCGCGTGCGTTAGAGAACTACGTGTGACGCAAGACTTTCTTTTTTCGATTTCTTTATAAAAGCAGCAAGATGGACAGGTTGGAAGGTAAACAAACTTGAAGTTGACTATGTTGACTTCGTTCCTTGTGCGCTGTTTTATTTCGGCCATTTGTTTGTGTTGAAGCGTTGCCTTCGCCGCAATCACGCGAGATCTAGTGAGCACCGATATTGATATCTCGAGACTGGCTGCTCGTGTACTTAGGACATCCCCGTGAGTGGCTTTGGCGTTCGCTGCTGCGCCCGGGGGCGGGGGATCAAAACCCCGCCGCGGCCGGATTTCGATGGAGGAAGTGCAAGAACGCCCGCGTACTGAGCATTTAGTGCACTTTGATGCAGTAGGTACATAGTTCCTACTATAAGTAGACATGTGTAATACTTCCCTGTGCGTACGCCTGTTATCGCCATTGCTCCCTTGACAAGCACAAAAAATAATCTTCGTCCAGGTAACATCCCATCGTAAATGTCTGACACTGCTTAACCGCCTGATCTAGTGTTTGAATTTTCGCATAGCTTGTGAACATTGCAATCTAAATTTCATTTACTTATTTTCCATCTTACAGGCTCCTATAAGGAGCATCGAGTAAGGGGGGGGGGGGGGGGTACACACGATAGAAAAAAAGGAAATTTGCGAAGCTGCATTGCAACATGAAAAATAGAATGAGCGAAGTCAACCCCAAAGAAAGCAAATCTAGCAGTCATCATCATCAGCCTATTTACGTCCTGTCCCACCAATTTTCTTAATCCCTGACTTGCGCCAGCTAATTCATTTTTATGCTTGCCAACTTTCCGATTTTCTCACACCACGTAATTCCCTGTCTTTTCTACTGCACTTTTCTTCTCTTGACACCCATTATGTAACTATAATAGAGCACTGGTTATCTGCCCTACGCATTGCATGGCCCGCCGAGCTCCATCTTTTCCTCCTACTGTCAACTGAAATATTGCGTACCCCTGTTTGCACTCTTACACATAGCGCCATCTTTCTGTCTCTTAAAGTTATTTCTAACATTTCTCTTGTCAAGGGTTCTTGTTAATCTCGCAGTTTCAGCTCCTTGTGCTAGAACCCTTAGAATGCAACGATTATACCCATTTCTAGGATATTGGTAAGCTACCTATCATGATTTTGTAATGCCTGCCATATGCACTCCAAGCGATTTTATTTTCCTCTCAATTTCCTTCCCTTGATCAGGACAACCTTTTACTACTTTGCCTTGATGTCATTCGAGAGGCTTACCATCAATCGCGAATTCCGTTCTCTTGCTAGGAAATTCACCATTGCTTTAGCGTTGTGTACATTAATCTTAAGCCTTACTGTTCATTCCGTTGGCTCAGTTATACCAGTCATACCTTATCGTTAGCAGGAATTCCCATAATAGAAAAGAATAAAAGAGATGGCACACCGGAGTGATATACACGTGAGAATATCCGCATCGAAAAGCTCGAAGGTTATCACCGAGAATTAATCCTTCTAGCAAAACATCTCATGCACAGCAGTCCTTATGTGTTATGGGAGGAAGGTGAAATCTTACATTCGTCAATCACTTGACAGACATAGAACTGCACACTGTGTTAAGCAAAGGTCGAACGAGCATAATCCAAACAATAGGAGAATATGCGGGTGGCGTTCAACTTCCAGGATTATAATTATTGCCGAAATTTCAAGGAAACTCAAATCTTCCACATTTATAAGAATCAACTAGAGCAAGGCACTCGATGTTTAAAAAGAATGGTCCTTCACTTTATGTTTTAGCGTCGTGTGACTTCGGTTCTTGTCTCATGTGAGGAATCGTGGTATGGTGGAATGGATGGCTTAGGCTATTGGGCACAGCCTATAATTTTGCGCTTAATTGCACCGTTTTGTCTTTTCTCTGGGCTGAGACAGTATCTCTCATAGCCTTTCTCGTAATTATTCATTTGTTCGGAGTTGGTACTGTGCTCTTGTGCTTCGATTGCGTTTGCCTGCTTTTGCTGTCCATCAGCCCGTTAATGTTTCGCCGGAAAACACCAAGGCCCGTACATTTGCATTTTAGATAGCATTCCTGTGTATGCGAATACGTAGGTGAAGGCGCGGATGGCCAGTTGTCCGGGAGCAACGTCTTGGCCGATCACTTTAGGAGGCGTTTACACAGCATAAGTGCGAATGTACGGCCGAAAGCGTTTCTGTCTTGGCGCCAAGAACGCTATTTGACGTTGTTTAGAATAGCTCAAGCTTTCGTGTCCCCATATCTTTCACCGTGCTTCTCACATGTCTTTCTTTAATTTTTCATGGGCGCCGAGGACAAGCAATCGACATGTTCTTTCTGTGCACGCATCTGTAGGGCAAAAGACGCTGCTGGCCTTTCGTGGTTCCTCACCGGGTCAAGCACTGGAGACAGCATGGTGGCCGACTAGGTGAATCAGACCAGCAAGGTCAGCGCACCGAAGACGGGGCTTGTTGCAGCACCATCTTTCCATTGCCTTTCGCTCTGCCAAGGTAATTGCCTATGAAAGGATTTCACGCACACTAAACTGTACGAAGAAAGATTAGCAGTTTTATAAGCGCCATAAACTTCAGTAAACATCGAGCTTACTAACTATATTAACAAGAACGTTGTCATGGGCACACAGGCAAACACGAAGACATCTCACTCGATGGCCGTGGACACTGTTGTATCTTTCAATTATTGTTTCCATTCCTTCTGAACTTCACTCATTTAGCGGTGCGCTTGCCTGTGTATTGGTTAGTTTGTTTATCCATATCTAACCTGTTCCAAGCCAACTTGAGTCACGGGGTAATCCGTGGACGAATGGGTAGGACAGCGGGCTTCTGTGCTAAGAAAAAGGGGTTCCAAACCAACCTTCAGAACAACTTGGGTCTCTGGTTATGTGATGGTATGTGGCGCACCTTAACGAAATTTTTTCATGTCATTATTAAAAAATTAAATTATGGGGTTTTACGTGCCAAAACCACTTTCTGGTTATGAGGCACGCCGTAGTGGAGGGCTCCGAAAACTTCGACCACCTGGCGTTCTTTAACGTGCAGCTAAATCTAAGTACACGGGTGTTTTCGCATTTCGCCCCCATCCATGTCATTATGGCTCACTGTGCATGTTCTGCTCATCTATGAACCTCTTCTATACACCAACTTCGGTCACTAGTTATCGACCATTACACGCCGTGATGGCGTAGTAGCGTTGGCGTTTCGCAACTATATCAGCCCGAAGGCGCGGGATCAAATCTTGGCCGTGGTATGCGCATTTCGATGGGGCTGAAATGAAAAAACGCCCGTGTGCCGTGCCTTGGGTGCACGTTAGAGAAGACTTGGTGGTCAAAAGCTTTTCGAAGTGCCCCACTACGGCGTGCCTCATAATCATATCGTGGTTTTGGAACGTAAAAGCCCCCCAAAATGTTTGTGTGCCTTTGGGTACGTACTGCCCTTCATTGGATATCATTGACGAAAACGTGGGTAAATATTCTAGCCTACCGGTGTCTTCTTGTATCACCTGCGGAACTGGTGGCCGGACCTAGCACGATGGCGCCTGGCAGCCTCCACTGCGGATCTGGTGGCCAGCTGATCTTGCGACATGGTATCTCAATGCCGCCCCTGCTGACCTGGCGTTCAGCGGATCTTGCGACCTGATGTATTCTCAATAAAATTCAAACAGCGCTAAACGACAGGACCAGAATGAGGAGGAGACAAACACGGCGCTGAGCTCCTCCTCATTCTGGTCCTGTCGTTTAGCGCTGTTTGAATTTTTTAGTTACCATGCAACACCAACTCGCCCAATCCGCTGCCCTTCTGTATTCTCAATGCCCGCCCAGCTGACCTGGTGGTCAGCTGTTCTACCTGCGTGGTGTCTTTCTGCGTGCCCCGTAGACCTGGTGGCAAGCTCTTCTTTGGCGCCCTTGGATGATCATCAGAAGATCGCGCATGCGTTAAGCAATCACAGGTGGCAAAAGCTTTTTTTTCTTTTTTTTATCAAAGCAATACAAGTTGGCCTAGTTGTTGATTAACGTACGCAAAATCAGCGTTGGTGTTAAGATCGTACCTTTCGCGTTATTTGATCTCGGCAATTTCTTTGTTATTGAAAGTTCTCTTCGCTGCAGTAACATACAGTGTATCCTGAATCGATAGCGCGGGTTGCTGTCGCGTTTATTGTCATTTTGTCGTTGTCAGTGCTTGTGCTTGTGGGAAGGAGTGCTCACCTGCTTTGGTGAAACGCTTTAGCCTTTAATGTCAGAATGAAAGGCACGCCGCTTTTTAAAGACACCACGACATAGCTGCATCAATGCTGGCTGCTTGTTTATGTAGGACATCCCCATGACGTTTGGTTCACACATCGCGGTGATGGACAGCCGAACCTTATGTCTGTTCCGTTTCTTAAAAGACGAGTAGAACACAGCCCTTGCCACTGTTTTGTATTAATTACGCTCAGTCAACTTTTGTAGCAACCACGAGAAGTGCCATACGCGGCTTTTTGCTGAAATCGTTTCTCTTTCGTGGTCGTTAAGTAGGCGTATGGTTTGTTAGACTAATCTAATACGGAGGCCTGTTCAGTGCAGCACGTTCTTAAATTTACCCGCCGTAGTTGCTCAGTGGCTATGGTGTTGGGCTGCTGAGCACGAGGTCGCGGGATCGAATCCCGGCCACGATGGCCGTATTTCGATGGGGGCGAAATGCGAAAACACCCGTATGCTTAGATTTAGGTGCACGTTAAAGGACCCCAGGTGGTAGAAATGTCCGGAGTCCTCCACTACGGCGTGCCTCATAATCAGAAAGTGGTTTTGGCACGTAAAACCCCATAATTTTTAACGTTCTTAAATTTCTTGTCGTGTAGTCTAAATAAATAACATGTTCGTTCCGTATTCCGAAACGCAATTAAAAGCTTCCTGATAGAGTATTCCAGGAATACTGCCGGCAGGTTTACGTATTCTGCCATTTCAACTTGTTTTTGATCATTTCTGTGTTGGTAGCATCCGTGAAGAATAATGATCCAACGCACACGTTGTAATCTATTTGAATCCGAGTCTTTTAATAAATGGTTTTGTAAATTGTTTTATTTCATTCTATGCAACGAGTAAATTCATGCACTGTTTATCAACTACCTTCGCCTCGTGTAATCTTTAGATTTGTGCTCTACACCGCTCTGAAGCTATTCTGAAATGCTGGCAGCAAATAAGGCGTATGTACAGTGTGAGACGTCTGCGTAGCGATGTCACCAGGACGAAGCCGATGTGCGATGTTTGGGAAAAAAATGGTGATGACAGGAGTGGGCATCAGGTCTTAGGACACGTATGTAATCACGCGTATTCGGGACATATTCGAAGCAACTACAATCTTGAGAAAACGCAGTTAGGTAGCAATGCGTCGACTGTCAACGAGGGCCATGTAACCTCTGCTGTGGCGCCTATGAGCTTATGTCTTTGAGAACCTCAAAAGCGATTGTACCTATATGAGAAAGAATTTTTTGCGGAGTTCGTCACTGAACGTGGTTACAATGAAATAAATGCGTTTCCCTTGTCCATGCTGCGTTATCAGAGAGACCGGTATGTCGTATAACGTTCTGTTTCTACCTGTTCTTTGTTTTTTCTCCTTTTTTGTGTATCTGTCTGTATGTGGACGATGCTTGAAACTTTGCTTCGTGTGTAGTATGTAGACTCGACGACAAAATAGTGCGGGGTGCGCGAGCACGTGGGGAAACGTCCCTCCTCCCCTTCTAGCACCGCACCCCTGTTGTCGAGAGTGATGCCATGCGCGCATGCGCGTCCCTCGGAAACTGCAAGCGTGCATGTTTCCGCGCTTCCTCCTCGCGCGCCGGCAAGATCCGCATGTGGCCGCGAGGTGCCCCTCTTGCGACTGCAGCTGTGGCGGCTTCGACGGGCAAAACTGCGTGAAGCGTGAGCTTGCGTGCGCCGCTGCGGCAGCTTTTTGTCGAGTCACTAGCGCTGAGGCGTGGCTCACGCGGGGGGCCCGGTGGCGAACGCAAGAAGTCGTTTTTTTTTTTTTTTCTGCACTGCACATTTTCGTGGCCAATCTTCGTTAAGAACGGTTTAAGATTGGGCTTGTTGTTAAACCTGGCTTTAACGTTTGAGTAACAGCGCAAGGACAGCAGAGGGGACAGAAGAGAGAAGGGAGCATAGCTCTCTTCTGTCCACTCAGCAGTTCTTGCTCTGTTATTCAAAATTCAAATCAATCTTCGTTGTTTCTTTCTTTTTACGAACGGGGCGTTCTCCCGCAGAAGAGTGTGGTAGAAACCGCGCTCCATAGGAGACAGGCAAGATGAAAATGAACTCTTTATTTCCGTGGTATAAACGAACTTTTGCCCGTCAAAGCCGCCACAGCCCCGATCGCAAGAGGGAAACCTCGCGACTACATTCGGATATCGCCGGCGCGCAAGGAGTCTGATGCTTTCTTTCGGCGTAAAGCGATTTCCACCAATTAGTATAGGTGTCGCTTCAATGAGTGTCACTATACGTGTATTTGAAGGGGTACTTACATGTGCGTTTAGTTTCAGCTTTATAGAGAAGTGAGAACAGGACAGTGAGGACATTATAACGGGCTGTAGTCTGATGTCATTTCTTGTTTCTGCGTAAATCAATTTCCATAAATTACTATATTGTTTGCCTAAATAAGTGTAACTATCAGTGCAATTGCAGGGGTAGTGACAAGTGCGTCCAGTTATAGGGTTTCAGAGAAGTTAAAATAGGGCTCTGCGTGGATTCTTAGTGGCTTTGGGCTCATATTTCCAGAAAAGGATTTTGGAGAAATTCATGTATCCTTCGGCTAAATTAGTGTCACTAAATGTGCATTTGCAGGGGTATTTATGTGCGTCCAGTTTAGCTTTATATAGAAGTGAGAACAGGGCTTTGACGACATTCTAATGGGCTGTAGTCTAAAGATTTCTTCTATCTGCGTGAATAAAATTCCCTAAATTACTATATTCTTTGCCTAAATAAGTGTCATTATCAGTGCAATTGCGGGGGTGGTGATATGTGCGTTCAGGTACAGAGTTTCATAGAAGTGAAAATAGGGCTGTGCTTAGATTCTTAGTGGCTTTGCGCTTATATTCTTTCCAGAAAAAGCATTTTCCAGAAATTAATGTGTACTTCACCTAAATTAGCCTTACTAAACGGGCATTTACAGGGGTACCTATATGTGCGTCTACTTTAGCTTTATATAGAAGTGAGAACAGGGCTTTGAGTACATTCTAACGGGCTGTAGTCTAAAGTTTTCTTCTTTCTGCGTAAATAAATTTCCCTAATTTAAATAGTCTTTGCCTAAATTGGCGTCACTAAACGTGCATTTACGTGGGTAATTATATGTGCGTCCAGCTTGGCTTTATAAAGAGGTGAGATCAGGGCTTTGAGTACATTCTAACGGGCTGGAGCCTGATGTTCTCCTTTTTTTCCACCTAAATTAATTTCCATATATTACTATATTCTTTGCTTAATGAGTGTCACTAAACGCGCATTTGCCAGGGTACTCCTTATATGATCGTCCGGTTTCAGCCTTATATAGAAGTGAGAACAGAACTTTTAGGAGATGCTAACTGGCTATAGTCTGATGTCTTTTCATTTTCCCGCGTAAATCAATTTACATAAATTACTATATTCTTCGCCTTAATGAGTGTGATTATTAGTGCAATTTCGCGGGTAGTGAAATGTGCGTCCAGTTACAAGATTTCAGAGAAGTTAGAAAGGGGCTGCGCATACATTCTTGGTGGCCTTGGGCTTATATTCTTTCCAGGTATAGCATTTTCCAGGAATTCATGTATCCTTCGCCTAAATTAGTGTCACTAAACGTTGCATTTGCCGGGGTAATTATATTTGCGTCCAGTTTGGCTTTATAGAGAAGTGAGATCAGGGCTTTGAGGAGATCCTAACGGGCTGTTGTCGGATGTATCTCTTTTTTCTGCGTAAATCAATTTCCATAAATTACTGTATTCTTTGCCTAAAAGAGTGTCACTATACGTGCAATTGCAGGGGTAATTAAATGTGCGTCCATTTACAGGGTTTCAGAGAAGTGAAAATAGGGCTGTGCGTAGATTCTTAGTGCCTTCGGGCTTTTATTCTTTCCAGAAAAAGCATTTGCCAGAAATTAATGTATCCTTCACCTAACTTAGCGTCACTAAACGTGCATTATCGGGGGGTACTTATATCTGCGTCCCGTTTAGCTTTATATAGAAGTGAGAACAGGGCTTTGAGGACATTCTTACGGGCTGTAGCCTAAATGTTTCTTCTTTCTGCGTGAATCAATTTCCCTAAAAAATTATATTCTTTGCCTAAGTGAGTGTCACTATACGTGCAATTGCAGGAGTGATATGTGCGTCCAGTTACAGAGTTATAGGGAAGATAGAACAGGGCTTATCGTACATTCTATGTGGCTTTGTGCTTATATTCCTTTCAGAAAAAGTACTTTTCCGAAATTCATGTATTATTCACCTAAATTAGTGTCTCTAAACTTGGATATGCAGGGGTACCTATATGTGCGTCTAAATTCAGCTTTTTAGAGAAGTGAGAAGAGGGCTGTGAGGACATTCTAACGTGCTGTAGTCTGATGTTTTTTGTCTTAGAATATTGTAGAAAAGAATATTGTATTGAGAAATGAATACAGTAATTTCCATAAATTACTGTATTCTTTGCCTTAATGAGTGTCACTATACGTGCAATTGCTGGGGTAGTGATATGTGCGTCCAGTTACACGGTTTCTCGAGAAGTTAAAATAGGGCTGTGCGTTGATTCTTAGTGGCTTCGGGATTATATTCTTTCTAGGAAAATCGTTTTTCAGAAATTCATGCATCCTTCACCTAAATTAGTGTCATTAAACGTGCATTTGCTTGGGTACATATATCTGCGTCCAGTTTGAGGTTTTTATAGAAGTGAGAACAGGGCTCTGAGAACATTCCAAAGGGCTATAGCCTGACGTTTTCTTTTCTGCGTAAAGCAATTTCTGTCACTTACTATATTCGGCGCAAATGAGTGTCACTATACGTTCAATTTCAGGGGTTGTGATATGTGCGTCCAGGTAGTCGGTTTTAGAGAAGTGAGAAGAGGGCTGTGCGTACATTAGAACGAGCTGTTGCTTATGTTCTTTGGGGAAAAGCAATTTAGGCAAATTTCTGTATTCTTCTCATAATTTAGTGTCACCATACATTTATTTGCAGAAGTATTGATAACTGCGTCCATTTACACGTTTAATGACGGGAGAATAGGGCGTCGCGTTAATTTTAATGGGCTATAGGTTTAGGTTTCTGGAGGCGGGGGTAGCTATATGTGCGTCTAGTTACAGGGTTTTAAAGAAGTGGAAACAGGGCTGCGCTTACAATAAATAATTAAATATTATTAATATCATTTAAAATGTTTCATCATGAAAATAAAATGCCCACAAATTCAACTTGAAAGTAAATCTGTTCAAATAAACAGATCATGTAGGAGCCAAAATGTGCTTTCTCCGCTATATATGGTTGGCTTCCATATGGCTGTAGAAGTTTCCGGTGGGTCGCAGGCATGGGCCATTATTTATGAAAGTCTGGTTCCATTATTCTTAGTAGGCTGTTGTATTCGATAATAATGAAAAAATTAACGAAATTTTAAACGCCTAAATATCAAATTGAATAATTTGTTTTTGCACAGTTTTAAGTTCATCTTGGATTCACAATGTCGATTGTTCATTCACTTGCACAATATAAAGAACTGCTTGAAAAGCTAAAGGAGCACACTTGAGATATTTATTGTCTATGGCTCAAGAAGCGCTTGCAATTTGAAACTGGGATGTGTCTGTGGCATGTGAATGTGGTACCCTGAGCGTTGCGATGGCACAATAATGCAGACAAGTGTCCCTTGGTGATTAAAATAAGCTGCAATCTTCACCACCCTAGTGCTTACGCGCGTGTGTATCAGCCAAATATATATTTAACACAAAAAAAACTTTTGACAATTCCTAATTGATTGTCTACACAAGATTATGCAAAACGTTCAGGAAGGTAGGTTTTACGGAAAGGTTAACAAGGGTTTTCATAAAGAACGGATAGCGGGAGGTCATAGAAAGATTGAGATTATGAAAGCGCGCACTCACACCCACAGGGCCAGCACCTATCCAATGAACCCCGCTACGTAGACGACTACGGGCGCGTTGCCCGGAGGACCCGGGTCGGAGAGCGTCCCAGGCCGGCGCTGGAACACTTCGACCGAGCTCTCGACTCGCTGGCCGGACTCGAACATCGCCTCCGGTGGCAGGTTGTCCAACGTCACCAGGTCAACTGCGGTGTGCGAGGTACGGCGTAGAATCCTTTATGCATCATTGTTTTACTTTAGCCTCTTTAATGTGCATTGTCCTTTCTTGCCGCTTCGCTTTTTCGTACTAGACTTGTATCTTCCGCACTCATCAATGAGTCCCGAGTATGAGAATAACTTATGTGCTCCTATTGCTTTATCTGTGCTTTTAATAAACTGCAATTCCAAAGGTGCTCTCTATGCGCATAAATTTAGTAATGTCTTGGGATATGAAGACGGCTTCAAATTTATGGTGAAAACGGAAGTTACTAGTTTTAGAACTGTTTGAAAAGTATTCTGTCTTCAACTACTTCCGCTTCTGGCACTACTAGATTTGTATTTTATTCGGTTTTGAAAATTACTACTCACACGCACCTAATGAAAGTCAAGTACAAGCAAAATAGTGAACGAGAAAGATGAAAGTGGGTAACAATAAAATTCAAACAGCGCTAGACGACAGGACCAGAAAGAGGAGGAGACAAACACGGCGCTGAACTTACAACTGATTTATTTGAAGTAAGAAGTCAACTTATGCATACAAAACTGGGCACGCATGCGCCCGGTCATACATCGATGATCAGATACAAACTCCGGACAGCCGACATACGCACGCGATGTACCTACCTTGCAATCTACCCTTTATGCAGCAATGTCATTTCTTTCGCTGACAAGGTTAAAGATGTTTTGCTAACGCAACTATTCGATTTTCTGATGATATGGAATGCTTCAGCGACTTCTCTGGTAGTCTTGTCACTATGAAAAAATAACAATTGTGTATCGTCAAAGAAAGGTACGCATTCACGAATACTGCAATGCTTTGCCAAGTTAGTGTCTTTTTTGTCCAATGAATTGGCATGCTCCATTAGTCTAATATTGATGCAACGGCCTGTCTGGCCTATGTAAGTTTGACCACACGATAAAGGAATTTGGTAGACAGCGCCCTTCTTGCAACTGATGTACTTATTGACATGATTTACCTTGCAAGTAGCATTCCGTTTAAAGCCTTCCTGCTTCCTCTGAACTGCTGCCCCTAATTTACCCAGCTTCATCGGAGCAGAAAAAACGACCCTCACACCGGAGAACCCGGCTTCGTGCTTTGGTTTTAGCATAGATGTGGTCGATTTATTCTATTCTCTTCCCCATAATCAACTTCTGCAATGTGTTCAGAATTGCATCTCAGACCAAAACGATGAGTGCGCATTCCAAAATAATTGTGGCATTTCGAGTGGGTCTATCATGGAACTTTTATCCATTTATTTAGAGAATACCTATGTAATGTGGGAAGATAAAGTTTTCAAGCAAAAGTCGGGGGTGTGTATTGGTGCCAAAATGGCCCCAATACTTAGTAACATTTTTTAAGTTATGTTGACAGGAAAGTAGAGAAGGACTTAAATGGGGAAGGTATATTCGAATTTTTCGATACGTGGATGATTTCCTAAGTTTAGTTAGGTCTAAGGGGGCTGAATGTGTGCCTGACTTACTCGATGTTTTTTCTAAGCATGTGTCCGGACTGAGCTTCACATATGAGATCCCACAGAGGAACGTCCTGCAGTTCTTAGATCTTAAATTGATCTTTTTGTCTAACCATTTATGCTGGCGATACGCTCCCAGGAGTGAAAAACCTCTTGTAAACTACGCGTGTTGTCACTCTAAGCTTGTTAAATCCGGAATTGTAAGAGGATGTATTGGTATAGCTGTCAAAAAATCGTGTACTCATCAAATGTCCAGTAGCCTGATGGTCCAAGCCCAGAGATGCAGAGAGGCCGGTTTTCCAGATTCTGTAATTGTGGCTGGTGCCAATAAGATTATAAAAACGCTGAAATGTTCGGAACAGCCCAAAGAAAATGTTGCGGGGAAGAAAGTTGTTGTCATGCCCTATGAGCACGCGTTGTCACATCGTTTTAAGAGGGTAGGGGCCAAGTATGGTGTGAGGGTCGTTTTTTCTGCTCCGATGAAGCTGGGTAAATTAGGGGCAGCAGTTCAGAGGAAGCAGGAAGGCTTTAAACGGAATGCTACATGCAAGGTAAATCATGTCAATAAGTATATCAGTTGCAAGAAGGGCGCTGCCTACCAAATTCCTTTATCTTGTGGTCAAACTTACATAGGCCAGACAGGCCGTTGCATCAATATTAGACTAATGGAGCATGCCAATTCATTGGACAAAAAAGACACTAACTTGGCAAAGCATTGCAGTATTCGTAAATGCGTACCTTTCTTTGACGATACACCATTGTTATTTTTTCATAGTGACAAGACTACCAGAGAAGTCGCTGAAGCATTCCATATCATCAGAAAATCTAATAGTTGCGTTAGCAAAACATCTTTAATCTTGTCAGCGAAAGAAATGACATTGCTGCATAAAGGGTAGATTGCAAGGCACGTACATCGCGTGCGTATGTCGGCTGTCCGGAGTTTGTATCTGGTCATCGATGTATGACCGGGCGCATGCGTGCCAAGTTCTGCATGTATAAGTTGACTTCTTACTTCAAATAAATCATTTGTAAGTTCAGCGCCGTGTTTGTCTCCTCCTCTTTCTGGTCCTGTCGTCTAGCGCTGTTTGAATTTTATTGTTACCATGGGACACCAACTCGCCCAATCCGCTGCCCTTCCGAAAGTGGATGATCGTCCACAAGATATAGCAGGTTCCCATCGTGCTCATTCAAAGCACGTGCAATGACAGCCTGTGGTCTGGTGCGCTGTTAGCTTTCAGTAGAGCTAGTTTTGAAAGGCATACAGTTTAAGAGCAGGAACGAACGTAGGCTTACGTTGTTGTCGGAGGGACTCTAGAAAGCCGGACAAGGAAAGTCGATGTAGGAGACTTACGGGAGCAGTACACGTAGCTTGCCGTGGTACACCGGGCGACCTATCGATATGATGGCCATTGGAAGAAGAAAGATAGTGATGTACAACTCGACTTCTTTATTTAGTCACTTGGCTAGATGCAAACTATGAAAGCACTATGTACCGATCCAAATATTCATGGCTGCTTGTGTCGCTCAACTGCAGTTCCCAAATATATACTAGTTATAGTACTGCCCGCAATGTATATATACTGTTTGGCTTGCATATGCTGCAAGACAAGACTAAAGTTACATCTGGGAGGAAACTTTGCTGGTGGAGGAGGAGAAGGAGGAGGAGGAACTTTATTATTGCAGAAACCGTTGCGCGGTTTATTCCTGGGTGGTTCCCTCTGACAGGGCTCCACTGGCGATCGCGGCTCGCCGGGCCTGGTCGAGGGTCGCCAGTTGGCTTCCCAGGTCCAGTTCGGAGAGTCTCGCCTCCCAAGGCCACATAGTGAGTGTGTGTGTTGTGACTCGTGGCGAAATTGCCTCGCCCGGATGGTTGGCGCATTCGTGTGTTATGTGTGCGAGTGTCGCTGTGCGGTTGCTACACCAGGGACATGTCCGGGACGTATATCTATCTGCGGAGATTGCGTGTAGATGAGACAAGTGTGGGCATGTGTTAGTTTGCAGGCGGCGCCAGTCCCATGCCTGGAGTTTATTGAGAGCTTTGTGTGGGGGAGCGTATTGTGTTCTTCCGAGACGTTGGTCCTGTAGTATTTGTTGACCTGTCGTTAATAACTCGTCGGTCGCTCGTCGGTCTGTCGGGGGCTGAAGAACGGTGTGGTCTGCCGCTCGGCTAGTGAGACCTCGAGCTGCGCAGTCCGCCTCTTCGTTGCCCCGCAGGCCTTCGTGCCCGGGGCACCAGACGATACCGTGGGTCCATTCTAGTGAGCGACCCAGGATTCGAATGGCTTGTATAGGGAGTGTTCCATTCATATGTAAACGACATGCCGCTTGTGAATCCGTAAGGACGCGGGCGGGCCTTCCCTTGCTCTCGGCGTCGCGAAGTGCGAGAGCGATCGCTGCTGCTTCTGCTGCTGCGCTGCATGTGGCGCGGATGGAGGCAGAGACTACCAGGTTCCCCTGATTGACAACGGCGATTGTGTATTTGGGCCCGCAACGTGGTGACGAGGGATACGGGCTAGCGTCCGTGTAGTATGTATCTGGGCCTCTGAAACAGCGTTTGTGCAACATGCGGGCACGCGCTGCTCTTCTCTCTTGATTGTGGGTGGGGTGCATGTTCTTGGGGATAGGGTAGGCAAACCTGACATGGTAAACAAGTTGTAGTGACATTGAGGCAAGGGGCTTATATACACTAAGGTCTGGTGCATGGAAAGGTTTAATGCTCACTATGGCACATCAGTCCTAAAGTTCAAGTGGTAATTCTGCTTACAGACGGCCAGTACGTATGTAATCAAAAAGGGCATTGCGGCAACTGGTGCAAAAGTTTTTTGTTTTGTGGGCTTTCTCGTATGCACGTCAGGTACGAGTAATCTCGTAAAATCATATTACCCGCATTTTACTGATATGCAATATTAAATTTTGAGCAAGGAGGTTGTTTGCTAATGAAGTTAATCTTTCTCTCTTCAAGCACACAAGTCAAGCAACCTTACCCATACTGGTCGTTTGAGCTACGTGATGCGAATCATGACAATTGTGCCCAGCACTTTCTATGAAATGTGCACACACTGTATGTGTTACGTCAGCATGGTGTTGTTGCATTCTGGTCTTTTATTCTTTGCCGTATATAACAAGGAAACGGGAGGTACTGGCATTCAATAGTTTTGGGTTGCTATTTTAAGGTTGAATTTTTTTTTTGTGCAGGGCTCCTTGCCCCCAGGAGACAGGGACCTTTCTTTCTACAACTGAACATTAATAAGTACAACATGCACCTGAGTTTTAGGTAATAAGAGCAGATCGAATCACTGACTATCCATACTTAGGTTTTCACAGACAGAAAACCACTATGACATGCAGTCTTTCTATAAAGTCGCCCATCTAGATTTAATTGCTTTAATCGTAGCCGCATCCTTATCTGAGCATGTGATGCTTTGAACTTCCTTTGGCCATTCGCCAACATAGTTGTCAGTATATTACCGCATTCGCACATTGCAGATAGTGTACGTGGCTGTATCCTGCAGATGGTGATCTACCTCGTGTCATCGTGGTGAAAGTCTCATAGGAGGGTGGGTGAGTGGTCATGATGACGATGCGCCCGTTGGTGGCCTGTTGGACATAATAGATGAAGAATAAGCTGTCGAGGATGTCCATGCCAGAAGTGGAATGATCGATCGATGCCATATCTGCATTAACAAATTGAAGGTGGCTGCGTGAACAATATAAACACCACTGAAGTGTGTTGTTAGCAGCAGGCATCATCAGTAAACAACATTGCGCCCAGACATGGAATTCAGTGCGCGAGACTGTGGCAAGAGCTATAAGCAGTTAGAATAGACGAGAACGTATGGCATCATTGAATGTCATTCAATTTACATTAGCGCTGACAGTTTTGCCCCGAGCTCGTGACTTCACTCGCATGGAGTCATGTCGTATGGAGTACAGTGGATAGGTGGGTTACGTAGACTATCCACAAACGTCGCAACTCTTGCACAGTATTCCAGGGGCAGCGGGCTCACGTGTTTCGTACTGGTTATGCTATGGAAGACTAATGACGATTGCAAAAGTTTAGGATACTCATCAGAAACACAAACCCATAGGTGAAGCTTTTCCGCACCAGCTTTTATATAGATCCACGTTGCACCGTTTCCCAGTCAATGTAGTACCGTAGTGGTAGTTCCTTGTTTACTGAAATAAATGAACAAAGTAATTAAGAACACGAAATTGCTATTGACTGCGCTGTAACGTGGCTGTAAGTGTTTGGCGCAGTCAATGAATCAGTGAGCTCAGGAATACACGTAGGCTGCGATTCTCACTCTGGCCTTGGTATCACATCCAGGTCCACCTGCCTCCTGGAGCAGCGAGGTGAACAGCATCGGGTGTCCCACGCCCAAGTCAGGCCACAGCTGCCAATTGCGAGCAACGTATGTGACACAGTGCACCCTCTTTGGTGGCGGCATGAGCAGTCCGTGATGTCTCCGCGCAGCCGGCTACTACACCTTGGATGTCGGTTGGCCAGGATGTACAGCAGGGTGGAACCTTCTTGCTCTGCCTGTTGAAGTTCAAAGATAATTGCTTAAGTGGCTCGGCCGCTCATATCCTCAGATATCTACGTTTTGCTACATTTTTACATTATTTTATGATAGCGATGCGCCGTTTTCACGATATTTGAAGTTAATAATGAACCAGCTGTCGCTGTAGATGTCGATGCAAACAAATGCACCGCTTTGGTTTATCCGACGCGCAAGGCTGCGCACTAAGACTTACTGAATATGCGAAATGTCAAAAGAATGTGTAAGAGCGATACGAAAAGTGAGATTCAAGCGCGGAAATCTGCGACAGCAAACTCCAAGGCCGCCGCGTCGGCAGGTGGGACTCGTTGCGCCTTTAACGGCCGCATTGTTTGCTCAACAGCGTGCGTAGGCTTGCTCATCCAGTAGTCGGCGAGTGTGGCATGCCTTCCAGGTCCGACGTGCTTCCCTGGAGAAACAAAACGCGATCTGCGAAACGCATAACCGACGCACACTAAACATGGGCGCGGCTGCACAAACCAACGCTCGAAAGCCCCGGCACCCTTCGAAACATTTCCAGCGGCATGCAACAAAGGGCATCACAGCAAAGTGGAAAAGGCGGATTAGCAACGAAAGCATGCTGTGAACTACTTTTCTTTTTTGAGCTGGACATTTTCGGTCTAACCCCGAGATCCGGAATAATCGTTCATCATCATCACTATCATCATCATCATCATCTTATCTTATGTCTACTGCAGGACGAAGACCTCTCCCTGCGATCTCCTATTACCGCTATCCTGGGCCAACCCATTACAACTTGGCCTGCGAATTTCCTAATTTCATCACCCCACCTAGACTTCGCCGTCCTCGACTGCGCTTCCCTTGGCACCCAATCTGTAACACAAATGGTCAACCGGTTATCCTATGCATTACATGACCAGTCCAGCTCCATTTCTTACTCTTAATGTCACATAGAATATCGGCTATCCCTGTTTGCTCTCTCATCCACACCACTCTTGTCCTGTCTCTTAACGTTATGCCAAGCATTTTTCCTTCCATTGCTCTTTGTGCGGTGTTTTCAAGCTTCTTTGTCAGTGTCCAAGCTTCTGCCCTATATGTTAGCACCCTTAGAATGCACTGATTCTACACCTTCCTTTTTAATGATAATGCTTAGCTTCCAGTCAGTAGCTAGGCGTATGCGATACAACCCATTTTTATTCTTCTATGAATTTCCTCATGATCAGGGTTCCCTGTGAGTAATTGACCTAGGTAAACATACTCCGTACAGACTAGACGCTGACTGGCGATCCTGAACTCTTGTTCTCTTTCCCGCTATTGATCATTACGTTTGTCTTCTGTATATTAACCTTCAACCTCACTCTTACATTCTCTTCGCTAAGGACCTCAATCATTTGTTGCAACTCGTCCCCGATGTTGCTGAACAAGACAATGTCATCTGCAATTCGATGGTTGCTAAAATATTCGCCGTCGATCCTCACTCCGAAGCCTTTCCAGTTTAATAGCTTGAATACTTCCAAGTACGCGGTGAATAGCAATGGAGAGATTGTGTCTCCTTGTCTGACCCCTTTCTCTATAGGTGTCTTCCTACTTGGGGAGAATTAAGGCATCTGTGGAATCTCTGTATATACTTTCCAATAGATTTACGTAAGCTTCCTGTACTCCTTGATTACGTAATACGTCTGACTGCTGGTATCTCTACTGAATCAAATGCCTTCTTATAATCTATGATAGCCATATAAAGAGGATGACTCTACTCTGCAGATTTCTCGATTACCTGATTGATGACATGGATGTGTTCCATTGTAAAGTATTTCCTGAAACCTGCCTGCTTCCTTGGACTAAAGACCAGTGTTGCCCTTATTCTATTCGATATTTTGGTGAATATTTTATATAATCCTGGAAGTAAGCTAACGGGCCTATAATTTTTCAATTATTTAACATCTCGTTTTTGTGAATTGATATAATGTTGGTATTTTTCCAGTTGTCCGGGACCCTTGAAGTCAATAGACAGTTCGCATAAAGGGCTGCCAGTTTTTGAAGCATTATGTCTCCTCCATCTTTGATTAAATCGGTTGTCGATCCATCCTCTCCTACCGCTTTTCCCGGTTTCATGTCTTGCAAGGCTTTCCTTCCTTTATCGCTAGTTACAGAAGGAGCCTCTGTACCCTGTTCATTACTAAGAATACAGGTATTGTGGCTGCTTTGGGTGCTGCGCAGGTCAATATAGAATTTATCCGCTGCTTTTATTATACCTTCGAGATTGCTGATGATATTACCCTGCTTATCTTTCAGTGCATACTTCTTGATTTGACCCATGCCAAGTTTCCTTCTCACTGATTTTATGCTACGTCCAATTTTTACTGGTTCCTCAGTCTTTCTCACGTTATAATTTCAATTATCACTTTTTTCCTCCTTGTTGATCAGCTTTGACAGTTGCCGGAATTCTATCCGATCTCTTGAGTCGGACACTTTCATTGTCCATTCTTTATCAGGTACTTTGTTACTTGGGAGAGCTTACCTACTGGTTGCCTTGATGCCTTACCTACCACTTTAATTGCTGCCTCTGAAGCCAGCCTAGTTACGGTTTCATTTATTAGTTGTGTGTCATCTTCATCTCTCTATTCTAAGGCCGAAAGTAGCAGCTTGCACTGGTCTGCTTTTACCGCTACTGCGTCTAGGTTGGCCTGTTTCTTCTTGAACAATTTTTCTCTCTTCAAATCGAAGTGAATCCCAGACCTCACTATCCTATGATCACTGCCCTTAAGCTACCTACCACTTCTACATAATGCACTATGCTGGGACAGGCAGAAAGTAGGAAATCAATTATTTCTCTTGCTTCACCATTAGCGCTTTTCCAGCTCCACTTTTTGCTCCTACGCTTCTTGAAGAAGGTGTGCATTGTTCGCAGCTTTTTCCTTTTCACGATTTCTACCAAGATCTCTCTTCGTGTGTTCCTGAAACCGACTCCCTAGTTGCCAATTGCTTGTTCGCCAGCCTGTTTTTTCCCCACATTTGCATTGAAGTGGCACTCAGCCAGCACTCTACCAAGTGCTCACTGAGGTTGCACTTTTCTCATCACAAATTCAACATCTTCATAAAAGTGATCTATTTCATCATCAGCGTGGCCGGAGTTTGGAGCATAAGCCTGTACTACCTTTAATCTATACCTCTTATTAAGTTTGGTTAAGGCTACTGCTAGCCTCTCATTATTGCTGTAGAATTCGTCAATGTTGCCTGCTATGTCCTTATGGATTAGGAATCCTACTCCGCTCTGCTTCTTACCTAGAAGTCCCCTATAACAGAAGACGTGGCCATTTGTCAGCCTCACCAGTTCTTGTAACGTCATTAAGGCCAACACTATCCGAAACAATGCTGCATAGTTCCCCAAGGAGTCCTGCTAAGCTAGCTTCACTCGAAAGAGCTCGGGTGTTATATCTTGCCAGTGTCAGTTTCCATTGGCGGAATAATTTGCTGGTACTCAACTTCATAAAGCACAAATCGTGGAAGTATAAATAGATAAATAGGCAGCACAAGTAAATCAATCAATAAATTGCGATACAGTTTAGATGCTGTGGTCAGCGCTCCGTAAACGGCGCTAGCAGCCAGGGTCCGTAAATTTCCTCTTCCTGCTTTCCGTATCACCGACTCTCTGCCAAACAGTATGCAAATTCCTGAAAACTGAGTAAAACACGCGACAAGCATTTGTTTCTTCCTGAAGGAGTTGCCAGCCCTCTCTTTCTTATTACATTTCCAGAGCAACGGGCTCACCGGAAGTGGCGATTACGGAGAGGATGTCCCCACCACGGACTTCAAACGGCAAATCCCTCGATCGGGAGCAACTTGGTGCGAGATCACCGAACAGCCGCTGACCCAGGCTGGAGAGGTTCAGCTCGAATGTCGAGTCTCGAACCTGCGTCAGAGTGGCCACATTTATCGTCACGACAACGAGGCAATTGACACCATTGCTGGAAATGCCGACAGACGCGTTGTTATTTCCCCACACACACACACAATAATAAAGAGACTCAGAACAGCGCTGGCCACAAGGCCAGAAGAGGACGATATCGGCGTGCAGCGCCGATGACGTACAAAACGACTAACGTAGCACGAGTCCAACCCGTAAGTATTTGTGGGGAGATCTTTGCGTAGCCTAAGGAGAGTTTTGGGCGAGTCATCGAAATATAGCACCGATAACAAGGGAGCTTGCCGAGTTATCGAGCTGGTAAAGGCAGGGGAAAGACAAGGGATGGAATGAAATGGTGGTGGGTGCCATTGTTTGTTCAAAGAACTGAAAACCGCGTACGCCTTCGAAATTTGATGTACTGACAGCAGCGTGTGCCGTTCGTGTAGTGGGTTTTTCACATGCTCACGAAGGTGGTTTAGGACCCCTCTTAACCCTTCAATGTCCCCGGCATCTTCTGTATGCTGCGTCGTTTCAGAATTCGAAATTTAACTTTGCGCACGTCAAGCGCAAGTAGCGATGTTAATTGGCTGGATTCGGGTGTCAGGTGTGCGTAGCTTAGAAATAATACCTGCAGTGGCGATTATGCTTACTCGTATATTCCGTTAAATTTAGCGCAAATATGTCGGAAAAAGAGTTGTGAATTTCCCTTCATGTAGACGTGTGTTTGGGCATTACAGGGTTAAATACTTCCCCCTTATATGCTTTTGGTGTCGATGTTGTTCGGTGCTTTGAACCTCAATCTCTACCAAGTATTTAGAAACTTCAGCAGCCAGCGGCATCGTACGCGGACAACGAAACTTGCGACGCGCGTCTTGCATTCCTATTCACAGCGCATCTTGAAGACGTACGACAGGTTTAGTACGATGAGAAGTGTCTCGTGATGGCTTATGACACGCGCCGCTTGACTGGTGCCTACGTATTGATTGCGTAGACGGGAAAGGTATCCGTGCCATTGGCATGTTGCGTAAGCTAAGCAGTCGCCGTATGAGAATGGAGAGGCACTGCATTGTCGCGTGTGCTTTCGTACTATTTTGTGGTTTCATCGCGCAGATTTGTGGTGCTCCGCGCGCCTTTTCCCTTGGAACAAACACCTGTACGCTCCTGCTTCTCCGAAGCTCTTCGAATTGTTCTGCCTGTAGAGTCGAGATTTCCTTCCCTCGTGCAGCTAATGCATTTCGGCTCTTGCAAATGTTCTTGAGAATTTACGGAGCCGCCGCTAAGACTTTCTGAAACTTCCCCGCCAGCGTTAATTCTATGAATTGGATGTCATATCATTGTGATGCAAAATTTCTCCAGCACATTTTGCGACATGTGCGCATATGCCGACTACAAACTAAAAGCTGTGAAGGGTTGTCCCACCGGCAGAGCCTCATCTTTATTTTCGTGTGTGACTCACTCGGAGATATGCTTTGCATTGTGTACGAATGCTTACGAGATTGGAAATAAACTTCAAGTGAATTAACGCCCTGGGTGTCTAGTGTCCCTCTATTTTCCTCGTGTGAACATCGCATGCCGGTGATTCGCTCACTACCTACAAGATAGTACATTCATATTTGCATTGCCGGGTAGATCAGTTTTCTTTGCATCGACAAGCGGCAGAATGTCGTCAATCAACCGGCGAAGGCAACGAGGTAAATTCGTTTTACGAGTAGGCCCAGGTCTCCCTTTGACAGCAACTGAACAGCGTCTTATCGCAACACGTCGCAGCGCTACCAAACCGGGTCAAAGACTGAAGTGTAATTGAAGCCTGTATAACTATTCGGCGCCATTAGAGTCCCTGCACAGCTACGCTACGCCGCTGCAATGTGGACGTAGAGTCTAGCGTCGCCGCGCAGCCAGCGTAAGTGGCGGCGTCCTGTGGGCATAAGCGTGGGCAGCGCGGAGATAGAGTACGTCTGATCTCGTCAGCAGCATGCACTGTGACAGCGTAGGCCACGATAACAGCCTAGCTGGCCAAGCTACTGGTCGACAAAAGAACTGTAAACGGTGTGCCGTTCCGGTAGCCGAGTGGCTTCAGTGTTCAACTCGTATCCTTCAAGACGGTGGTTCGATTCCCGCCGCCTGCATCGTTGTGGAAAAAAAAATACCACAGCGATGCGGGTGTCGAGGCTCGAGCTATCGTAAAGACGGCAGTTCGAACCCCGGTGCCTGCATCGTTGAAAGAAAAAAAAAAGAGACGGCGATGCGGATGCCGGAGCTCGAAGTGTCGTCCATGAAGGGTCGAGGTGGACGCGATGCTGGGTCCCGGAACGCAGAAGGCCACTTGCATCCTAGTACCGCCATACGCACATGGCCAATGCGCGGATTGTAGGCGGTGCGCATGTCGGCACTAGGGCGCAGATGGCCTCTGGCAGTTCCGGCACCCAGCTGTACTCTCGGCCGCCGGAATGTGGTGGATAAGAGGGAGTTTTGTGTCATGGTGCACACCATTTCCTCTCGCTATCCCCCGGGTATCCTAAGAGGGTGGATACCTGCTGCTTTTGTGGGAAGTGCGAAGCGCACCCCCACGGAGAACGGCGACGAAGAGACGACGTAACACCTACCTGTAACCCCCCCTAGAGAAAGCCGACCCGGCCCACCTTTAAGAGACCAGCCCCCCCCTGCCAATCTTTTGCCGCGCGATCTCTGTAGAGGTTCGCCCTCTCGCGGCAAAAGAGCGAAGGCGGCGGGGCTCGTCTCTTAGAGGTGGGCCGGGTCGGCTTTCTCTAGGGGGGGGGGGGGGGGTCTCTTAGAGGTGGACGGCGCTTTTCTCTAGGGGGGGTTTGGTCTCTCAAAGGTGGGCCGGGTCGCTTTTCTCTAGGGGTCTCTCACACGTGGGTTCACTCTGTGGGTGTTATGTCCTCTCTTCGTCGCCGGGGTGCGCTTCGCACTTCCCACAAAAGCAACAGGTATCCACCCTCTTAGGATACCCGGGGGATAGCGAGAGGAAATGATGTGCACCATGACACAAAACTCCCTCTTATCCGCCACATTCCGGCGGCCGAGAGTACAGCTCGGTGGGAGGTCCGGCACCCAGCTGTACGGCAGCGTAACTCCCAGGGGGTCACCTGCGTCATAGTGCCGACGTCCGCACCGCCTTCAATCCGCGCACTGGCCATGCGTACGGCGGTACTACGATGCAGGAGGTCCTCTGGGGTCCGAGACCCAGCCTACATGGTCCACCTCGACCCTTCACGGACGACACTTCGAGCCCCGGCATCCGCATCGCTGCGTTTTTTTTTTTTCACAACGATGCAGGCAGCGGGAATCGAACCACCGTCCTGAAGGATAGGAGTTGAACACTCAGGCCGCTCGACCACCGCAACGGCACACCGTTTACAGTTTTTTTTGTCGACCAGTAGCTTGGCCAGCTAGGCCTTGTCGCCGCCCATGCTCTCACAGTTCATTCTGCCGACGAGACAAGACGTGCTCCACCCCGCTCTGGCCATGCTTATGCGCACAGGAAGCCGCCAGTCACGCTGGCTGCGCGGTGACGCTACACTGTTCGTCGTCGACTTTGCCGCGGCGTGGCACTAGAACCGTTACATACGCTTGACTGGTGCCATTTTGTCCACGCAGAAAGACAAATGATGTAAACGGCAACGTAAGTGCGCATGCGTTATTTTGTACGTAGTGAACGCATCATTCGTATGCGAGACATTCATGACGAAAACAAAGTCAGACTCGACACGCATGGCGTTAATTCAAGGAAAGTTTATTTCCAAGCTAACAAGCGGTTGTCCATGAGGTAAAGCATTTTTCTGGTTGCAATGCGCGCGCGCGCACACACACACAAAATCAAGAGACTGCCTGTAGACTGATGTTCTCAGCTTCGTTCACGTAGTCTACATGCGCGCATTCGTCGAAAATCGCAAGTATGCATGTCAAAACTAACGCTGGCAGAGAAATGACCGGTTTCAGAACCTCTTCGCGGCAACTCCTAAATGCTGAAGCCCGTTTGCAAGCCGACCGGCGGCACCTGCACGAGAGAAGGCAATCGAAATTTTGGAGGCAGAACCTTTGGAACACCTTTCCAAAGCCGTCGGTTAAGCGAGAGAGAGGGTGGAGCACCCGAGAAAAGTACGCGATAAAACTGCAAAACGGGGAAGTACATGCACCATTTAAGTGGCTCGTCAATCATATACGGCGATTGCTTAGCTTACGCAAAATTCCAATGGCACGGGTACCTATCCCGTCTGCGCAATCAATACGTAGGCACCAGTTGAGAGGCGCGTGTCATAAGCCATCACGACATACATTTTTTTTTCAACGTACTCAACCTGTCGTACGTCCAAGATACGCTGTGGAGTGGAAGTCACCTGTCACATATGGTTTCGTTGTTCGTTTACGAGGCCGCTGGCTGCTGAAGTTTCTAAGTACTTTGGAGAGAGTGCGTTTCAAAGCGCCGAACATCGACACTAAAACACATATGGGGAGTATTTAACCCTGTAATGCCCAAACACAAGTCTACATGAAGGGAAATTCAGAATTTTTTTCCCAATTTCTCGCCATGGACGCCATATTTGCGCTAAATCTAACGGAACATACGAGTAAGCATAATTGCCACTGTAGTTACTAATTTGATTTCTAAGCTACGCACACGTGACACCCGAATCCAGCCAATTAACGTCGCTACTTGTGCTTGACGTGCGCAAACTTGAATTTCGAAATCTGAAACGGCGCAACCTACAGAAGGTGCGTTGGGCACTACAGGGTTAAAAGGGTCCTGAACCACCTTCGTGACTATGTGAAAGAAAACAATACGTGAACGGCACACAGTGCCGTCAACATATCAAATTTCGAAGGCGTACGTGGGTTTCAGTTCTTTGAACTATGAATGGCACCCACCACCATTCCACTCCTTGCCTTTCCCCTGCCTTTACCAACTTAACTCGGCAAGCCCCCTTGTTACCGGCGCTATTTTTCGATGACTCGCCCAAAACTCTCCTTGGGCTACGTCAAGATCTCTCCACAAATACTTACGGGTTAGACTCGTGCTACGTGAGTCGTTTTGCACGTCATTGGCCCTGCACGCTGATATCGTCGTCCTCTTCTGGCCTTGTGGCCAGCGCTGTTTTGAGTCTCTTTATTATTGTGTGTGGGGGGGAATAACAACGCGTCTGTCGGCATTTCCAGCAATGGTGTCAATTGCCTCGTTGTCGTGACGATAGATGTGGCCACTCTGACTCAGGTTCGAGACGCGACATTCGAACTGAACCTCTCCAGCCTGGGTCAGCGGCTGTTCGGCGGTCTCGCACCAAGTTGCTCCCGATGAAGGGATTTGCCGTTCGAAGTCAGTGGTGTGGGACATCCTCACCGTAATCGCCACTTCCGGTGAGCACGTTGCTCTGGAAATGTAATAAGAAAGAGAGGGCTGGCAACTCCTTCAGGCAGAAACAAATGCTTGTCGCGTGTTTTACTCAGTTTTAAGGAATTTGCACACTGTTTGGCAGAGAGTCGGTGATACGGACAGCGGGAAGAGGAAACTTACGGACCCTGGTTGCGAGTGCCGCTTACGGAGCGCTGACCATACCATCTAAACTGTATCACACTTTATTGATTTACTTGTGCTGCCTATTCATCTATTTATACTGCCACGATTTGTGCGTTATGAAGTTGAGTGCCAGCAAATTATTCCGCCATTGCAAACTGACACTGGCAAGATATAACACCCGAGCTCTCCCAAGTGAAGCTCGCTTAGCAGGACTCCTTGAGGAACTATCCGGCATTGTTTCGGATATCATTCGCCTTAATGACGTTACAAGAACTGGTGAGGCTGACAAACGGCCACGTCTTCTGCTATAGGGGACTTTTAGGTAAGAAGCAGAGCGGAGTACGATTCCTAATCCATAAGGACATAGCAGGCAACATCGACGAATTCTACAGCAATAATGAGAGGGTAGTAGCAGTCGCAATCACACTTAATAGGTATAGATTAAAGGTAGTACACGCTTATGCTCCGGTCATGATGATGAGGAAACATATTAGTTTTATGAAGATTGTTGAAATAGTGATGAATAAAGTGCAACCTCGCTATACTGTAGTAATGGGCGACTTCAATGCAAAGGTGGGAAAAAAGCAGGTTGGCGAACAAGCAATTGGCAACTAGGGAGTCGATTTCAGGAAGACACGAGGATAGATGTTGGTAGAATTCGCGGAAAGGAAGAAAGCTGCGAATAATAAACACCTTCAAGAAGCGTAGGAGCAAAAAGAGGAGCTGGAAAAGCGCGAATGGTCAAGCAAGAGAAATAATTGATTTCGTACTTTCTGCGTGTCCCAGCTTAGTGCATTATGTAGAAGTGGTAGGTAGTTTAAGGGCAGTGATCATAGAATAGTGAGGTCTAGGATCCACTTCGATTTGAAGAGACAAAAATTGTTCAAGAAGAAACAGGCCAATCTAGACGCAGTAACGGTAAAAGCAGACCAGTGCATGCTGGTACTTGCAGCCTTAGAATAGAGAGATGAAGATGACACACAACTAATAAATGAAACCGTAACTAGGCTGGCTTCAGAGGCAGCAATTAAAGTGGGCGGTGAGGCATCAAGGCAACCAGTATTGAAGCTCTCCCAAGTAACAAAGTACCTGATAAAGAATGGACAAAGAATGAAAGTGTCCAACTCAAGAGATCGGATAGAATTCCGGGAACTGTCAAAGCTGATCAACAAGGAGGAAAAAAAGGATAATCGAAATTATAACGTGAGAAAGACTGAGGAAGCAGTAAAAATTGGACGTAGCATAAAATCAGTGAGAAGGAAACTTGGCATAGGTCAAATCAAGAAGTATGCACTGAAAGATAAGCAGGATAATATCATCAGCAATCTCGAAGGTATAATAAAAGCAGCGGATAAATTCTATATTGACCTGCACAGCACCCAAAGCAGCCACGATACCTGTATTCTTGGTAATGAACAGGGTACAGAGGCTCCTTCTGTAACTAGCGATGAAGGAAGGAAAGCCTTGCAAGACATGAAACCGGGAAAAGCGGCCGGAGAGGACGGATAGACAATCGATTTAATCGAAGATGGAGGAGACATAAGGCTTCAAAAACTGGCAGCCCTTTATGCGAACTGTCTATCGACTTCAAGGGTTCCAGACAACTGGAAAAATACCAACATTATATTAATCCACAAAAACGAGACGTTAAAGAATTGAAAAATTATAGGCCCGTTAGGGGTCTTCCAGTATAATATAAAATATTCACCAAGGAAATCTCCATTAGCATAAAGGCAACACTGGACTTTAGTCCAAGGGAACAGGCAGGTTTTAGGAAGGGAGATTCTACAATGAATCACATCCATGTTATCAATAAGGTAATCGAGAAATCTGCAGAGTACAGTCATCCTCTTTATATGGCTATCATGGATTATAGAAAGGCATTTAATTCAGTAGAGATACCAGCAGTCATAGACGTGTTACGTGGCCGAGATGTACAGGGTGTTCCTTTACGAAAGGGAACACGCGAGCGCGTGGCCTGTGCTCTGCGGAGGCTGCTTAGAGCTTAGAGCAGATGGCGCCACGTCAACTTGTGGCGCCATCTGTTGGCGGCCAGAATAAGCAGACACGGCTGATAGGCAAGCGGTTGCTTGCCTATCAGCCAGGTGGATGCGCAACAGACTGGGCCTGCAACGTCGCGTCTGCTACTAGCAAACCGCGCTTGGTACGCTAGCACACTGGAAACGTGGACGGACCCGCGAGTTAATAAGCACTCCCAATACATTTTATGCGTAAGCATTCTTTGGCGAGTACCGCAACAAGATGTGCCCACCATGTAAAAAGTGTAATACATTTTATTAGTACAAGAATGCGCAGTGTACGAAGTTACGACATTTAATCATTATATTAGCGTAAGTGTAGATTGGTAGCTTTAAAATCGACAAAAAACGATTGAAAAAAATTATTAACGATAGTAACCATAGATAAGAAGCGGGTTCATAGAAAATGCACGGGATCGAAGCCTATAGCAAGGGTGGTCTAACTTAAATTTGGGGATGGGGCAACTTGAACTTTGGGGGTGGGCCAACTTGACATCTGGAGGTGGGTGAACTTGAAATTTGGGGGTGGGCAAACTTGAAATTTGGGAGTGGGCCAAACTGAAATATGGGCGTGGGCTTATGGACGCTTTGACAACTGTAGTAGAGTTTCTGCATACTTTTTTTGCAGTACGGAGCTCTGGCTCCTCACTCAAGCCATAGCGTGAACAAACCTCACCTGATTCGGAGCGGTTTGGGAGAGAAGTGCACTCAGGTGAAACTATAGCTTGGGTAAGTAAACGTAATTATCTCTTTAAGCAATTATTCATGCTGTTCTTTTTATCATGACGACATTTGCTCAATTACTTATTTAGCCTTCCTTAAAGTTATGATGGAGACGTCTGCATCTGTAATTAATAATTAAGATTACTTAAGTAGGTCTAACTAATCTCAAGTTACCCTTGATTATTCTTGATTAGGCTCTGTTGGTTTAACCTTAGTAACTCTAAATTACATGATCTTGGATTGTAGCGCGAAGTGACAGACTAGAAGCAGGCAGGACGAGCGCTAACTCTGAACTAAATTTTTTACCGTACCAACTCGCCCAACTTTCTATCCTTTTGCATTACAACTCTTGATTAGTCTAACAATTTAACATAGATTTTAATTAGCCTCGCTATTTCTAATTACCTTCAAATAATCGCCGTTACGCTTAACTAATTTTATCGTAAATAATCTTGGTAGCCTTTATTAACCTTAATTACACTTATACCTCTCTGTACTGACTATATATAGTCATAATAATAAATCTCAGTAGCCATACGTAGTCATAAGGCATAGGACCTCACGTACACCTATACGCGCAGTGCTTCGTGTCACGCGCTACAGAGAGACAAACAGACGGACGGATTCCGGTGGAAGTAGCTCTAGAATGCTTACGCTTTAATATAGATACCCCGGGAGTACCTAATAACTACCGGGCGTAGGTTTGTCGCTTCCACGTTTCCAGTGCGCTTGAGTACCCAACGCGGTTTGCTAGTAGCAGACATTGCGCTGTATGCCCCGCTCCTTGCGCAAGTCACGCGACAGGGGGGGGAGGCGTTCCAGCTATTTTGCCTATCGACCATGCCTGGTTGTTCTGGCCGCCAACAGATGACGCCACAAGCGCACGTGCTTCTCCTTGCTGCCACTTGCTGGCGCTCTAAGCAGCATCCGCAGAGCACGGGCTGGAAGCGTCTTGTACCACGCTGTACAAGACGCTTACGTAAATATATTGGAGAATACATGCAGACATTCCACAGCTGCCTTAATTCTCCACAAGTAGAAGGTACCTATAAAGAAAGGGGTTAGACAAGGAGACAATCTATCTCGGCAACCTTCGATTTGCAGGTGATATTGTCCTGTTCAGCAACACTGGGGACGGGTTGCAACAAATGATTGAGGACCTTAGCAGAGAGAGTGTAATAGTGGGGTATAATACTAATATACAGAATAAAAAGATATTGATTAATAGCCGGGCAAGGGAAAAGTAGTTTAGGATCGCCAGTCAGCCTCTAGAGTCTGTGATGGAGTACGTTTACCTAGGTCAATTACTCACAGGGGATCCTGATCATGACAAGGAAACTTACAGAAGAATAAAAATGGGTTGGAGCGCATGCATACATTCTAGGATCCATTATGAAAGCTAAACGTTATTATTAAAAAGAAAGGTGCACAATCAGTGCATACTACCGGCGCTAACATATGGGGCAGGAACTTCGAGACTGACAAAGATGCTCGAAAGGAAGGACCGCACGAAGAGCGATGGAACGAAGAATGGTAGGCATAACGTTAAGATACAGGACGAGAGTGGCGTGGATCAGAGAGCAAACAGGGATAGCCGATATTCTGTGTGACATTAAGAGAAAAAAAATGGACCTGGGCAGGTCATGTTATGCGTAGGTTAGATAACTGCTTGACCATTTGGGTTACAGAACGGATGGCAAGGAGTCGAGGAAGGCAGAAGACTAGGTGGGGTGGTGAAATTAGGAAATTCTCAGGCGCAAGTTATCATGGGTTGGCGCAGGACAGGGGTAACTGGAGATCGCAGGGAGGGGCCTTCGTCCTGTAGTGGACATAAAGCAGGCTGATGATGATGCTAATCACGATGATGATGAAATATTTCAAAGCTCAGAATTATTCCGAAAATGTCCAGCTCAAAAAAAGTAGTTTACAGCGTGCTTTCTTAACTAATCCACCCTTTTCACTTTGCTGTGATGCCCCGCGTAGCATGCCGCTGTAAACGGTTTGGAAGGGTACCGGAGCTTTCACCCTTTGGTTTGTGCACTCTCGCCCATGTTGGGCGTGCGTGATTGGCTCCTTCGGGGAAGCATGTCGCACCTGGAAGCCATGTCGCCCTCACCGACTATTGGATGAGCAAGCCTAAGCACGCTGTTGTGCCAACGTTGCGGCCGTTTAAGGCGCAGTGAGTCCCGCCTGCCAACGCGGCCGCCTAGGAGTCTTGTCGCTGATTTCCGCACTGAAATCTCGCTTTTTGTACCCGTCTTACACATTCTTTCGACATTTCGCATATTCAGTAAGTCTTAGAGCACAGCGTTGCGCGTCGGATTAACCAAAGCGGTACATTTGTTTGCATCGACATCTAGAGCCACAGATGTTTCATCACTAACTTCAAATATCGTGGAAACGGCGATTCGCCATCATAAAATAATGTCAGAATGTAGAAAACATACATATCTGAGCACATGAGCGGCAGGGCCACTTAAGCATTATATCTTTGAACTTCAACAGGCAGAGCAAGAAGGTTCCACCCTGCTGGACATCTTGGCCAACCGACATCCAAAGTCGAGTAGCCGGCTGCGCTGAGACATCACGGACTGCTCATGCCGCCGCCAAAGAGGGTGCACTGTGTCGCATACGTTGCTCGCAACTGGCACCTGTGGCCTGACTTGGGCGTGCGACACCCGATGCTGTTGACCTCGCTGCGCCAAGAGCCAGGTGGACCTGGGAGTGATACCAAGGCCAGAGTGAGAATCGCAGCCTACGTATATTCTTGAACTCACTGATTCATTGACTGTGCCAAACATTTTCAGGCCCGTTACAGCGCAGTCAACAGTAATTTCGTGTTCTTCATTACTTTATTCAGTTATTTCAGCGAACAAGGAATTACCACTACGGTACTACATTGACTGGCAAAAGGTGCAACGTGGATCTATATAAAAACTGGTGCGAAAAAGCTTCACCTTTAGGTGTGTGCTTCTCATGAGTATCCTAAACCTTTGCAATCGTCATTAGTGTTCTATAGCATAACTAGTATGAAACATGTGAGCCCGTTGCCCCTACAATACTATGCGAGAGGTGCTACACCCGTGGGCAGTCTATGCAAACGACCCATCCACTGTACTCCGTACGACATTACTCCATGCTAGAGAAGTCACGAGCTCTGGGCAAAACTGTCAGCGCTAATGCACATTAAATGGCATTCAACGGCACCATATGTTCTCGTCTACTCTAACTGCTAATAGCGCTTGCCACAGTCTTACGCATTGCATTCCTTGTCTGGGCGCAATTTTGTCTACTGATGATGCCTGCTGGTAATAACATACTTATATTCAATGGTGTTTATATTGTTCACGCAGCCACTTTTCATTTGTTAATGCAGATGTGGTATCGCTAGGCCAGTCCATTGCTGGCATGGGCATCCTCGAGAGCTTCTTGCTCATCCATTATGTCCAGGGGGCGCATCGTCATCATGACCATTCACCCACCCACCTATAACATCTTCACCATTGTGACACGAGGTAGACCACCACCCGCAGGATACAGCCATGTAGACTATCTGCAATGTGCGAATGCGGTGATATACTGCCAACTGTGTTTGCGAATGGGCAAAGAAAGCTGACTCCATGACATGCGCAGATAAGGCTGCGACTACGATTAAAGCAATTAAATCCAGTTGGACGAATTTATCGCAAGACTCCATGACTTTTCTGCCTGTGAAACAATCTTCCTCAGAGCGGCGAATACACAAGTATGGATAGTGATTCGACCTGCTCTTGTTGCCTCGATGCAGCAGACATCTTGTAAATATGAAGCCTTCCCTCAACGTCACTATAACTTTCGCTTACCATGTCAGGTTTGCTGAGCAGTTTGCTCGTATATGTAATTTTAGATTTGTCTTGCAGCACACGCAAGGCAAACAGTATATATAACTTGGGTGCAGTATTACAACTAGTATTAATTGGGAACTGCAGTTCAGTAATGCAAGCAGCCATAAATATTTGAATTGGTACTTAGTGCTTTCATAGTTTGCATCTATGCAAGTGACTAAATAAAGAAGTTGTACATCACTATCTTCTTTTTCTTCTTCCAGAGGCCATCATATCGAAAGGTTGCATGATGTACCACGGCAGGCGACGTGTACTGCTCCCGTACGTCTCCTACATCGCCTTTCTTGCCCGGCTTTCTAGAGCCCACGACAACAACGTAAGCCAACGTTGCTTCCCGCAGTTAAAATACGTGCCTCTGAAAACTAGTGCCACTGATAGCCAATGGCACACCGGGTCACAGGCTGTCATTGCACTTTGATAATTAAGATAGCGCATCTCGAGTTAGATGATTAGGTTTACCTAATTAAATCTCAGTAACGAAACAATTACTGGCAGCTACTCCACTGTACTGTAAACAATATGCACTAGGTTTTCTTTGAGTAACGCATTGCTCTTTCTTTAAATCTTGGTGCATGATAGTCAGTGGGAACACCCTACATATATGTATAACCTTTGCACGCAACTGATGTTTCCATTCCTAATAAATATTGTAAACTGTTATAAATTTTTTTTCATGAGTCGTTAGCATTGCTTACTGGACACAGAAGCAATACTAAGACACACAACATTCACATGCATTTCGCACGTCATTGATGAAAGACTCTGCCGAAGGGGTCACTGGAGTCTATAGGTCTTTTTCATGGTCAAAAAAGCACGCAAAGCAATTTGAAGCCTGGTTGACATAGAGCAACATATTCATTCTCTAGGCATAGGCTATCCATACCTTTAGAAATAATTTTTAATTGACTACCTCCAGAATAAAATTTTGCCATACCATACCTCCATCTCTTTCAAAAGCATAGTAAACTGTGCCCTGTGTGTATATTGAAATATATTGTATATGTGCATGGTGTTTACAGTGGAAACTTAAAACAATGTTGAAATGACAAAGTACGGATTAGGCAGCTGCCGCTAGCGCTTCTAATGCGTGTGTTCTCCTAGTCAGGATTGGCAGAAATAAAGTGAAAGTATGAATTAAAGCCGTGCACGTCCGCGCCAACAATGATGCAGCAAGCTATTAACCCTAGTAAAATTTCTAGTGAAAAGGTCGGGGAAAGTCAAAGGAAATCTCAAAGGATGTGGGTGATAAAGCTCTGGTAATGACGTGTGTGTGTGTGTGGGGGGGGGGGGGGGGAGGGGGCCCTTCGGCATCACCCGGGGAGGGGGCTCAGCCCCCTCCTCCCCCGAAAATCTCCGTAGGGGGGCTCGGGCCCCGAAGCCTCCCCCCCCCCCCCTTAGTCGGCGCTTATGCCATAGACAATAAATGTTTCAAGTGTACTCCGTTAGTTTTTCATGCACTTCTACATATTGTGCCAATGCATGAACAACCCAAATTTTGAATCTAAGTTGAATGCAGTACTGCGCCGAAACAAATTATTCTATTCGTGAAATATATGTTCAAAATTCCTTTAAATATTTCCTTATATTAGAATGCAACAGCCTACAAAGAATAATGGAGCTAGACTTCCATAAGTAATGTCCCATGCCGGTGGCCCACCGGAGACTTGGATAGCCATTTTGAAGCCATGTATAGTGGAGAGATCACTTTAATGTATGATCTGCCTGTTTGAAAAGATTTGCTTTCAAATGGAGTTTATGGGCATTTATTTTTCATGATAATGTTATTCAAGTTTCACCTGACCCATCCTTCTTCACAATGATAGCATATAGTAGTCATCAGAACTTTCTGTCCAAACTCGATACTTCTGGAACAACCAATTGTTTAAATCTGAGTAGGTGTTCGTTTTATAATGAAATTACCTGTATGGGGTCATATCCCTTACAAACCATCTAGTTTGTCTTAGCTTGTAAACGCGCTGGTTATTTTGTTATGTCTGAGGGAAGGTTGTGCGATATGTGTTTCTAAGAAAGAAAAACGATATGCAAGGAAAGAACCAGTTCATTTCGTTCAATACATTCTTTCCATGTGCTTTTTTTGAAACTCGACACTTCTGGAAGAACCAATTATTTAAATCTGAGTATGTGTTCATTTTCATATTGAAACCACCTGTACGGGCGTACTCGAGGTATTGGCGTACTCGAGCTAAGTGTGTGTGAAGTCGTTTTATATGTGATTACTTTGGCAGAGCGAAAGGCAAATAAAAAAATTACGACGCTAAACGTCACGTCATTGAACTGCTCACCTTGCTGGTTTGACTCGTGCAGTCGGTTCCCGTGCTGCCTCCCCCGCTTGACCTGGTGATGACGCATGAGAGGCCAGCATCATCTTCGTCCGACAGATGCGTGCAGGGCACGAAACACGAACATGTCGATCTCGAGCCGTTCGTTGACAGCACCAATGAAAAAGAAGACAACGCACATGTATGTGAGAAGCACGGTGAGGACAAGAAACCTTGACCTATCTTGTACACCATTACAAAGCGAACTTGGCACAGAGCCAGAAACGCTTTCGGCCGTATGCGCGCACATATCCGGTGTGATCGCCCTAAAAGTGGTCGCCCTAGAAGTGATCGTCCCAGATGACGATTTCTAACCACTGGCCGTCCGCACCTCGATGATAGCATTCGCCTACGTAGTCCCATACACAGCAACGCCAGCTGTACGTGCCGTGGTGTTTTATGGCAGGACATTGATAGGCTGATATGGGAAGTAATTGATGAACAGTAAAAGAAAAAAAAACGGCAAGCGCAAGCGAAGCGCACGGACATAGCGCCAACTCCCAACAAATGAATCATTCTGGAAAAGGAGAGAATAAATACTACGTCTCATCAGAGGGGATAAGGAAACCGAAAGAGCCGCAATTGTAGGTTGTGCATAAGGGTCTAGGCCATCCACTCCACGATACCGTGATTCCCTAAGTAACAGCACAAGCGGTGCCGTGCGCTACCAACGCATGACAAACCCAACCGCCGTATGTTTCTTAGCTAATCTCTCTCATCTGAACTTATTCCTGGGAATACGCAACATTTGACTTTCTTTCGTCTTTCGGCGATTGCTGTAAGTCTGAAAGCAACATTTTGCTCACGCCCATTCTGCCTTTACTTAACGCAGCGCGCAGTTTTGCCCTACGTTATCTCTGATGATTCATTGTCAAGTGTTATAGATTGTACCTGTGCCCATGCAACGTAACCAGTGTGGTGCTTGAGATGAGCTTTGCTAGATGGATCAAGTCTTCGTTATAGCCCTACCATATTCTTGGTATCGAAGTCACCACATGTATATGATTGCGCTTTGCAACCTTTTTTTTTCTATTATTAGATTTGGTGCTACACGTAAGGTATGATCTCTATGGTAAAACCAAGTCGACAAAATAGAAGAGTAAGCTTGAATATTAATAGTCAGAAGACTAAGGTAACGTTTAGTTGCATAGCAACACAATGAGAATTCTCGATCGGTGGTCAGCCTCTTGAGCCTGATGAAAACGTGAATGGTGTATGGTCAATGAAAACGTACATCAAGGCCAGTCACTCAAAGGGAGCCGTGATCATGGGAAGAAAACTTACAGGAAAATAAATTCAGCTAGAACACATACGGCATGCACTACAAAATCATGACCCACAGCATACCGGTATCTTTGAAATGCATACACTCATTGTTTCTGCTGGTGGTAACGCATTGAGCAGAAACTTAGGGATCAACAAAGAACCTTGAGAAGAAAAATGTTCGACCTCTCGTTCAGGACAGGAAGACAGTGAAGCGGATTGTTAGGGCTAGCTGTTATTCTAGTTGACATTAAGAGGAAAAGGTGGAGCTGGGTGAGCCATGTAATGCATAGGGCAGGTAATCGGTGGTATGGAAGTGTGATTGCGGACGGCGGGCAATTAGGTGGTGCGATATAATTAGGAAGATGGCAGGCATAGGAAAGATTTAGCTGGTGCAAGATAAGGGTTATTGGAAATTACTGGAATATCACATAAATAGGCTGTTGGTGATGATGATGGCTGTTATTCCCCTTGAGGATTGTTTCCTTTTCCTAGCTTCGAATCGGATCGGAAAACATTTATTGGGCTCTAGAAAAGAGATCTTCGCGGCTTCAGACGGCCTCTTCCATCTTCTGATTGCTTAACGTTCACCGGAGAAAAGACGGGGAATGCGGGAGATGGAAATTCAAGAAGATGAGGAAAACGTGAACAAGGTGAATGCAGGAGCCAACGTTTCGACAAGTGGACTTGTCTTCTTCAAGGCGACAATGCTTTCCTCGCCACAGTATATATAGGTGGGGCCCCTCCAAAGGGGAGAGGGCGTGAGGCGGGAGGACGCGGAAACGAGGGAAAATGTGTTAGCGTGTCCAATTGAGAGTAAAGAAACACTGTGTACAAGGTCAAAGCCAGGCCCCCCCCCCCCCAACCCGGTCTGTCAACACACGCGCGTTAGCCGGCTTGTCAAGGGCGTCTGACACAACGGCCGACAAAAAAAAAAGGGGGGGGGGAAGGAAAGGGGAGAAGAAAAAAAGGGGGGGGGGATACGCCAAGAAATTAAACTAAGAGTTGTTGCCTATAGCTTGAAGTTTAGCATAGCGAATAGGTTCTAAAGCTCCCTTTGAAACGTTTATGTCTATTGGTTGCAATGTCTTGAACTTGTGGATAAGGTATGATTCTCTGTATTTTCTGTCTCGTTCAGAACGGAAATTTGACTGTAAGATGTAGAATTTAAGTTCATCAAAGTTATGACCTGGTTGGTTGAAATGCTCGGCGACGGCTTTGGGAAGCTTTTTAGCTGTGTCCGCGCGATGTCCGTTTAATCTGACGTTCATTGATTGTCCTGTTTCACCGATATATTGTTTCTTACAGAAGGAACATTCAAGCATATAAATCACATCCGAACTTGTGCAAGTGAAGCTAGATTTTACTTCATGTGTATAACTATTTGCGGTGCTTTTAATTTTAATGTCACTTTGAAGGTGCCTGCAGGTTTTGCACCTAGGGCGACAACATGCTTTTATTACGGGGGAATGCGGCTGGCTGACTTTTGCGTGCACTAACATGTCTTTAAAGTTCTTGTTTCGGCGATAGGTAACCCTGGGTACACCCGGGAACGCTTTTCGCAGACGCTCGTTACTTGATAATATTGGGTGGTATTTTCTTAGGATGTTGTTTATGTTTGGGAGTGCATTAGAATATTTTGTTATAAAGGCCGGCGGTCTGTCAGATTCTAATGTGGGCTGTCTCTTCGCCAATTCCGACTGTCTCTCCAATCTTGCTCCTGAAGTTTACTTATCGCTCCTTAGGTTAGTTCTCACGCTCAACTATTTCGAATTCGATTCTATACACTACCTGCAAATTTTCGGCACTAGCATGGGTACGCCATTCGCTCCCACGTATGCGAACATTTTCATGGGACAGCTTGGAGCAGACCTGCTGAAATCCTACCCTTTAAAACCCCACACCTATCTCCGTTACATTGACGACATACTTATAATATGGGAACACGGCACAAGCGCTTTAACCGACTTAATTAGCGATTTCAATCGCTTTCACCCGAGTATTTAATTTACTGCTCACCACTCTCCTAGTCAGATCAACTTCCTGGACACGACGGTCTACATAGAAAACGGTAAACTGAGAACGACACTTTACCGGAAGCCTACAGATAGCCAGCAATATTTAGACTACAACAGTCATCACCCGCGACATTGCAGCAAGGAATTTTTGTCGGACAAGCGAAACGTATAAGAAGAATCTGCAGCGAACACCACGATTATATCCACCACCTAGATGACCTTAAATCAACACTAGCAGAAAGGAACTATCCCCAAGTTGCTCTCGATAGAGCTTATGATGCCGCGTCAAGATTGGAGAGACAGTCGGAATTGGCGAAGAGACAGCCCACATTAGAATCTGACAGACCGCCGGCTTTTATAACAAAATATTCTAATGCACTCCCAAACATAAACAACATCCTAAGAAAATACCACCCAATATTATGAAGTAACAAGCGTCTGCGAAAAGCGTTCCCGGATGTACCCAGGGTTACCTATCGCCGAAACAAGAACTTTAAAGACATGTTAGTGCACGCAAAAGTCAGCCAGCCGCATTCCCCCGTAATAAAAGCATGTTGTCGCCCTAGGTGCAAAACCTACAGGCACCTTCAAAGTGACATTAAAATTAAAAGCACCGCAAATAGTTATACACATGAAGTAAAATCTAGCTTCACTTGCACAAGTTCGGATGTGATTTATATGCTTGAATGTTCCTTCTGTAAGAAACAATATATCGGTGAAACAGGACAATCAATGAACGTCAGATTAAACGCACATCGCGCGGACACAGCTACAAAGCTTCCCAAAGCCGTCGCCGAGCATTTCAACCAACCAGGTCATAACTTTGATGAACTTAAATTCTACATCTTACAGTCAAATTTCCGTTCTGAACGAGAAAGAAAATACAGGGAATCATACCTTATCCACAAGTTCAAGGCATTGCAACCAATAGGCATAAACGTTTCAAAGGGAGCTTTAGAATCTATTCGCTATGCTAAACTTCAAGCTATAGGCAACAACTCTTAGTTTGATTTCTTGGCGTATCCACCCCGCCCCCCCTTTTTTTTCCCCCTTTCCTTTCCCTTTATTTATTTATTATTATTTTTTTTTTGTCAGCCGTCGTGTCAGACGCTCTTGACACGCCGGCTAACGCGCGTGTGTTGACAGACCGGGTTGGGGGGGGTCTGGCTTTGACCTTGTACACAGTGTTTCTTTACTCTCAATTCGACACGCTAACACATTTTCCCTCGTTTCCGCGTCCTCCCGCCTCACGCCCTCTCCTCTTTGGAGGGGCCCCACTTATATATACTGTGGCGAGGAAAGCATATGTAGCCTTGAAGGAGACAAGTCCACTTGTCGAAACGTTGGCTCCTGCATTCACCTTGTCCACGTTTTCCTCATCGTCTTAACGTTTACCAGTCACATTCTATTATAGACGCAATGAGTGGCAACAGCTAACCACATGAACCAACCCGTTAAGTTTGGGCAATAACCAGCAACACTAAGCGACAGATACTCGAGAAGAAATATGTTATTTATTATACCTCAAGTACCCCGATGGGGCATTACATTACAGATTTTCTGGTTGTTTATTATCGTGCGTGAGCGCGGTATTAGTTGCGCTATCACGTTAAGAGTTATGATACTTCGGAATGGATGACGTATAGCATTCATATTACTCTTACTTTTTATTTCTTTTGTTAGAACATCGCGATATGCTTGCATGCTTCGCTTCTATTAGTCTATTTATTCACTATCAGTATACTTGGATTATATTACCAAGGATCCGAAGCCGTAAATATCTAACAGCTGTTTTTCTAAGAAGGCAAGTACAAGTACATTGTAAGTACATGGAGTAAAGAATTGAGTAAGATAACGTGGAATCTGGACTATCAGTGTGAAAAGCAGAGCCTAAATGCTTCCGTTGTCTATCAGCTGATGATGTTCAAAGAGGCGCAGCACATATATAATTGACTTACAAAGAACAAACGCGGCATTTGAAACGTAATAAGCACAAAATGTCAATGAATGAACCGGAGTAGAATTTGTTTCCCTTATAGTCACGCTGTTGCAGAATCTGCAGTATCTCAGCTGGCCCATATTAACAATTCAAAATTTCTAATACATGCCACATGAAAACGGTTATGCAAATCCTACGAATATGTTAGAATTTATCGCAGCTTAAGTGAAGCGTACACACAGATGCTATACAACTAACTGCGATGCAAGGTTACATTGGACTGGAGCGTGTAATCCCATACGATGTTTATCCACCACGAAGGTCATAACTTGAATCTCATGCAATTTTTTTATATTTGTAACTGCACCATTCATAAGCTCTGCCGAAATTCAAACACTAAATCAGACAGTTGCACACTATCACACGTCTATGCACCTATCTCACGAGGGCAAAGCCAACGTATGCTTGTCGATGCAAGAATGGCGATTACACAGAGAAGCGCACAGAGAAGCGTGACACATGTTTATATACATTTAGGATTGTGTACCTCTGGTGTCAACAGTGGCGCATAACCATTCTGCAGGGTTAACTAAGCTTTAGCACACACCCGGCGGGACATACCGAATGGTTAATTCAAAGAAAATCAAATGCACTAAAGAATCAGTTGATTATAATGTGCTAATTCATTAGGACGTCCGTGTGCTTCAAAACTACTTATGTAGATATATGTCCATGTTTTATGTAGGAATTCTTTTTTTATTACGCACAACAGAGGTACGCTTGCTGGTGGTACTAGTTTGTCGTTCAGCCCACAAGGATTATACAAGCCTACTGGCTCGTACTTGCATTCGGGGCACATAAAATTCGCGTACACAACCACAAATACATAGACCGACATAATTACCAACCCAGAACCAGTGGTGGCCCAGCCAAGCATAGCAGGATATGCAAAAAAAGCTTCTTGGCAAAATAGGCAAAAAAAAAAAAAAACGCACCCGTATCTTAACAATTGAACAACCAGTGGCGTACGTGTGCTCATCAAAGCAACTCCTGTTATATTGTTTGTGTGGTTTACGTTATGGCTAAGCCATTCTCTACTCTGCGGGTAGCTATCTGCCTGGCTACCAATATCGCACCCTAACTACTGTATCTCACAAGTGATTCGCACCGCTACCCTAGGCACGACATGTACAGAGGTAATATCTTTGCGCAGCAAAATATAAATATGGGCTTAACTGTCAGATTACTGGCGGGATTGAAGATTGTTATGTTTGCTTTATATATACGTTACAGCGATACGCAAGATCTTAGGCCGTTGGCGCATGCACGTCGTCTACCGGAAATTGATACTGTGGTTACCACCGGTAACATTAATAGCTGCCTTAACTGCGATTACGCGGCAACATGGCAGCGCCCGGCGCAGGCCAAACCACCCGCTTCGATCCCAATTCGCGCTTGTTAAGGGCTGTCTGCCCAGAGCGTAACACATAAACGGTAAAATCTATGATCGCTTAGTTTCATCTCATGCTGAGGACATAGTTACGTTTTGTCGTTATCCGGATCAGTCGCTTGTTTTGACGCTGCTAGGACTACAGAGGCAGCGCCGATCAGCAAGATTGGTTTGATTTCCAGTTAGCAGGTGGCACCACAGCGTTAGCGCTGGTAATGCTTTCACGATGTGGAACGCTACGAACGCCTAATCATCCACTTCATCATTAATTTACTACAGCGTTCTAGTATGGCACGTGATAACGGTGGCGAGCAAAAACCAAATAGACGCTGAGCAGACGGTACAGGGCGTGGGAATATTTATCAGGGCGTTCGCTTTTACGAAAACCGGCTATGGAGGCTACAGTGAAATTGTCAGAAAGCGTATCCGTGACGTGAAGGCCTGCTCTGGTATTCGTGAAAATACGGTCTATATAGTTGGAACACAAAAACATGTGTTGCGTCACTCCACGAACACTGGATGATGTATCGAAAGGATGGCAAGCAGACGACGCGGCGGGTATGAATAGATGATGATGGGCATTCAGCCTTCCTGCAGATTCTCCAGTGCTGCAAGGAACTACTGAGATGGAGTATACCTACACACCCTGTTTCCAGATACTTCATCCTTTTTATCACTTAAACAGGTGTGTGTGTTTGTGCGCATGCTTGTGTGCGAGTAAAAGAGAAAGACAATTATGATGCAATGGCACAATGACAACTACACAACGTCGAACCACGAAAACAATTACGAGGACGTCATAGTGGCTACGAACATTGCGATGATGCCACGAAGACGACCGGGGCAAAACGGCGACACGGCTGTAACGGTGACGACTGCGATGAAGCTGGACTGTGACGCCAACATTGACGGCTACATAACCCCTACAGGGATGTGATAAAGACAGCACAATAACGATGACGGTGAGATACGGAAATGACAACAATGACGGCGTGGATACAGTAACACGTAGATAACGACAACACCGAAATGCTGAGCGCGACAACCACAATGTTACAAAAGGGCAGTGTATGATGACTGCGGGATGGTGACTATGAAATGGTGGCATGGTTACTTAAGTGCAGTCGCAAAAAAATTCTATGATTGCCTATGTAAGCTCAAGCGAATGAACGAATGAACGCCTAAACGAGAACGAACGAACGAACGAATGCACAGTTTAGCCAAGAACTAATAACCAACGAAGGAGCGAACAAAAGAACAAACAAACGAAGGGTTCCTTGAGGAGTCCAGCCACCGACCAACCACGAAAGCAGACGGAAGAAGTGAAGAAAGTATTCGCCCAGAAGTTTGCGACCATAAACATTCTAGAGGGCGTGCTGCATCAAGAACGACGAACGCGCTGTATATGTTCAGAGTTGCAACTTTTTTTTTTTTGCCACAGCAGTTAAGTAGTCATGCCATCAATGACATATCATCACGTCGTCATGCCAACGTCTTTTTGTCGTAGTCTTGTCCTTAGCACGTCGCTGTTATTGTTAACATTACTGTTGTTGTTTAATTGTAGATACACAGTTTGAACAGTTTGAAGCTACGATAGAAGTGAAAACGGAGTTCCAGAAATGTACAAACGGAACAAAATGCGGACGGTAAATATTGCACACACACAAAAAGAAACGAGAAGAAAAAACAGGCACGGGGACTGACAAACTTAGAAGATACACTGGTCTCACTAATAATGCAGCGTGGGGAAGGCAAACGCGATTGTTTCTCATTTTAACCAGGTTTCTTGACCAACACCGAAGACACCTGACGTTCCCATAATATACGATAGACCATTGAATACTCAGGGACTTAAGCACGTAGCCACCACAGCAGAGAGTACATGGCCCTCAGTGACATTCTACGCAAAGCTGCGAAACCACGCTTTCTGAAAATTGCAATTTCCCCTAACATGTCCAGAATACATGTGATTACAGATACCTTCTACTTCTCTGAGCACACACCTATCATCAACATTCTTCCCTAGACAAGCCTTCGTCCTCGTCACATTGCTACACAGGCGTCTAAAAATGTGCATCCGCCTGATTTGATGTTCGCATCTCACAATGACTCTGAACAGTGTAGTGCAAAATTCTTAAAATTGCACAAAGAGAATGTGCATAGACTTTGCATGGATTTGGCGTTGCACAGCATAAAATAAAGAAATTGTGCGCATCCCTGTTAGTTGTACAGCATTTATTAAGAGCTTCACTTCAAATAAGTTAGAACATCTGCGTTCGGTCAGCAATATATTCCAATGATGCTGCCACGAGAGAAAATAAAAAACAACGTAAAACGTCAGCAAATGTAAACCTGCCTGCACTATTCCTTAAATACTCTATCGACCGCTTTGGAGCTTGTTGCTTTGAGATGCCGCTGATTATATTAACAACCAACCGGCTAATTGGTGGGCGATATTTTACGACTCGAAATGAGCCCTACAATGACTTTAGTCAACTCTTCGTCGCGGGTCCTATGAACCTCTTGCGTCGGAGATACGAGAAACGCACGATAATATAATCGCGAAGGGACATGACGTCTTGCTTCAGCGGCTGCCGGGAAATTGCGGTATCTCCGGCAAGGGCCTCGCCGACGAAGTTGCTAGGAAAGCCCACGAAGACGCAAACCTTGTTTCTGTACCTTTATCGAGGACTGGCGCAGCCCTACACTTAAGCAAGCTAGCCCACCGTATGACATTGGAGAAGTGGAACACACCTGAATTCATCCAGCATCGACTGCATTCCCTCGACCTATCCATGAAACTGCGGCTGTTACCTAGACTTCAGCGAAATGAGGAAACAACGCTATGGCGCCTACGCTTAGGTGTCTCAGTCACCAGTGCATATACGTGTTTGATTGCAATGGCTGATAGCGCGGAGTGCAATGCCTGCGGTGTCGAAGAGACTATAAAACATCTATTGTGCTTCTGCCCATCTCTGAAAATGAAAGACACGATCTCTGTAAGGCTCTAAATCAGTTAGAAAACTGTTCAACTTGAACAAGGTGTTGGAACCATGGCCTCGCATATCGCAGCGACAAAAAGCCACAAAAGCGCTGCTGCGATATTTGGAATCTACCGGATTGAGTGGCCGTCAATGGTTATAAAGAAGAAAAGTGTTACCAAGTCGGCGATATCCACAGTGGACTTTCTCTTATTCTCTTAAATTTTCCCTTCCCTTTCCCCATTCCCCAGTATAGGGTAGCCAACCAGGCTCAGAACTGGATAACTTCCCTGCCTTTCATTTATCATTTTTCCCTCTATCAGCAAGTTTTAATTACGTTTCGGAATAAGCACCGAACAGCTGATTTTTCAACTACGCGATATCAAATTCAGGGACTTGCCGCACAGAAGAAAGTGATGTAGTGTATTTGTCTAACCACAGATACGCCAACTTCACGAGTACGAAAGAGAAAGCGCTTACAGCAAAAAGCAGCGGATTGCACAGCGGATTGCTCCCACACCAAAAGTTAACTGGGCCTAATTCAAAACAGTCGTAAGGAGTGTGCTCACCTCATCTCTCATAGGAAGCGAAACTTGGCCCGGCTGTATGTCCCCGCGTTCTTTGAACCAAGAGCCACGGGGATGTCTTGCATTTTCGAGCAAAGAGCATTGATTGATTCAATTAGTGGTGTCTTCAAAAAAAAGAGTGGTGTGAGTCGCGTTCATGAGTTAAAGACTAAAGATATTCACGAAAGTAAGTAAGCACTCATTCGCGCAACCACATGCACGATCAATGGTAAGATGACATCCAACGCAAAGGTAATCCGCGATAACGAATCAGGCTACATCTCCCGTTATTGTAGCGAAGACAATTTTTAAATACAAATTAATGGCAGAAATAAATAAGCACAAAATATCGAAAGTAACACAGACGCTGAATTTGCGTATGTTAAACAACTCGTCCAACTTGTCTTTTTGATAAAGAAATTATGATGGAAAAAGGTTTGGCACCTGTGATTTTTTAACGCATGCGTGATCTTCTGATCAGCAGCCGAGGAGGCCACAGGAACAGCTGGTCACCAGGTCAGAAGGCCGGGCATCGCGATTTCAGCTCGCTAGATCAGCAGGTCACTAGATCCACAGGGTGGGCATCAAGACACCAGGCTGCTCAAACAGCCGGCCACCAGGTCAGCAGGGCAGTCCCTGCCAGATGCCATCGTACTAGAAGGCCTGGTCACCAGGTACGCAGGGCAGGCAGCAAGACACGTGGCCGCTGTAGAACAGCCCAATGACCCAAAATGGCATGAAAGAGGAACATTAAAATGCGGCTCATGCCCAGTAGCACATACCCAGTTACGCAAGTTGTATTAAAGGATAGCGACTGAAGGCCAGTACGTCCTCAATGGCACATAAAACAAATTAAATCGCGGTGTTTTACGTCCCAAAACAACGATGTGATTGTGAGGCACGCCGTAGTGGGGGAATCTAGGTTAGTTTTAACCACCTGGCTTTGTTTAACGCGCACCCAACGCATGGTACACGGGCATTGTTGCGGCCCCATCGAAATGTGGCCGCCCCATCGAAATGTGGCCGCCCCGTCGAAATGTCGCCCGTCGGCCCATAAAGCGGTGAAGGCACTTTTGTGCTTCTTAAGGACGACGGGCTTGTGCGACCAACTGTGACTATTAATGCAATTTCTGTAAGGCCACACACGTCAGCGAACTCACTGCAATTTCCTTCTTTCCTTCCCTACTCTCTCTCCCTGTTATCTTTGTTTTCCCCCTTTCCCTTTCCCCCGGTGTAGGGTAGCCAACCGGACATGATTCTGGTTAACCTCCCTGCCTTCTTATCTCTTTTCCTCCTCCTCCATCGAAATGTGGCCCCATCGAAATGTGGCCGCCGCTGCCTGGATTTCTCCCCGCACCTTCGGGCTTAGCAGCGCAACGACAAAGCCACTGCGCCATCACGGCGGGTGCTGGCGCATATCCAGTGTCCAGGATGCCATGGAATACATTCATTGAGGTGCGACACATACCCTCACAAAGCCAGTTACCCAAGATGGTCCCTCAGCACAGCCGGCCGATGTCCTACTCATTACATCATGGACTACACTGTGACAGTTGGCGTGGAAGAGGTTAGATACGGATAAACAAACCAACCGACAAACATACCTCAAGCTGCTTGAAGTTAAAGAATGCTAGCCACAATAACTATAAGGTACAATTGTAACAAGCAAGAGGGGCAAATGTAATACTGTCGTGTTAAGGTTTTGCGTTGTGCCGTTATCTTGTAGAATAATATCGGTATTGAGTCGGTGGGCTCAACGACTTCCCACTTGTCAACTATAAGAAACCCTGGGCCCCAATTAACCCCAGTCATGTACTCTTAGTTCTTTTATGGATTGAAACTGTGCGACTTCTTTAAGTATGATGCCCAATGGCAAGAACAGGCGGCAGATTTACGCGGAATGGCAAAGCGTTACCAGCGACGAGGAAGCCTGGAAAACCGTTGTGTGTTTCGTTTTTGCTGCAGTCTTAAGTTGGGGTAAAATAATACAAAGCAACTCGGGGATTGCGAAGGACGCCGTAGTGGACAGATGGGACTCATTTTTACCACATGATACGAACGAACGAACGATACGAACGCGAAGTACATAGACAACTTATTTCACTGCTGGTATTCGGAAGTGATAAATGTAGCCTTTCAAACCACACGCACACAAGACTCTGAAAAAGACTATCATTGGGGCATAACTGAAATGTTATTGGACAACAGCGCAACATAAATGCTGTGAACGATGCAGATGCTTTCACGCTATTTTCCAATTAACTTTCACTTGTCAGGAAGCGCACGTCTGCCATTTTCTTTCTTCCCTGTTCTTGATGCGTTGCTGCGCTGGATAACTTCCAGTTCGCCCAGTCTGCAATTTTTGGCAGTGATAACATTATTGAGGTGGAATTGTGGACTGCGCTAGGTTACTTTTTCATGCTGAAATGCTGACAAACATTTATGTTGACACTTCGTTGATGAAAATTACAGAAGCATTGGCGTACTCGGGTTTAGTGTGCGTGAAATTCTGTTATGGGCAACTGGCACAGCGAAAGGCAATGGAAATATTTCGATGCAGGACATGTTTTCGATGCGCTCACCTTTCTGGCCAGATCGTATAGTGCTGCCTCTCACACGTGACCTGGTGATGACGCACGAAAGGCCAGCGTCGTCTTTGGCCGAGGAGTGCTTGCATGACACGACCGCGTCGACCTCGCCCTCTTCGTTCTCGGATCCGATGAAAAAACCAAGAAAAAAAAACATCGCACACGTATGTGAGAAGCACGGTGAAAGATGAGGAAACGAAACCTTAACTACTGCCATGTCAGCTGGTAAACCCCCCCAGTTAACGAGAATTGTATCATGAGCGCCATTTTGTCCCCTGGTGCTTAGCAGGCGAAACTCTGGGCGAAACAAAAAACAAGCATGCTGCCATGGCAACGGTTTTGTTCATGCGCGAGGGAGAAACGCCATCCCGCTTGTCGTCTGCAAGCTCCAACAGAAACCAACGTCGCTTACTTTTTATTTTTTTCGAATTGTTTTCGTCTTTCAGACCTTGTTTTCAACACCTTTCGTCTTCTCATTTTCTTGTAATCACAACATTTGTGGGACACATCTGTAAAAATGTATCTTTTTCTGTTCAAGATTCGCGAGCCAGCACGCCATGATGCATGGCTATTTAGTTTCGGCAAAACAAATAGGCAGAAAAATGAGATTTATTCACTGTTTTTATTACCAACCTATCGCACAGCAAGGCATTCAATACACAACACAATAATGTACCGCCGAGTATGGCATTGAGTACAAATGGGCGCATTCTTTACTACGATCATACGTACCTGTAGATAACACAGCTTTCTACATCTCAGACAGCAAATTACTACAGATGCCATGTTTAGTTTGGTGTGCACAACACAACTCTACCAAAGCAGTTTCTGTCGAAAGAGTTATTTGTGAATAATGGAAAGATTATCAGGAGCAGCACGTCCACATTTTTCGCATACCAGTATAAAGTTCTGAACTTAACGTTACAGCGCAAACCCCTAAGACGATCCACAAAAAGACACGACACACTTTTTGTGGATCGTCTTAGGTGTTTGCGCTGTAACGTTAAGTTCAGAATTATGTACCAACTAGGCCCAAATGAAGTGTTACAGTATAAAGTTTATTTCATAGAGCGGGTGTACTTGCTAGTCCAAAAAACATAACTGAGAAACAATTTTTTCATGTTTGGTTTTCTTTCACGATTCATGTAAGACCACCAGAGCTTCATTCATATCGAACATTCCGAACAAGGTATCATTAAGAAATTGCTCACGGGCATATTACAGATGTTTCTTAAAAATTTTAGTTCAATCCGCCTATTCTATCATTATCTAGGTATAAATGGCACATTCCCAAAACAGTAACACAAATAGCACCGAACCGTTTTGTCGAGAAGCAGTAAATACAGAAGCATGTGTCAAGCAGCGGTTGATCGTCAGATAAGGTTGCGCCAGGACAGAGTGATGCACAAAGGTATTATTGAAGGCGTAGCTTCGGCACATGAAGAAATTACTATAAAGGTAACTCAACTCGGCTGCATCCAATGCATCAAGGCAACCTGCTCAGAACAGTTTTCCTTTGAATGGCTTTTATGACCTGGCTGAACGCTGAACGTACACTGTGCACTTTCTTTCCCAGAGCCCATAAGCTCAGTTTCGGGCGGCCTGTTTGAAGCATGGGACAGGTTTCAGAGTTATGTTACGAATTTAATTATTGGCTGGAAGTCATCCGTCATGAGAATTTCGATGTCCGCACAATACGGAAGCGAAAGCAATTCAACATGGCTAAACACCCGTTTACGGCATGGCATGCTTTCTTTGATTAATACGATTATTCGTGGCTTCGCCGAAAGGAGCACCCCTCCCCCCTTTTTTTGCGATATTAATGAAGCCACTGAAGTCAAAAGTGTCGAGCCACATTAGTACTTGCACTTTATTGAAGCAAGCTCAGGAAGATTCTAGTATCCCAAGATCCGTGTATCGTAGCTACCTAACAAGTTCTAAAGAGGAGGGTGCAGGTGTGGGAGCAACGATTGCCTGCACAAAGATAACGCTGCACGATGTTTATGAAAATATTTAAATATGCCGAAATATTTTTTCAAATATAGAGTGGTCAGGATACCGCACTAATACTTATCGGAATGGCAAAAATAAGATATCGGAAAACGTTTCCCAATTTTCATGCTTCCGGAACTTTTTTTTGCAGTGGATTTCCTCTCACGATGTTATCTTGAGATCCAGATTGATGTCATTTATGTGCAGCAGAAGCCACGCATAGCAGAACTGCTGCAGCAGGTCTATGCGACACTTATTGGAGCAAAAGATTTCATATAGCAGACTGCTGTTCAGCTTAAATTCAGTACAGTGGTCACACCGACCAAGTGCATGACCACGCCAAATTGCTCCAGAAGACATTTCTCCATGTCCTTCTCTTCCTCTTGCGATAATGGAGGGTCACCTGGCTCCAGAAGCATTGGTTGAACTCTGCGCTAACACGATGCATCAACTTCTCCAGCGCTTCCCCCGTGGTAATATTTCGGCAGCTCTTTAACTTAGCGCATTTGCGATATCTTTGTCTATCATTCCTCAGCCGATTGACGACACCTGCGACCTCTGGTGAATATATTTTCCGCTTTTTGTCTTGCTGCGGTGATGCAGAACCTGCAAAGACAGATACCTCGTTAGAACATCTCGTTGGACCAGTGGGCAAATTTACGCCAAAGTTTCACGCTGTATGAAGGAACACTGCACGCAGGCACACAGGACAAGTGCAGTGTCCAGTGTATTCTACAGTGTCATGTTGCATTGGAAAGCAAATTTCTTTGGCGACAAATGCGTACCGTATGATAGCACTTTGAATTTATTGAAACAAGCCATGAAAAGCACGTTCATTAGCAAATTTCTAGGGCACGTGACAAAAAATCGAACTGTTTTCGTAATTTAGTACCTTCAATCCATGCTCGTCACGTATGATTATATTTGGTCGCAGTATTTCAAGTAGGAATATAGCTCGAAAATTTAATAAGCGATTTCCAAGTTTTATGGCTGCTACATAGTACTGTAACATGTTAAGCATTCCTGCTTTCTCAAGAACTGGCTCAGAATGATAGGCATCAGTTTTTTTATAGCTAGTTTTCTTGATCGATGAAAACTTTTGATTCATCTTGCTAAGGATTAGGTAATTGGATGTTTTATCTACCATGGCTTCATTTTTCTGCAAAATACTCATAAGAGAAAAATTAACTTCTATCTTTCGATGGTTTAAAGCTGCTGGGCAACTGAGCGTTGGAATTTTCGCTGCGGAAGAATTTCTGCTACAAAGCGGCAAACCAAACTCCGGGAGAATACGGCACCACGCGACAAGAACTGGCTTCACCGTATCGCATGCTGTAGCACCAAGCCCGGCGAGACTTTTTACGAACGGGAATTCGGCCATTGTCTCTTAAAACTGTTGGCTTTTTAGTTGAGCCTATAATCGGGAACATCGCGCACTGCAGACGAGCAAACGAGAAACAAATTGACAAGCACTTGATTTCTTCGCGCACGCCGAGCAAGTTTCCCTGCGTAACGTCACATGGCCCCAGACCCCGTAGCAAATGATGTGCACAAAACAGCGCTCGCTGTGCTAATGACACTTGCGCCGTGCCCTGTCGAGTGGTTTCTGTTCGAAAATAAGGAATTACAGAAGCACAGATTCGCAAACACTAATAACTTGTTTTCCTTACCTTCATCGATCAGGGACCGCACTTTCACTCTAACAGTCGGCACAGCCGACCACAAGTCTTGTTTTGGCCGGAACGGCGTAGTTTCTTTCTGTGATATATTCCGAGCAGAGGCAGTTGCCGTTGTACATCTGCACTCATGTCAAACCCGCCAGGACAGCCAATTTAGCGTAATTTCGCCAAATGTCGCATCTGGAAAATGGGCAAAATACCGCATGGTCATGGTTAAAGAACACCTAAATATGCAATGAAAGTTGACAGCATGAAGAAGCGACGAACAAGTTCTGTCCTTCTAGGCACCGTTTCAAAACAGAAGTGCTACTCGGTCGTCGCGCATGTAAATCTAACACTACAATTGAAAACGCAAGCGGGGACTTCTACGTAATTGTATTTTTTTTCTGTCGTGTTCATGAACATTTAAAACTTGTAATGTCACTACAAAAAACTGGTCACCGGAATTTTCTCCAGCGTAACCGGTTTGTGCAACAAGCATTTAAATACTTCAGCCAAATATAAATCGCACATTTTCCACTCGTGGAAAAAAATGAAGAGTCACCGCTAACATATACCGAAGTCAAGTTTGCATCTGCGTGTCACCTAAGGTCAATCAGCCCATGTGCAACTGTCAACAAGTAGCTTCACTTTCTTACAACACCGCAGAAAAACGTGCTGCGCCAAACTTAAAAAAACCTTCACTTGGAAACAACCGCGGCACATTTTTCGTTTCGTCCTATAACTGTTTTGAAAAGGACAGCGCTTGTTTCTTCATTACTGCAGAAAAAGTGCGCTCACCTCTGGTCCGCAGGGAGACGGAAAAATTTCGCCCAGCTGTTCCTCCCCGAGTTGCCACACCACACAACCGCGCCAGCACGCCTTGTGCCCTTTCCTCGGTTTTTTTTTTTCGAATTTCTCGGAACGTTCGAGGGCACAGAAAGAAAATTTTTAACTGCAGAGCATACGAGAAAAACGTACACGTGCATAGAAAGCGGCAGAAGCAGGCGAGCAGAGTAGCAACCGAAGCCGAAGATAATTGCATCACTTTACTATATTGTTATGTAGGTTCGAAAGATAGAGCCACGTATGCAAACGTTATTGAATTTTCCTTTGGCTACCAGTGTCGTGGCAACTCTTTATTGCCAATACCGAGTCTAGCCCAACCGTCCACCAACCGCCTTGACGTTATATTCTATACATCATCATACAGCGAGCTTGACACAGAGCTAGAAGCGCTTTCTGCCGTATACTCGCACAGATCCGATCTGATCGCCCGAGTAGTCGTCACCATAGATGTCGAACTGCTGGTTATCCACGCCTCGATGGTATATTCGCCTACGTAGTCCCATATACGGCAATGCCAGCTGAAACGCAAAGGGATGGGCCGTGGTCTTCTCTGGAAAAACAATAATAGGCTGACGGACAGTAAATCAAGGACAGTAAAATAAAAAACTTACAAACCAAAACGAAGCACCCGAACATAGCGCAAACTCCCATGAAATGAATCGCTCTGTAAAACGCGACGATAAACACAATGTCTCTGCACAGCGACAAATCAATATGGTGCAATGAAGCGCAATATTATAGGCTGTGCAGAGCGGCCTAGGCCATCCACTCCATGATACACAATTCCTCGCATGAGACAAGAACCGTTGTCATCTAACGATAATGTGTAACAAACCCAACCACCATATATTTTCTTGTACCTTGAGTATCTCTTTAGCCATAGTTAATCTTAAGGAATATGCAAGATTTGAATTCCGTTAAATTTTCGGCTACAAGTGTGTGCCTGGAAGTTGAACGCAACCAACATATTTTCCTGACAATTGGCTTATGCTCATTCAACCTTCGCTTAACACAGTGTGCAGCTTCCCTAATTAATGTCTGCCGACTGATTGCCGAATGCCATATATTTCATTTTCCTCCGATGCCATGTAAGTACCGCGGTGTATGTGAATAGTTTTGCTACAAGGATCAATTCTTGGTTATAACCTCTGCTTTTGGTGCCGAAATTCTCACGTGTATATAATCTTTTTTCCTATTATGTTAATTGATGTTAAAGGTAAACTATGACTGCTTTGGTATGACTGAGCCAACGGAATGAAAGAGTAAGCTTGAAAATCAACATACAGAAGACTAAGGTTATGTTGAATTGCCTAGCCAGAGAACGGAATCCGAGATCGGTAGTAAGCCTCGAGAATAACAAATATCAAGGCAAAGGAGTCAAAGCCGATAATGATCAAGGGAAGGACATTTACGGGAAAATAAATGTTTGTATTGCAAAGTGGCGCACATTACGAAATCATGATCGGCAGCTTACCTCTATCCTTCAAATCGGTACAGTCGCTGCCTTCTACGGGTACTAATATAAGGACCAGAGACTTGTGGTTTAACAGGAAATCTTAGAAGGGAGGTCTTAGACACAATGTTCAGAGACAGGAAGACAGTGGTGTGGATTGTAAAGGATTCAGAGGTAGCCGATATTATAGTTCATATTAAGAGAAAAAAATGGAGCTGGGTCGGCCATGTAATGTGTAGGACAGATAATCGGTGCTTTAAAATATTTACACAAAGTGTGCCACAGGAAGAGAAGTGCAGTGGAGGGCAGCAGGAAATTAGGTGGCGTGATAACATTAGTAAATTGGCAAGCATAAGGGGGAATCATATGGCACAAGACAAGGATTGTTGTAAATTGCTGGGAGCTGCCATTAATACGCTAATAGTGATTGTGATGACTGCTTTATGCTTTCCATTGTGGTTCGCTTCAATTTCATTAATTAACTTCTTTTCGGTCACCGTCGCTGCTAGATGCACCGAGGTGCAACGCTTAGCCAGACGAACAAACGCAGTCAGTTTGGACAAAAGTAACAAAATTACCAACAGATACGTCAGAAGAAAGGAGATATTTATTTTTCCTGAAAGACCCCAATTAGGGGCGTTATATTACAGATCTGTCCGTTGATGATGATGATGATGATGATGATGATGATGATGATGATGATGATGATGATGATGATGATGGTATGTGGTCTTCAATGGCGCAAGGGCCAGTTATGGCCAAAGAGCGCCATGACAAATGGTAACTTTAAGGATGCATTGTGAATGGCGTTAACAGTGAATTCATCATGGTAGGTGTGACATGGCTGTATAAGGGCCTAGAAACTGTCGCTGTACATGGCGTAAAATATGTAGGTACTAAAATAATGGGCAGGACATGTAATGAGGAGGGAAGATAACCGATGGTCATTAAGGGTTACCGACTGGATTCCGAGGGAAGGGAAGCGTAGCAGGGGGCGACAGAAAGTTAGGTGGGCAGATGAGATTAGGAAGTTTGGAGGATCAACATGGCCACAATTAGTACATGACCGGGGTAGTTGGAGGAGTATGGGAGAGGCCTTTGCCCTGCAGTGGGCGTAATCAGGCTGATGATGATGATGATGATGATGATGATGATGATGATGATGATGATGATGATGAAAATAATGACACTGATTGGTTAGGGATGTGGACAATGGCAATTGTGCTTTGGTAAAAACATACGAAAACGAAACAGTTACACTAGAGCATCAAGACGGCCCTCGAATACAGGAGCTGTTAATCACATGTTAAAATTTCCTGGCCAACTTATTTTCTGGGTGTCGGTTACGGCCAAGAAATCTAAGACTATTTGCAGATTAAAAAGCGGTTCATCGCTAAGAAAGAATGCAGGGTGAAGAGGTACATTTCCCCGATATGCGGAAGGGAAATACTTTTTTTATCTCTGTTTCTATTGCAGGGCACTGGATAAGAACATGGAGGACTGTCGGGCTATTGCCGCACCTACTACAAGTCGGGGAATCTCTCTCTCCCCCCCCCCCCCCCCCCGAGTCAAGAGATAGGAGTAAGTACTTTAAGTGTGTCCTATTCTTAATCGGCAAAGAATTACTTCATTGTACCGTGCTGTTTTCTGACTTATCCAATTCGCTAGTTTTGGTTTTATGATTTGTAGCTTATTCAATGTTTGTGTGTCCCACTCTCCTTGCCAATAACTCCTCAGTTTACGCCGTAGGAAAGACTAGGTCTGTGGCAGGTATGGGGGCATTACCATCTGTGTCGCTAAACCTCATTGACGTAGCGTTTTCGTCAACAGCTACGTTGCCTTTTATAACTTTATCACCTGGTCCCCAGCATAAGACAATCGCTTGGTTGTGCATATATGCGGAGCACAACAAGCTATACAGCTAATTCAAAACAGAATTCTTATGTTTTCGTAAGCTAATTAGGGCTCTCATGACACTTAATGAGTCTGTGAAGACAACAGCCTTAGCGACATTTCTGATCCTTATGTGTTTAATAGCCAGAACTATAGCGTATGCTTCTGCTGCAAAGATACTTCTGCTGTAAAGTAGCTTTTGTAGTGTGTGAGCATGGCATTCGTTAGTTATGGCAAGAAGGGATTGGTACCCCGGAATGGATGACAGAGCATTACATTTCTCCGATTTGATTTATTGTTAGACTATCGCGCTATGCTTGCGGGCTTCCTTTCTATTAGACAATTTATGCACTCCGAGTATATCTGTGCTATGTTAGCAACGAGCAAGTCGTAAATGTTTTCTTCGGCAGCTTTAAATATGCGAGAAAGCACATAAGTATGTTGTAAGTACATGGAGTGAAAAGTTGAGTTGGATAACGTGATTTCTGGAATAGCAAGGCAAAGAGGGAGCAGAGCCTAGATGTTTGCGCTGCCTATATATATATATTATATATATATATAATATACACCAAGCTTTGCACTAAAATGTACACGAATATCAATATTTGAGCTAGCAGTGGCGTGTGCTTTTAAATCTGCTCCTATTCCACTGTGCATATAGTTTACCGTATGTGACGCTATTTTCCACTGAGGGCGTAGATATCTGCTTGCCTAATTATGTCGCCCACAAATGATAGCTCCGCACGGTGTTATCAGATGCTTCATCGCCATTGTCAGGCAAAAAAAAGAAATTGTGTGCGTGTCCATTCGTGGGCATGTGTGAGTGCGTGCGAAAGAAGCAATGGCACGATGACGACTACTCAAGGTTGATTCACGACAAAAATGACGAGCACGTCGCGGTGCCAGATGTAAGACGAACAGTACGACAATGTCGCGAAGACGACCGAGGGTAAACGACGACATGGCCGCCAAGGTGACGAATGCGACCAAGCTTGACTCTATAGCGCCAGCAAGACGGCGATGACATAAATACAGAGATGTAAAGAAGACAGTACAATACTGAGGACAGTGGGATACGGAAAAGACAACAATGACGTCACGGATGCAGTGACACGTAGATGGTGGCGCCGACATGTTGAGAACGACAACCACAATATTGCAAAACGACAGTAATATGACGACTATAAGATGACGTGGGTGGCATGATTACTTAGAGTGCTGCCGTACGGAAAACTTTCGCAGTTACCATCTACGATGATTGCCATACGAACGAAAGAGCAAACTAAATTACGAAGGGAGCAACGCACCAACTATTGACTGAACGAGCGACTGAACGAGCCAACGAACCAACCAAAGAACGAATTAACCAAGAACTAACGAACGAATGAACAAACGAGGGATGTTTCCGAGTCTGACCAACGACCGTTGCCCACCGATTAACCACAAAAACAGGCGAATGAGGCAAAAAAGCTATTCACTTAGAAGTTTGCAAGCGTAACCTTCAACAGCGTGCGCCGCTGCTTAAGGTTCACCGTCAATGGCGATGAACGCGCATGCTTAGAGATGTAAGCTTTTTCCTGTCGCAACACGTAAGCAGTCACGCCACCGATCACACATTCATCTTCACGTCGTCACGTTAACGTCGTTCTCTCGTAATATTGTTGTCCTTAGAATGTCGCTGTCGTTGATTATTGTTAGTATTATTATGGGTTAACATGTAACAAAACGACTAGAGTCCACAATGAACTCCTAAATATTCACAGTACACTAGAAGTGAAAACGCAGTTCCCGAATGCCGCAAAGTGAACGCACAAGCGAAGGTACGTATTTCAGACAAAGGACATATTCAGTTACCACCAACACATACAAACAAAAAACACGCTACCGGTAGAAAGAAGGTTATACGATACTACCGTCTTATTAATAATGGACCATGCGCAAGGATAACGCTATTTCTTCTCGGTTTAACAAGGTGCGTTGACGAATTCTGAAGAAATTCTTTCCCATAATGATACGATCGCTCTTCTAAGACACACACGGAGTTAAGCACGCATCCGTCACAGCAGAGGGCAGAAGGCCCTCAATGACCGCCTACCCATAGTTGCCGAACCGCGCTTTCTCACAATTAGAAGTACCCCGGATATGTCCCGAACACATGTTATGAGAAATGCGTCCTACGTCTCTGTTCACACGCCTGTCATCAGCAGCCTTCCCTCGACAAGCATCACACATCGCCTTAGTCCTCGACACATCGCTACACAGACGTCTCAAACTGGGCATCCGTCTTATCTGGTGCTTGCATTTCGCAATGAGTCTGAACGATCTAGTGCAATATTCTGAAGAAAATGTGCAATGCGAAGGTTGTGCACAAATATTGCATTAATTTACCAATGCATAGGATGAAATTGAACAGCTGTGTGCATTGTGATTAGCTAATATCATTCATTAAAAAAACCTAACTTCAAATATATTATAACGTGGCTGTCGGACGAGCATTATTCTCCACTGATGCTGCCACGACAGAAACGACCAAATTCGAGCTGAAACGTCAGCCTATGTAAACACTGTACTATGCCTTGAATTGCATTTAAGAATATGGAACTAAAAAGTTATTTCTTTCAACTACAAGACATCAAATTCTTGTATGTGCTGCATTTAACTAGCAGCTGTAGTACACTTGTTTATTCACAGATACGCCAACTTCATAAGCACGAAAGAGAAAGCGCCTACGAGGAAGCGTTAGCTCGGGCCCGACTCCGACGCGGCCCATTCAAATACATGTAAAACGCAGAAACGCTTTTCTGAGATAACCCCTGAACGGATTTTAATGAAATTTGTATTTGAGTGAGAAAGTTAAATTTAGTGACTGTTGGAAGCGGAATTTCCATTTAGGCCTGAATTTTGTGAAAAGAATTTTCAAGAATTGGAAAGTTCGAAAAAAAATAGACGCACGAAGTTTATCAATCAGTAGCTCTGCATCAAAAACAGATATCGCGGTTCTGTCAACGGCATCCATTAGATCATTCAAAGCAGACAAATTTGATGTGTCAATGTATATCTTATGTGAATTTGTTACGTGGTGTACAAGAGTTCTGAAAAACCTGTGTTTCCACATTACTGAAGTTTTCTTTAAATTCATGTATAACATATCAATCTTGTCTGCTTTAGATGCACTATCAGATGCGATTCACAGAATTGTGACATTTTTACTTGCTGAGTTAGTGAGTTGTAAACTTGATCGTTTCGTTTTCTGAAAATATTTTATTTCTGCCAATTTTAATAAAATATTTACAATATTAATCAAGAATTCGAAACCAACAGTCACTAGATTTTAAGTTTTTATTTTAAATGCAACGAACCTCGCCAAATTCGGTGCAGTGGTTGCCGAGAAGAACGAATTCTCCTTTTACATGTATTTAGATAGGAGCACCCGAGCTAAAGCTTCCTCTTACAGCAAAACAGCAGCGGGCGGCACTTCGTGTGGTTGCTGCACCAAGATTTCAGCATAATTAATTCAAAACAGTCGCAAGGATTGTGCTTACCTCGTCCGCTAGGAAGTGGAGCTTGGCCCGTCCGTCCGTCCCCGCGTTGTTTGAATCAAGAACCACGTAGATGTCCTGCATAAAGAAGTAGTGAGCATTGATCCGTGCAATTCGTTGTCTTCAAAAAGGCGGCGCGAGTTGCGTTCTCGCGTTACAGGCTAAAGCTATTCACGAAAGAGTGTGAGCACTATTTCACGCAAACACATGCACGGTTAATGGTAAAGTGGCAGCCAAACCGAAATCAACCCGCGACATCGATTCCGGCTACATCGCCCGTTATTGCAGCGAGGACAATCTTTAAATGCTAAGTAATTGTAGAAATCAAACATCGCGAGAAGAACGAACACAGACGCTGAAGTTGTGTATGGTAAACAACAACTCGCCCGACTTGTCTTTTTTATGGAGAAATTAATGTGATAGAAAAAAAAATCTTTTGCCACCTGTGATTCCTTAACGCACGCGTAACCTTCTGATCAGCAGCCTAGGAGAAGACAAGAAACATGTTGGCCACCAAGTCTCCAGTGTGCGCAGCAAGACGTCGTACAGCTGAATAGCTGGCCACCAGGTCAGCAGCGTGGGAAGCCAGGTACTAGGTCGCTAGATCAGCTCGCCACCAGATCCGCAGGACGGGGATCAAGACACCAAACCCCTAGGACTGCTGGACACCAAATTAACAGGGCAGGTATCAGGAACACCAGGCGCGCTAGAACAGCTGGGCACCAGGTCAGCAGGGCATGTATAAAGATATAAGATCGGTAGATCAGCTGGCCATCAAATCCACAGGGTAGGCGTCAATACACCAAGATGCTAGAACAGGTGGCCACCAGGTCAACCGTATGGTCTTAGAGATACCACGTCGCCAGATTACCCGGTATATTCGTGGTTCTACATCAGGACACGAGGCTGCTAGAATAGTTGACCACCAGGTCCACATGGCGGGCACCGAGTTTCCAGGTCGTTGGATTAGCTGGCCACCAGATCAGCAGCGCAAACACTGGAATACCACGTCGATAAATTAGATAGTCACCTGATCCACAAGGCTGGCGTCAAGACACCAGGTTGCTAGATCAGTTGGTAAATAAATTAATAAACAAACATTACAGCACCAGACCAGCCCGGCGTGCATACATATACCACGTCGGTAGATCAGTTGGCCGCCAGCTCCACAGGGAGGACATCAAGGTGCCTGGCTGCTAAAACAGCTGGACACCAGGCCAACAGGGTGGGCATCGAGTTAGCAGGTCGCTATGTCAGCTGTCCACCAGTTCGACAGGGCGGGGATCAAGACACCAGGCTTCTAGAACAGTTGGCCGCCAGGTTCTCAAGGCGGGCTGTCAGACAGCATCGTGCTAGAAGGCCTGGCCACCATGTCCGCAGGGCAGGCAGCAAGACACCGTGCCGCTATGGAACAGCCCTGTGAAATAGGTTTATGGAAATGCGGCGCCTACCCAAGTTACCATGCAGTTACCCAAGTTGGTATCAAGAATATTTACTGAAGGATTACATTACGTAAGCGTTACATAAAAAATATCAGTTCTAGCCTTTTGCGTGCCAATACCATGATTTGATTATGAGGCACGCCGTAGTGGAGGACTCCGGAATTATTCTGACCATCTGGGGTTCTTCCCAGAACACGCAGTGCGTGGTACACGGCTGTTCTTGCATTTTGGCCACATCAAAATGTGAGCACCGCGGCTGGGATTTGATCCAGTACCTTCGGGCTTAGAAGCGCAACGCCAAAGTCACTAATCCACTTCTGCGATTAATGGCATCTAACCGGGGACCAAAGTTGGTGTAAAAGAGGTTCACTGACGAGCGGCCCGTACACAGTGACCCATAAAGGCATCAACGAAGTTCATTGAGGGGTGGCACATACCATCACATGCCATACCCATGCTTATCCTGTGCATCACATGTACATACCATACCCATGGTTATCCGAAGGTTGTTTTATAACCCTGTTCCTTCCGTACAGTAGACCGATACTCGACTCATTAGGTCACGAACTACTCCCTGACCCAAGCTGGCATGGAACAGGTTTGATAAGGATAAACAAACCAATAGACAGACAAAGATATCGCAATCTGGGTGATTTTCCCAAGGAGTGCTAAGCGCAGTAATTAAAAGGTACAATTGTAACACAGTAGAGTGTACACAACTGCCATATTGTCGTGTTAAGGCTTTGCGTTGTGCCGTTACATTCTATAATACTCAGTAGTGAGTCTGTGGGCTCAATGATTTCGGAGTAGTTAATTGAAAATGACTCTGGCCTCAAATAAATCAATCATTTACTCTTAATGCTTGTTTTCCTATTTGAAATTATTCAGCTTCGTTTTAGGAAATGGCCGTTGACAAGCACGCGTGGCAGCGTTAAGCCGAATAAGCTTGCGTTATCGTCTATCAGGAAGAATCCTGGATTCTTTGCATCCTTTGCTAAAGTACACCGTCGTGTTCAGACGACCGCTTTGGTGAAGGTACTACCGTGTGTTTTTTTTTTTTTTTTTTTTTTTTTTTTTTTTTTACTGGGCGATTGAAGTGGGGCGTTTCGGTAGTAATTGCGGAATATTTTTTTTCCTTGTAATGCTTGCACCGACTAATTAACGTGTGCATGTAATAGGAGCAGGTGATTCAATGATATTAATGAATAAACGTAGAATGACTCACTGCACAATAAATAAATATTGAACTACTATGTAATTGAGATGGGTCTCTCTAAAATTCAGTCATTCTCATTCCGCCTTGACTTGTTTTCGATTGAGTCCCCAGCACTTTGGCGCACAAGTATGTAAATTTCACAAATTTCTCGACAGTCGATCGTAATTAGTGACTGAAGGTAATAGCGTGGGCGGGGGACTGTGTGGACTACACGAAGCTTTGGGCGCAGTTTTAGAGGTCATGCAAGTGCTTTCATAGCTCATTACGCCTTGCCCAAACGGCGCGAACAGCGTATACGTTGCTCGTAATAGAAGCCGGACTGGAAATGTATTCCAAGGTGTTCAAACTTTCCGCTTACGAAATAAATCCGGATCAGTTTGTTTAACTCTTCGTTCTTTATTCGGCAAACATTTTGAAGCATTGAAGCAGTAACACAAGGCGATCATTTGCTCATAACTGTATATTTTTTGGACAGCAGTGGCCACATACATGATGTGAACGAAGCGGATGACTTCACGCTATTATCCGATTAACTTTCTCTTGTCAAGTGGTACACATTTTCTGTTTTCTTTGTACCGTGTTCTTCGTGCGCTACTTCACTGAATAAGTTCCAGCTAACCCAGTTTGTAATTTTTTGGTAATGATATCATTAGTCATGTAAAGTAATTGGGGCATCGCTAGTTATAAACAGCTATTTGATTAATTTCTGAAATAGAAAATCAGGAAATAAACATTGATGGCGTCTTCTTAACACTTCATTGTTAAGCATTACAAGAAGCATTGCCATACTCGATTGTAGTGTGTGCGAAACTGTTTTATAGGCAATTGGCAGAACGATAAACAATGGAAACGTCACCTTGCCGGCCTCGCTCGTACAGTAGGCCGCAGTGTTGCCCAGACCCTTGGCCCGGCGATGACACACGAAAGGCCAGCGTCATCCTCGCCCGGCAGATGCGTGCAGGACATGACCATGTCGATCTCGTGTGGATGGTTCTCGGCACCGATGAGACAAAAAAAGAAAGGACATCGTATGCCTATGTAAGAAGCATTGTGAAAGAGATGAAGACACGGGGCCTTGACTTTCTTTTATACACCATCGCATAGAGCTAGCCAGGAACAGATATCGCACAGTTCTATACTCGCACAGATCCGGTGCGATCGCCTCTGAAAATGATCACCCGAGCAGTGACAACCCAAGATGTTGCTCCCAAATCGCTGGCTTTCTGCGCCTCGATGATAGTTATACACCTACGTAGTCCCATATGCAGTAACGCCAGCCTGGATGCAAAGGTACGGGCCGTGGTATTTTCTGGCAAAAAGATTAATATGGTGGGATGGACAGTAAAAACAATACAGGCAAATGCGAGTAAAGCACACGAACGTGGCACTAATCCCGTATGAATGAATCACTCTAAAAGAAGGAGAGGATAAGTACTATATGTCATCAGAGGGGAAAATCAAAACGCAGGGACAAGGAACGAGATTGTAGGTTCTACAGAAGGGCCCAGGCGACACACTCTATTACACCGCAGTTCCTGATGTGACAGCATAACCGGACCCATGCGATGCTAACGCATTACAAACCCAACCGCCATATGTCTTTTAGGGGAGAGAATTAGTGGTGTAAGGAAGTGTGCAAACATAAGATGGAAACAGTTGGCGCAAGTCACGGGTTACAGAATATTGCTGATAGAATATAAGTACGCTGATGTTGATGATGATGACTGCTATATTATATTTTTCTTGGGATTTGTTTTTCTGTATTTATTGATTCCCTTTCTTAAGGTCACCTTAGGCGACTAATGCTATGAGGTGCAGTGGGTAACCAGACGAAACGATGGAGTGAGTTTGGGCAACAACTAAAAAGAATATTATTGGAGAACGAGATGTGCCGGTTGGTTTTGTTGTGTGTGAGAGTGGAGGAAGTTTCTCCAGCTCACAACTAGTTAAGGTAACCCAGAATGATGATAGAATCATGTACTTTTTTTTCAATTATTTGTCCTTGTATGTATTTCACTTTTTTTGCGCCGTCATAGTATTTGTATTACATTACCAACTAGCGAAGTCGTAACGTCTTTATTCAACAAATTTAGAATGGTGACGTACTGATAACATTTCGACCAATAGAGAACCTAGTGTTGCATGACCATTGGGATAGCTGTAATGAATCCTCTAAATCGCTGAAATCTACACCACAAAAGTTCTTCTTTAAATAATTCCAGGAGGTGAAAAGCACGAATAGATTTGTTTCATTCCTGTAACATTTTTTACTCCTTCGACTATCGCAATTTCGCAACTGCAATTGTTTGGCTACGCTCATCGTGTGAACAATGACTCGTGAATTAAGTAGTATAACGTGGTTCCTCGAGCAGCGAGATGAAGAGCATAAATTAAACTCGTTTTGGCTAGCATTTTATGGTTTGTCTCAGAACAGTACAGAACTTCAGTGGCTTATGAATAAACAAAACACGGCAGACGAAAAGTAGGAAAGTACCAAAAAGTCAGCGTTCTAGAGTTGAATTCTGTTTCTTGAATTTTCACTCTGTTGTACAACCTCTATGAACCAGTCGGCCCAAATTCACACTCCGAAATGTCTTATGCACGACATACGAATATAATATGCAGATCCGGTGCACTTTTTTGGAATCTATGTTGAGCGAAGCTGAAGTGAAGAATGTCGATAAATGCTATACATAAAACGTCGATGCATAAAAGTGCGTTTACTTTTATCCTGTGCAGTGTTTCATCTCAAACACTGTATATGTTTACCCACCACAATGGTCACAATGTCAATCTCGTGCAATATTTTATGTCTGTAGACTACACCATCCACCAGCTATGACCAATTTCCAAACACAAATCAGGCGGCTACACAGCATTAGAAATATAACCTGCAATGTCATGTGTGCAAAGGAGACTGATGCTTATCGATGCAAGAATGGCGATGACAGGTGTATGCACAGAAAAGTACGACACATGTCTAGATACGTTCAAGATTCTGTTCAAGATTCAAGATTCTGAAAGAAAGTTCCACGTTAATATACACACGTATCTAAATATTTGCGCAACCGGTTGATTGCGCATATAATGGTTGATCCTACTGCACTGTTGAGGTGTTTTTACGTGAGTGTTACGCTAGTCTCTACTGTGCTGGTAGCCGTTTGCATGCACCCTAAGGTGAACCTCCCCGCCATGCTACCAGATGATTCAACGTCTTAGTGTAAGGCGAATAATTTGTGTATGCACGTGCGTGTGCATGCTTGCGTGTGAGAGAAAGAATCACAAATTGAGATGACAAGGGTTTAACGAAGACCACACTTGTGAACGATGATAACGGCGTTGAAGTACGACACAAATGGTGAGGATGTCGGGGTGACAGTGACAGCCGGAACACTGCAATGATGTCACGAAGACGGCCGCAGCAGGACGACGACACGCCAGACACGGTGATGGCGCTTTACTGTGACGGCAACATGACGTCGATGACATAACCACTTCAGTGATGTGACGAAGACACCACAATAGCGACGATGAAGATGCGGAAACGGCGACGATGACATGGCGACATTGACGAGTCGATGAGGAAGACGCCAACATGCTGGGCAGGACAACCACAAGTTCACAGAATGGCTATATGACCACAGGACACCTAAAATACTCTGAGAAGGGAAACTGTACGTTCCACATTGGAGCGGAAGGAAGAGTAGCGTTGGAGGAGGAGGGAAGAGAAAAGTAGAAGGCAGGGAGGTTAACCAGAATAACGTCCGGTTGGCTACCCTACACCGGGGGAATGGGAAAGGGGAAAACAAAGATCACAGGGAGAGAGAGGAGGGAAGGAAAGAAGGAAATTGCGGCGACCTAGAGATAGCGCTGTGAAAATCAAAGCTGATGTATTTACGTTTAGAGCAATATGGCCGCTGCGGTAGCGGCTGGTAGCACTGCCCACTCGCTGATTTGGGGCGTTTTATTACCTCTGTCGGGCAGTATTCGTGTGTATAGTGCTCTAACATGGCTACAGATATCTATTGTGTCACCATGTGACCGAGAGGTCTCAAGTTGCAAAAAAAAAAGAAGACTGAACAAGTAAGCCTACATTGTTTATTGTCAACGATGAATGAAGCAGTACATGCTCACAATTTTCGTGCAGATCAGGAGGACTTCATGATGTCAGTCGCTGAGTTCGAAACATATAGAAACACAGATAGCCATTTATTTAATGGAATTGAAAGCTCAAATCGAGCGAATTTTCGCCATTGTGCTCGGCGCGCCGCTTCAACCAGACTGACCGAAGCTTGAGATAACGATATTTATGCCGCGCTATCCTCGCACTTTAGGTGCGTACAGTGCTGCTTGGCGTGTTTCACACTATACGTATATACTATGCGTTGGATCAGTCCAGCTACATTAAAAAAGGAAACATAAAAAGTCCTCAGCAAACATGAAGTGCCAGAAGCTCGCCCTGCAATGTCCACCCTTTCGATAATATATTGACGAGAGGCGTGTAGCGTACGATAACAAAAAATCATGCTAAATTTTTTAGTACATGTCATCTGATTTTCATATTTCAGCAGCACATTAAAAGCTTTGACAGTGGAGCACTCGCAACGAACGTTATTGAGACAACAGGGCTTACAAGTACTTCTGCAAAGATTGTGTGACTTAACAGGGAGGCTAAACAAACATATAAGCAAGTCGTGCTCACAGATCCCACGAACATGGAATTTACGGTTTGATGTTGTAAAACAAAACAAAAAACTCGGTTTATGTCTGCAAATATGGCGAAGAGGTTGCAAGGAGATGAAAATTTCAGTTGAGTAATAGAGGTGAGCAAGGGAAGCCTCAGCATGGCGCCAACGTTTCAACAAGCAGACACATTTGTTATGGCCGTGACGAAGGCAAGTTACCACACTGAGGCTTCCCTTGCTCGTCCACTGTTGATTGGCCAAAATGTTAAGCCAAACTTACTATTCTCTGAGTATATGCTAAAAATTTTGTGGGAACACACTGCTCAGGTTTGTCAGCTGTTGTTTGAAGAGAAAGAAAGATGTGTAGTGATTTGTCATGTTTGTAAAATATGGATTAGGTCAGTTGTGTGAGCTTGCCTTTTCTAGCATCTCTTCTTAACTGTGCAGGGCTATCCTAGTTATTTATTTCATGCTAACTACTCATGAACCATGCAAGAGGGACGGCCAGATATTCGGTCCTCATGAAGTGTAATTTCCTCAAATTGCAATAAGCGCTTTTGATCGCTTTAAATCTCTTTGCATTTTCATGTAACAAATTATCATTCTAAGGGAGCAGGTAATACTGAAATAAGGCATGTAGTTGGGCAAGTCGCTTCATAGATTCAGCAATGTTTGAAACTGCGGGAATCTTAAACTATGTGTGCGTCTATATTTCTGTTCACGTCCTGTCTTCCTCGCGCAGTTTAAAATTTTGCTGAAGCACGTCATAGTTCGTAGTATTGCCCGCCAAGCTGATTTGCAAGGAGCAGATGACAAAGTTTGTGCATTAGCAAGCACGATCTTGCTATCTTGTTCTGTTCTACTTGTCATCGTTCTGATGACCAGAAAAGAAACAAGTTGAGATTCAACCTGTTACTTCTTCGTTTGTCATAGAATGGCCTTAAAGGAAAGTAAGCTTGTATGATGAATTTTAGCATTCCCGCTAGGTACGATACAAAACTGTAGACTGTTGCTTTCCTGATAGGGCTCCCACTCCTCTATCTGGTAAACTTGCAGACATTTCATGGTGAAAGACATAGTTCAAGAAGATATGTTGTCATTATGATGACCGCCGTTGAGCTTCTTATGGTTTGACGTAGGCAGCTTGTGCACCAATCATCTCTCTTTTGTCAGTATTCCTGGAAATAGAAATGATGAAGACATGACAAACATGCAAGTAATTAAAGAATTATGAAACAAAAGTTTGTCTGATGAAGGAACAAATCATGGTTCTAGGTGTTCGGAAACATACCTTGTGAGGATTCTGGTCGTTGTTACTTCCTATGGTGACACATTCACTGTTAACTTGTGCGTTCAGGGACGATGAAGTCCAAAGGGGTGAAAAAATATGAGCAACGTCTTGAACGCTATAGAGTCGAAAGAAAACGCTTCAATTACTATGGTGTAAGTGTGGGTGAAATTGTGATTCATATCTGACTAAGAACAGTGAAAAAACGCTCCATGACAGAAAGGCGCGCATACACACACAACACTGTTTTGCGGGGCATTTCCTTTAATGATGTCCTAGTGTCGGCTGCGCTTAGTCAAACCTCAAATAGATGACATTTGTTTATGCCAGGTACTAGTAATATTTTATTACGTCTCCAATGCAATGAATCTGACTGTCACTAGAAGTACATTTGCCACTAAGGTTCAGTGAATTTATCGCGATGTAACATTTATGCAGAAACAGCCAGAACTGTTTATTATTTATGCTGTACTCCACATTAGGGATTTTAGCGATGTGGCAAGAAACCAACCCTAATTTGAATTGCCTTTGAAGGGCAATAATTATGTAATTACTATTTTCCGCTTTGAACAAATGACTACAGGAATATGTTTTATACGCCTCGCAAGCAAAGAAATTCAAAATTGAAAACGAGGCACTGCTTTTTTACTCACCGTTGAACACGGCGAAAGGCTGCAAGGTAAATCCGCTGTCATGGGTAGCCTCCTTGCAGACTGTGCTCGGTTCCAGCGATGAATTTTCGCGCTAGCTAGCGCATATATCTTTTTTCAAGCAACATGTCATTATGCGGCCAGTCGTGGCAGATCAATAATGATGAAGTCGTGCAGCCGTTATGCCAGTGAAACGCAGCAGCTGATAAAATTTACCGTCTTTAAAGACTTTCTTTTGGTGGCGGCTATCGAATGTTCGACGCATAATCTGACAGATAGAATTCACATTAAAATAAAACTGCTTTAAAACGAACCTGCGTCATGCTGCTGTAAGGAAACGACCACTCCGTTCGGTGATATTACCGTCGTACAGTTTGAATCGATATACGGCCCGAACTGTAATCGATACTAATGGACTGCTTATCGCACAGACTTAAACAGAACCCCAGTAAAATCAATGGCTCACTTATTTTGTAAAAAAAATGACGTGTTAACTACGGCTGTCGGCTTTTATGTGTACAGTTATAGGTTCAATGTTTAGCCGCGTTTTAATGTATACAACTAAATTACAGTAGCTCGACTTACGCGCTTCATGCTAGAACGAGCCGCGGTTGATTGTTCGCCCTCTGTGGCGATCGCTGGAACTTGAGAGTGTGCGGCGCGTGAAATGGCGACGATGTGATGATGACTTTGACGTCAACGCATGATTACTGAAGTTCTGGGCCGAAACCGCCGCAGAATATTTCCATTGTAAGTGAAAAGCCAGAATGAGCGACTGAACCGACGGGCCAACTAATGAATCACTGAAATAGAACTAAGGAACGAACTAACGAACGAACTAATGAACTAACTAACGAACGAAACACTGAACGAACTAATGAACGACTGAATGGCCAAAGTAGCGAACGAATCAAGAAATGAACTCCGACCACCGAGCATCCAAGAAAACGGGTGAAAGAAGCAAGAAAAGCTACTCGCTAGAAAGCGCAAGCAAAGCAATCCACAGCGCGCGCAGCCGCGCCGCTGTTTTAGTATCATCGTCAATGACGACGTACGCGCTGTACAAATACCATCAATGACAGTCATCGTCGCGTCATTTCAACACCGTTCTGACGTAATATTGTTGTCCTGCACAGCATGTCGCTATCGCTGGTTATTATTATGGATAATAATTATAGGTCTATAATTAAATGTAACACAAACAACTGCGCCCCACAATTAACTCCTAAAGATTCACGTGACGAGAGAAGAGTTCCCGAAAGCCACAAACAGAAGTGAGCATAAGAGAGAAGGTACATATCCCACAGGAAAGAAAAGTTTCCAGAATCGTCCATGAAGGAAACAGGCATCTAGAGGCGGAAACAACACGTTATACAAAACACTGGTCTCACTAATAATGCAGCATGGGCAACGCAGAATCCCCTGCTCATAACTTTCATCTTGTGCGTTCATGAACGCCGAAGGAACTCTGCTTCCCCATAATGATGGCTCTTCGGATAAGGTGGGACGAGCATCAATACACGTAGCAGCAACAAGTGAAGGTACATGGCCTTCTGTGACTATTCACGCAAAGCTGCCGAACTGCACCTTCTCCAGATTAGAAGTGCCCCCCACTGCGTCCAGATTTCACGTGATTACAAATGTGTCCTACCTATATGTGGATGCAGCTGTCACCAGCATTCTTATCCCTCGACAAGCGTCACACATCGCATTCGTCCTCGTAACATCGCTAAGCAGATGTGTCACACCGGGCATCTGCTGGACTAGGTGTTTTCACTTCCGAATACCTTCTGAACCGTGTTGTGCACAATTATAAAAATTGTCCTAAGCGAAGTTTGTGCATAAACAGTGCGTAAATTTACTCGTTGTATAGGATGAAATTGAATAATTGTACGCATCATCGTTAGTTGTGTGCTATCAATCTGTGAAGCTTCACTTCGACTTAATTCGAGCATGTGCCTTGGACCTGCGTAACGTTTTTCTTTCGGCATAATTTTATCGTTCTCGGCATGCACCTGATATTGCATGTTTTCCTCTTTGGTGACCACGGCACAAATCAGAAAAAACGTATCAAAACGTCGTCAAACGTAAAGCTGCCCGCAATAGTCCTTGAATTTGCCTTTAGGAAATTTTGAGTTGCGTTTCGGAATCTGAAACGAACCGGTTATGCTTGCAACGCGCCGACATCAAATTCGGCGACGTGCTGCACTGAACTGGCAGATCTAGCGCACTTGTCTAACGGCTGATACAACTACTTCGCGAGCTTGAAAAAAAAAAAGCGCTTTACAGCAAAAAATTAACCAAAGCTACACATGGCACAGCTGCTACAAAAAGAAAAAAGTTAACTGAGCGTAATTACTTCACTTCAAAGCAATAGAAAGGATTGCGCTCACCTTGTCACCTGGGGAACGGAACTTGGCCCGGCTGTGCGGCCCCCCGTTGTTCGAACCATGAGCCACGGGAAAGTCGCCCTACATGCACGAAAGTAGCCAGCATTCTTTCAGCGAATTTGTGGCGCCTTCAAAAAACTTGCGGTCTGACGACACAACCTATTATTATTCACGAAAACAGGTATACTCTCTTGTCCTGAATCGGATGCACCGAGGAAGGGGAAAATGGCAGCCAAAACGAAAGCAATCCGCAATATTAGTGCAGCTACATCGCCTGGTACTGTGGCGAAGGCCACGTTGAAGTACGAGGAATTGGCCGAAATAAGAAAACGCGATAGGAGCGAATTTATGTTATCAACACGTCGACATCAAATCCGATGGAATGCCGCACTGGACTGGCAGCTGTATGGATTTCGTTTGATGGTTGATAAGCCTAGTTCATGAACAGCAAAAAAAGAAAAAAAAGCGTTCTACAGCAAAAGGAGTAGAAGACACTTCGCACAGCTGCTACGGGAAATGTTGATTGTGCGTAATTACTTCAAAACAGTTGGAAGAATTGGTCTTACCTCGTCTGCTGGGAAACGTAGCTCGACCTGGCTTTCCGTCCCCGCCTTGTTCAAATCACGAGCCAAGGAAATGTGCCACAAAAATGAGCAGCCAGAATTCTTTCAGTCACTCTGTAGTCCCTAAGAAAAAGGGGCGTGAGTTGAGGCCAGACGGCAGAACCTAAATACATTCAAGAAATCAGGTGAGCACTCTTGCACGCAACCAAACACACCTACAAAGAGCAAAATGGCAGCCAAGTTCAAAGCAAGGCGCGATATCAGTGCAGGCTGCATTGCCCGCAATTGCGGTGAAGTCCCAGGGCAAATAAATTGCCGAAATCAAACAACGCCAAAGTAATGAAAAAAGGACGCCGCTTTGGACGATGGTAGCCTACCATATCGCCCAACTTGCCGTTTGGTAAAGAAATTGCGATATAAATAAAGAGACAAGAAAAGAATCTCTTCCCAACTGTGATTCTTTAGTGTGCGTGTTACCTTGAGATTTCCCGCAGAACTAACAACCTAGGCCTTTGATTGTATATTTCAGTACCTACTTGTACTACAGATATATAGTTCAATATGTATACCAGCGTTCCTATTTTAGATACCCAATACTTAATGGATCCAAGAAACCGGCCCTTGCGCAAGCTTTGCGCGCGTCTTGCCGTTTTTAAGTCAGGGTAGTTTACAGGCCGGGAAGCCAACGATGACGTTCGAGTTGGATGACGGCGACGTAAGGTCTGGCGTGAAAGCTTTTAATGTCGCACATACGACGCCCGACTTTTGCTGCCGGAGTGAATTAAGTTACGTACTATCGTTAACGGCTTCTAGGCGGTCATTAATATTGCTCTACCACGGAAAGCTGTCTACCACAGCTAGCTGGAACCGAGACAACACGGACAGCTCTGCCTGCCGTCTATGTTCTCCGTAAGACGCTGCACCCGGAATATATGTGGGTGGCTCACCTCTACAGAGACAACCGGCATCTTCGGCTGAGCGAAAAGGACATGCGCTGTGATGTGCTAGTAAAATACAACTTTAACATAACTGTCACTTTGTTTTTCGTCTCGGTGGAACCTGTGTTCAGTTTTGCGCTGTAAGTACAGCGCAGACCAACTCACTGCTGTGCACAGCGCACGGGCAGGTAGTCCTGAGTCCTGTTCGTGGACGACACTTGGTGACGCTTGCTGGTTTTCATATTGTGAACTAGTTTCAAGCGTGGCCACGCGGATGGGTAATATTTGTCCCGTTGCTCTTCCCTAGCGGCAATGCTTGATCGGAGCGTTCGTTTTGCACCTATCGATCTGCTCGCGCTATGAATGAATGGGTAGAATGAATGAACGGCCCACAAATTACACCAACCTTACTAGGCGCCAGATTGGTCGGATAACTGCAGTAAAGTTAGGCTCCTATTCAAGTAAATTTCCCGAAGCGTCATGGTTCTTCGGTGCTTAAGAAGTATGCCCGAAGACAAAGGCTCACCTCCTCCGAGGTGCGGATTTCACAGAAGTCGCCATGGGGGCTATTGCTGGCTTGTTGGTCATGAGAAGGGTTCTGTACAACGCTGTCTCCTCGTGTTCCCGTTTTCGCTGTCCCTCTTGTGCGTCGGGAGTGGCTACTATACAGTTCACGAACTTTCTCGAAGGCAACGAGGTTAAGCCTGGTTGCGCGATTCTTTCTGTCAGCGTCATCGGAAGAGCGCCCTCGAAACTAAGCATTCCCGCGCTTCGAGTTGACGAAAAGAATCTTAAAAAGGAAGGCACGCTCGTGGCCATCGCTTGCGTGTCAGTCGCAGTCAAATTTAAGCTGCCTGACGCAATTCGAGTGGGTAACTCATCTTATCAATCGTGCCAATGTGTCGCGCAACCGCGCAATCATGTATGTCGTAGTTCGTGAGACTTGACTGTGTAATTATTATCTCGTGAAAGTGAGCCTTCACCCCGTAATTTCCAACGTATCATTTATACTAGACGAGTTTCGCAACTCAAAAATTAAATTTAAGCAAATGAACCCAACTCGTAGCCTATAGCAGCGTCTTTAATACGCTGGAGCAAGGTTTCAGCCGTGGATAGCGTAAAACAGAAATTACTAAATAAACCATTACTATACTAATTAAGCTTTTACTGAAACAGCATTTTAATCTGCCTTTTTATTATTTTTTGCACAAAGGTACTGTCCATGGCCAAAAATAAAAGTGAACAAGTTGTTTTTATTTTCATGAATGTGTAGCTGTGTTTGGGTACGACAGGATTAAACGGCAAGCCATTGCTTGTATATAATACGTTTTTAGGAAGTAAGCCCGGCCAAGGGGAGAGAGGTGCCTTTCACTAAAAAGTGAACAAGATGTTACGCAAACGACATTGTCCGTGTGAGGCGCGCAACATTTTTTTTTTACATCCATTGGGCAAGGGATCAAATACACGTACAACGTGCTTCCACGACGACTGTCTGAAACCTAAATAGCATTAACTAGCAAATTTAACAATATAACTTAATTTATAATTGCTGTTTAAATGGCTAAGCGGAAGTTGCAATTTTACGATACAAATGAGATAGTGCTTTACGTGCAACCATTTATTAGAACCATTGTGTCTCGCAAATGTCTCGCGAAATGTTGACATTAAATTGTGAGGCGAAGTGCATTGCTACCCCAGCAATGTTTTCGTATTGTGTGTTTGGGATGGCTGCGTGAACAAATTCACTGCAGCAGGAAAACACGTTACTGCACATTCCTAAGCCATATTGAAGCTGATGCTAGCCGCAGAATTTCTGGCAGGGGACAATGGTTTCACTTCTAGCTGACCTCGAGTCTGCAAGCACACAACGCATTTTGAAATAAATATTTATTACCGAAATTGTTTCTCTAGTTGCGTTCCCTGAGCTAAATGAACAATTTAGCCTACACGTGGAATATACTTGTATCGCTTTTTATTACACTGTAGTTATTCCATCTACTTGCGTAAATTTGAATTTCCATCACTTCTATGAATTTGGGCAGTAATAATTATCATTTGGTCAGGAACCACATTTTTCCCCCTTTTTGTTATTAGGAGTCTGAGGCAGACGCTGAATAACGCGGAAATAAAGCATCGAAAAATTCTTGGTCTACAAATACAGTGAGCAGTCTTTTTTTTTCTTTTGCTGACGTACTGTCACTCTTCCATCTCGTTTCACTCCACGCTAGTTTGAGGATCCCTCAAACTTTAACAGAGTACAGATACGCAGTACATTCTACAAATTTGCAAATGCTTGAAAACACAGAACACCCCGAAACTTAGAAGCGTCAAATGCACGGTGCCCATATTCTTGTGCCGAGAACTAGCAAAGCCTCGCAACTACATGTTTAAATAGCAAGACACCACAAACAGGAGAACAAGAAAAGAAAGAATAACAGAACGCTATACTCGCCGTGTCGATGTCTGGTCCCGCCCATAGCCGGTACTGCTCAGGCCCTTACACGAATGCCGGCTGGATTCCGCAGCTCTTCTAATGCTTTTTTCGTCTTGCGCTGGTTTCGCCGATTTGTCTTCTCGTAAAATACCGTTAAAACACAAAAAGGCTGATTCTTGGGTTAGTTCGCACGGTTTACTCATGATGGCAAGGCCTTTAGCGCAATTCAAAGAGAGACAGGGACGTGACAGAGGTTCGGTGCGCTGTCCTGTGTCTCTGTCACGTCCCTGTCTTTTTTTAAATTGCGCTGAAGGCTTTGCCATTATGAGAAAACACAAAAAAAAACGTGCTTACATCCCTCAAGGCAAGGTAGTGAACCGACGCCCTCCGCTGTCCAAACGCCATTTGCAAACTGAGGGGCCGGATGTTCTCAAGCAGACCCAACTTCCGGCAAGCTTACGAAGAAAAAAATTTTTTTTGAAAAATAAATTCTGCAGATTTTACACGCGGAGCCGCGATCTGACTGTGATGCAGGCCGTAGCAGATATCACGAGAATAAGTTTTACCCCCTGGAGTTTCTAGAAATTGCGCGCGATCCACGGCGTACAATAGCGTCCCGGCACTGCATCGCAGCAGGGTTCGAACCCGCGACCTCGTGCACAGCAGCGTAACGCCTTAACCACTGTGCTACCGCGTCTGGTGAGCCTCGCGCTTTATTTGGTCGGGATAGTATTACTGGAGACGTTTCTGCAGGAATCATCAGCTTCAGCGTATGAGTTGCTGTCATTGTGGCGAAGAAGCAAACAAATTGCGCACTACCGCTAGCAAACGTGCCCCGAGGCCGTATTAATAAATAACGCGATATCCCGTACAATGTGAGCTTTGTTAGTAAATTACCATTCCACAATAAAAAAATGGGGTGTTACGTGCCAAAACCACTTTCGGATTATGAGGCATGCCGTAGTGGAGGACTCCGGAAATTTCGAAAACCTGGGGTTCTTTAACGGGCACCTAAATCTAAGCACACGGGTGTTTTCGCATTTCGCCCCCAGCGAAATGCGGCCGCCGTGGCCGGGACTTGATCCCGCGACCTCGTGCGCAGCAGCCTAACACCATAGCCACTGAGCAACCACGGTGGGTACCATTCCACAATATAAAAAAAGAAATAATATATGCTAATTTCTTGATAAGTAGCTTGCAGAGCCAAGAAAGACGCGAAGACAAAAGAGGGGTGTGTTGCACGCGCCAGATCGCCGTGACGTCATCCTTCTTTAATGGCATGTGCGCGGGCTTGTTTGATTTTTTATTGACAGCTACGGACTATTTCGCGTTCTGAAAGAACGAACTCAGAAACTTTTAACACATTTTAATGAGCCAGAGCGACCGAAATAGCGAAATGATATTTTGAAATTCGTGACATCACACTGACGTACAACCTGGGGGCTTAGGCGCGAAATTTGAAAAAATAAAAATAACTTCGAAGTTCATTTTCTCTTCTAGTAACCAACCTACTGACGCGAAATTGATGAAAATATAGCTTTTATGAATGCTTTATTCGTCTAAACATATTTTCATGTTTCTCTTTACTGTCGCTTTAAAGATAGATCGTTGCGGTACCTCAGCTAGACAGTATCATTACATCTCTAGGACGCATGTCTCTAGGTTCAAATGGGCTTTGAATAAGGATAACATCTTAATCAGATGCACCCTGTGAAATTCGAATAAAAAATAATATTTTGAGCTATGCTAGGACTTGAACCACGGTCCTGCGAAATTCCAGCCAGTCCAGTATCGAACCCGCGACCTTGCGGTCCGCGAGCGAACGGCGTAGCCATTGCACTACCAAGGCCGATCGACGAAAGCGCGCTCATTTAGGCTGTTTGGGGAGAGTTAGCGGTTGGCTTAGGCACTGCTACGACGCAAGGAGCAATTAGGAGGGAGGCTCTGGACTTTTTATATATTTTATTGGCGCGATATAAGGAGACGTTGGCAGAAAAGTACGGCGCAGGCGACTTCTTCGCTCTTGAACACAACACACAGTTGCAACATACAACACATAAAAATTAGCATGCAGTTACAACAAGGGTAAATTATCACATACGAATCCAAATAGCACCACGACATTACGAAAACGCACTTAAAGCAATAATGCGAGCAACGGTATCACGTAAGAAGCCCTCAAACAAATGTCAGTTAACTTATACCACCCGAGGTCGACCCAAAACACGGATACGGGTGCTTTCGCTATGGCCCCAAACTGAATGCGGCCCACGCAGTTAGGAATCGAACCTGCGACCTCGTGCTTAGCAGCAGCCGCTTGATCGAAGAAAATGTTTGCTCGTAAATGCTATCCTTAGCTGGATGAATTATTTGTTGGCATGTAACCTGCTGCGCTGGCCACTTCACGAAGTGCCGTCTTCAACGAGTTTAGCTCAAGATCGTAACCGAGCGTTTTAACACGCACTCACTTCTTTTTCCTGCTTTCACGTGTAGCCTGCATGGCTTGGCTGCTATACGTAACGTTCAAGAGCCGCTTTGAGGATAATGTCGAAAGGAATTATGTGGAAATTTAGAAAGCTAAAGGAAACACTGCACCTTGATCTACTTCTACATTGAGCATATACTATATGCCCGCGAACGGTGGTCAGGTCTTTCTTCTTTTTTAGAAAGATGTGGTACGCATGCACATTAGTCTGCATAACCTATCGCATGCGGCGGTACGCGTGTGTGAAAGCGATCCTTAAAAAAAAAAAAAGATACTGCCAGACGCCACTGTGTTTTTGGTTCCATTTACTCTATTACTGCGCACAGCAATTGTACGAAGGCAAACGCCTGCCGCTCTCCAGTGGTGGCATAGAGCAGTGACAGCGCGAGCTGGTTCGAAGCTTCTTTATCGCAGTGCCAACTCGCACCGATAACGCCGCGCGGAGGATGGCCACGGCACCCGACATGACTCGGCAGTCGGAGAGGCACGTGATCAGTCCTGCATCGGCGCTTGGAAAGAAATGAAAGTACGCGCACGCGAAATATGGGTTCACTTGGTGGAACGAGAGTCGTTTTTCTATTTTTTTTTCTTTTAATGCTCGTTTCTATCCTCACAGTCATCATGCCGAAGCCCTTTCTTTCGCACTGCGCATCATTCTGCGCATCCTTGTAAATCCACTCTGCCGAGAATGACACCGTAGAGAAAGAAATTCGATAAGAGCAGACACTCCGATAGAGCCCATCGGCCGAATCGACTGTAGCGCACCAAGCGGCCAGCATTATTACCTGAACTACACTTTCGGTTTCGGTTTTGAGCGCGCGCGTTTTGAACGCTGGCAGGTGCGTGTCACGCCGGCTGCGCTGAACGGCGCGGCATTCTTTTTTTTTTTTTTCGCTTCTACTGCTCAACCACACGCGGTCTGGGCATTATGGTTTTATTATTTAGTAAAAATGATTGCGAACGATCTTTACAAGCCTCCATCGAATCTGCGCAACGTGCAATTTCATAAAATAGACTCATGATGCCTTGTGAAATGAGGAAATTTAATGTTTATTTTGCTCTATGTGAATGTTCGTTCCGGGCTTTTTGTGCATTCATCCAAGGTTGTGGCACCACGTGAGCAGCAGTAGTTCCCGCACGAAGCTCCACCGGACGGCATCAGCTGAAAAGAGTAGATTACAAGCATATATTTAGACCTTATAGGAAAACGACGTGCAGAGGCGAAACGTGCCAAAGTGGCGAATGGGCGGTATTACAAACAAAAGAAATTCGCTTCTACATACATGACGTAGAAGATGCCCGACTGATGCTAAACATTCCCATAAAATATGAAGAACACATTTGACTTCCAAGCATTGCCCCGTACCCGGGCAAAATTTCTCATCTTGCCGTAGCCAATAAAGCAGCGAGGCCTTGTCGAAGTGAAGAAGGAACGCAAGAATACGCCGAGAGCCCAACAAAACAAGCGACATCGAAATCCAAATAAAAAAAAAAAAAAAAAGAAAAAGAGGTGGCTCGCCGTACAGGTGAACAGAACATGCGCAGGCGACCTCGCTCGCTTCGGTGGCGTGTCTGGCACATGACGCATGCATCTGGCTCGTTTGGCGTGCCGTTGGCTTGTTAGGTGGCGCAAGAAAAATAAGTCGCAAACCATAAGTTCATTTGTACGCAATAATTTTAGTTCTCGCAGGAAAAAATAAAAAAATGAAAAAAAAATGTCTGTTTACTTCATTTCACATATTTTTTTTCCAATGCTCGCGGCAGCTACCGGACGGCCTAGCTTGACGTATTTCTTGTTGTCAGTTTTCGCGAGTGTTCCCTCTTGTCGAATTTAGTTCTCTATGATGACACGTACTGAGCTTATCTGGAGGCTAGCAGCGGCTGATTAAGTGGGTGGGCGTGTAGCAGTGATTATAGTACACGGCTTCGAGTCAGGTTAGCGATGGTTTGATTTGTCACGCCAACGCGCATTCTTCAACTTTTTTTGTGTAATGAATATAATTCGAAATGTGTTTGAACGGGCTAGCAGACTAAGCGCCTCGGATATCTAATAAAGTGGTTGCTCTCAGTAACACTTGTAGGTTCTTGCTGCGAACGACAGTTCCGAGCTACGAAATGAGCCGATCACGTTTACCTGTTTTCTATAGTCATGATCTGAGCTTAGTGCGGCACATGCGTGACCTGAAGTTAAAAAAGAAATACAAATACGTTCGATATCATCGAACATACACCCATATCTGCGATAAACACACCGCGCGCTGGAATCGAACGAGTAACCTCGCCTTCACCTTATCAGGAAGTTCGATCAAGGTCGGTCGAAACCACTCGGCTACAGCTGAAAGCAGTAGGCACGTGGGTCACCAGCAGGTATCATGAGTTTTATCTGGCGATCGCGTTAGGGAAACAACGATCTTGAAACAACAATGCGACGAGTGCAATACGCATTCTAACTTTTTCTCGCGTTGTTACGAACCAAGCAAGCCCTGTTTTCAAAGTTAAATTTTACCTACCCATTCTTTGCTGGAGTTGGTGTCAGCCACATGCGTTAATAACGTTATAACACACTGCGAATCAGTTCATGTTTCATTACACACCACAAATTGTCACCAGGAAACAAGCGTTTAATAACTCTCCCGCCAGTAAAATGCTTACATGGGAAACGTCTGCTAGTGTTTATTGAAACTAACGCACGGAATAGCATACCACATAAAGCTAGGATCTCGCAGAACTTGTTAAAGTAACTGGAAAGGTATTATTTTTAACTAATGTTTCTTGCTTCCTGAAGTCATTGGTTTTTCTGTTCTGATTTTGTCAATACCTGTGTGATTCATTTTCGCCTTGTAGACTTGTGGTTATTGTCAAATGTTTCATTCTGCTACTTTATTATATTTACCAGCTCAAGAGCCTCACCGCGACGTGTGTGCGCCAAGCCGTGCTCCCTCAAGGGCTGCAGAAGACAGTGCCAACTTCTCCCTTCTTCATAAGGAACCACGTCTCTCTCTCTCTCTCTGTAACGTACCTTTATTGTCCTTCTTTTCTTTTTCTCTATTGTGCGACATGTTCTTGTATCTCCTCGTAATTAACCGCTACTTCTGTATTCGCTGTATTACTGTACTGACAGTTTTCCAAATGTATTTTTGCACCCGTGCTATCCTTTGGCTACGGGGCCACACATATGTTGTGTACCTTCTGGAATAAATTGATGGGCAATAAAGAACTCGGAACTACCGTCGTTTATTGACTGGCTCCTGCAGCGAGGTGAAAGCGAATTCAATGAAGTTCGCAAGCCCCCTGCAGCGTTCCTATCGGCAAAGGAGTTTCTTGAAAGGTGAGGTTCCTTGTATTCGCTTATTGAATACTGCAGGCATGAATCCTTGCTCGAAATGTGTCTGTATATCGCCTCAACGACGGAAGTTCACCTGGAGTTCGCACTAACCCAACAAGCGAACTGTAGCAATCCCACACGTTGTCGCGGCGAAATATTCCATGTGGTGATCGCGGGCAACTTGTCTCCGCGTTCGATACGTGGGTCTGGGTGCTGTTGTTGGAGTTGGCGTCTGATGGTGAGCAACACGTCTCCCCTGTTCTCAAGAACGTAGGTGGATGGCAGCTGGCGAGCGCTCGCCTCAAGCTCGTCGCCGTTCCCGTTGCTGGGCTTGCTTAACACGCCCACGGGTAAGTATTTTGTTTTAAAGTTGAAAAGGAAACATCACACAGGTGACAGTTAATGGATTTTAGCTTCGCGCCCACAACTTCATGCTCTCCCTCCCTTTTCTTTCATTTTTATATTTGAATAAACGGTAGAAGTACGTACATTTTGTACCACGGATAGGCTTCACTGCAAGACAAGACACTGTAAGTAGTTGGCTTCACTACAGCACAGACCGTGGGAAAAAAATTTTTGGCTTGATTTCGCGAAAGATAAGCCTCGCACTTATAAATAACGCCACCGTTTCCAGTTTCGCGCCAGCAAACACCCCCCATTCCCCTTACGTGGACCGATCCCGAAGGTAGTGCAATGCCGAGCCGGCCCGCGGCGGAGGAGAAGCAGGCGCTAAGCACTCCCTATACGTGGGCCGATCCCGAAGGTTGTGCAATGCCGGGCCGACTCGCGGCGGAGGAGAAGCAGGCGCTAAGCACTCCCTATACGTGGGCCGATCCCGAAGGTTGTGCAATGCCGGGCCGACTCGCGGCGGAGGAGAAGCAGGCGCTAAGCACTCCCTATACGTGGACCGATCCCGAAGGTAGTGCAATGCCGGGCCGACCTGCGGCGGAGAAGCAGGCGCTAAGCACTCCCCATACGTGGACCGATCCCGAAGGTAGTGCAATGCCGAGCCGACCCGCGGCGGAGGTGAAGCAGGCGGGAAGCATACACCCGACCAACAACTAAGGGCGGGGAAAAACGAGAGCCAAGGCAATCTTCGACAACATCGAACGTAACGAAACGCAAGTCCTCTTCGTTGACGTGGCCAGATATTGGAATCGAGGCGCCTACGCGGTCTCCGTGGTGGACGCCCATGGCTCGCTCGTCAACGCAGCCACGCTAGTTACCAACTTCACTCATGAAGCAGAAGAAATGGCCGTCGCGGTGGCCCTTCGAAGCCGCAAAGGAGCCTCCGTCCTTTAGTGGCACTCAAGAACAGCATCAAAACCTTCTCGGCGGCCCTCGTCTCTTGGAAAGCTGCTACGGTTGTTAACAAAATTTTCTACCAAGAAACGGGAGATTACAACCTGATGAACCCGCGCATCACATGGTTCCCGGCCCACATGGGCAACCTTTCAGGACGTCCTGACTGCAATCCGAACTAGCAGGCACACCAACTGGCGCTAGAACTCGCATTCCGCGTCTGCGGTCCGCCCCCTCGCTTCGACCAAGCGTGGAGTGACCTAGACAACAAAGGCCCGCTCGTGTCATACCACAATATCACTTCAAATCATAAGTTAGGACGAAGAATTTTTCCTCCTCCCCACCCAAAGCTCAAGAAAGCACAGGCCGTCACTTACAGACAGTTGCAGAATCGAACATACAGCAAACCAACGACACTAAACAGGATCTATCCAGACCTTTCTACTGAACGCCCACACTGCGGCCACGAGTACAACACCTTCGAACGCATGCTCTGGCTGTGCCCTGCCAACGCGGGCACGGACTTTCCTGTCCAGTCCTCCTGGGACTCAGCGCTCAGAAGCACAGAGCTCATCGCTCAGCTCAAGGCTGTTCAGAGGGCCCGGGCCGTCGCCGAAGGGCTCTGTCTACCGGCCCCGACCTGGGTGGAACCGCCGGATTGATTTAGTTCTTTCTCCTCAGGACCTAAATAAAGTCCGCACTATCTCACTCGCTGGTCATCCTTCTTCACAGAGTGGAAGGGCACTGAGTTTTTTATTAGACAATGCAAGTACAAACATATTATACTAAGCATTGGCTTCACTGCAAGGCAAGACACTGCAAGTAGTCGGCTTCACTACAGCACAGACCGTGGGAAAATTTTTTTGGCCTGATTTCGCGAAAGATAAGCCTCGCACGGTATAAGTAACGCCATCATCTCAAGTTTCGCGCCACCAAACTTTCTCCCCGTCTTTTTCCTTTCCTCAGGTCTCACCCTCCCGTTCGCCTCCTTTCTATTAGACTACGCTTTACGTCACATGACGTCACGTCTTATCTTATTTTATTTTTTTATGCGTAGGCATGATTCATTGTGCCGCCATACATTGGGATTCGCCGGTCACAGTGGCGTAAAAGAGAGCGTAAGGGGGTGCTACGTCACGTGATGCTTGTAGTCCAATAGGAAGGAGCAAAATAGGAGCACGTGCGGCGGGGACACGAGAAAGAAGGCACATTGGCGCCAAATTTAAAAGGCTTGAATTGCGTACTGGGACCGAAAACGACGCAAAAAATTATTCCCACGGTCTGTGCTGTGGTGAAGCCCACTTCTTGGAGTATGTTGTATTGCAGTGCAGCCGATATACCAAAGCGTACTTTCGTTCAAATGACACGAGCATTTTCCCGCATCCTTTACGATACATTTTGCGGTGAGGCTGACTTATGTTCGCACTTGTCGCTGGCATCGATTGCGACGTGAATATATGTTTTTAAACCTGAGGCCTTGATATTTTAAGCGATAACCCGAAACACCACTTGGCGTATTCATTTGTCCGCTTGTAGACGCAATTAGCGACAACAGTTATTCTACGCTGCTACAGTGCGTTCAAGGGAAGGACAATCGTGAGCGTTACTTTGGTTAACATTCGACCGGTCCTGTGAAATGGCGAAGCGTTGCATGGCTTTGGAGCTTCTTTATGCAATCCTTAATTAAATATGAGTGGAACTACATAAAAAAGTAACAATAAAATAATCGAAGCGCCGGAATCGAACCAGTGACCTCGCCTTCATCTTATCTGAGAGAAAGATCTACGTTGGTCGAAACCACTCGTCCACGATCTGAATAGGTACATATGCTCACAAACAGGCTTATATCGACAATATTGCGCTTCATTTAGCGACCAGGTTACCAAAACACCAATTTTTGGGCAAGTTTTTAGACATTTCGTGAGTAACTGTTGCAGCGAGCTGAAAGCGACCCATTTGAATCGCGTGAAGACCTTACATTACAATCCGCGCAGTAGTTCGCGTGAAAGTAGCTTTTCTTTGCTCAGAATACTTCTAAATACCGACGCCCTCTTGTCCTAGACTTCCATGTTTCAAACTTCGCAAGCCAATTTGGAAGAAATATTTATTCGTAAAGAACAGTCTGGCTCATGCGGGATGCGGGGATAGACACAGGAGTATCAATTACCTCTGACGCTCCCCCTTTACGAAACAAAAAGTAAAAGAGGAAGAGGGAATATGACGCCAGACAACTAATTATCGCAAGTCAACCTTCGATGACGACACACCAGCGACACCAACTATTCATTCCCCTGTAGTGAATTTTGTAGAAACTTTATTGTTCGTGGTAGCTTTTATAGCGACGCCCGTGTCACGCTCTCTGGAATGCCCGAAGGGGCTAGAAGCTACCGCTTGCCTATCACGTGGCACTTTCTTCTTTTTCCAAAGCCAATCCTTAACATTTTTCACGACCGGCCTTCGAAACTGTTTGGTGACGCCCTTTGACAAAGTGACATACGCAGACTGCAGTGGCACAAAGACTGCTGCCTAACTTGTATATATGCGCCAACCAATTAGGCTCGCTCATTTAAGTGACGTCATGGCACAGGGGTGATTTCGTTGTCCTTCATCCAACAGTTACAATCCTCTGGAACATGCGGCCTGGCCTCCTTGGAGCATCTTGTGCATGATATCCCGAGCATCAGGGGAAAGCCATAAAATGTAATTAATGTTTGCCGTAAAAATAAGCCTTTGTCTTCTTTTTCCTTACCTTTCCCCGCGGTTCGGCAGTTTCTGGAAGATCGTGCAGGCTGGCCTAATTTGACTTACCGTTCTACGGAGGTTGCAGTCCCCGTCGCGCTTGCTCTGATGTCCGTCGCTATTTCTGGACGATCCTACTTACCTTGTTTCAGTCCCGCCTTGAAACGATGGCTTTCGTTTCTGTGAGACTTCATTGTTAGTAGGGACGTGTGTTCAGAAGCCTTAGCGACGATTTTCATGCGCTGCATTCTGAATTACACTTCTCTAGAGTGGTTAATCAGCCTATTTAACCTTCTTCGTTCAAAGAAAGAAAGGAAGAATGAAAGGCAGAAGGAGCGAAAGAAGGAAAGAAAATATAGGCCGACGTTGAATGATACCACGCGTGGTCAGGCCACACGCTTGGTCAATGCGATACGGGTCAAACATAAGTAGAATCCTGCAAAAAAAAAAATGGCTACCCCAAAGGTTGTAGCTGCGAGACGCTGACGCAAACTGCAGCCGACCACTTGGCCACGCCAGGCAAGTGTTACTCACACTGCACTACAGTAAAGTGACTCGCTCTTGTTGTTCTCTTTTCCCCTTTGTACGTGCGGGTGCTCGCACTTCGTAAGGTGAGCATTCCTGCATTATCATTATTTTTCAGACTACCCTAAAGTTCAGTCTTAATCTGAGTAAAGGTTCATAAGCAAAGAAAGGCGCAAGAATAAATACTGGTGCCGATGCCTTCTGGGAGATACCGGAGAAGCTCATGGTTACCTCATGGCTTTGAGCACCGGCTTGGGACTGTTTGTTTACCGATCAAATGTCCGATTAGACTGCGTCCTAACTTTACCAGAGACTTGTACTGACGACTTTTGAAAAGTTCTGAGCAGAATTACCTGATACTTAAATGTATAAATAAAAAGGCCCGAGGATGGGGAAATAGTGAAATTCGTGACGTTTCCGAGACTAGAAAAAAAAAAAAAGAAGTTCGTCATCAGCTCCTCCGCTGTAATAACGATCCTTCGACCGCCAAATAAATAAAATCAGCGTGATGGAAGAAGATTCTACCAGCACAATTTGACTGAGTTTTCCCTCTTTATTGGTTCTTTTAATATCAAGGCTGTATCATCCCTTATCAGAGGGGCGGCCTGGCGCCTTGTATGCAGTCTACCTTCTGTCTTCTCCTTGAGCGCTATCCGCACAGTTCCCGGCGTTCCTCAGCCGCCGCGTCTTGGTAGAGGGCCTCGGGCTGGAGCCCCCGACGCGGGTCTGGGCGTCGGCAGGCACTGCTTCTTCGCGGTCCTCGTGAAGCGATCGCCGACAACCGTCTGGATGAGCTGTAAACATACGTTTCCGAATTAAGAAAACAAGAAACGAGGGAGCTTCTTTAGAGTGTCTCGATAATAAACTGAGGGACTTAATTCATTCATTCATTCATCCATTCATTCATTCATTCATTCATTCATTCATTCATTCATCCATCCATTCATTCATTCATTCATTCATTCGCTGCACAAGAACTTCGCACTTCAGTGCTCCTCTTGAATGTTTTTTTTTTTTAAATAAATTGAGGCATTTCGTTGCATTCATTCAGTCATTCGCAACAGAAAAACACCCCACGTCAGTGCTTCTCTTGAGTGCCTGGGTAACAAACTGAGGTATTTTGTTGCATTATTTAAAAAAAAATATTATTTCGGCGTACTTCTAAAGTCCGTTCTCCCATTTGCACAATACATGGAGGAAGGGAGGTGGGGAGAGGGTTCACGAATAATTATCGCGCAAACTGGTGTGCAAGTGTTACGATTTCCTCACGCTTTACAATAATGAATAGTATTGAATGCGAGTAGCGGAAGCAGCTAGTACAAGTAAGAATGCAGGAATGGCAACTAGATGAGGCACGACACCATTAAAATCTCGAGCGCGGCCATGCCATGTGTAACGCCGCTTTATTTTTGTTATTTTTTATGCACTGGGCGATCTCTACTGTCCACCATCTTTCCCTCCTCTTCGCCCACTTTCTATATCCTACCATGCTTTTTTTAGCAGTAAGCCGGTATTAAGACGAGCTAGGTTATGGCAAACTATCAGGTATAATGAACGCTGTACATTTAGTCAGTTTCCGATAGTCCCAAAGCGAAAGAAATTAGCTTAAAAGAAAACGCTAATTCGGTTGAATCGAACTTCCGCGGTCTTAGCGACGCCTTGTACTGGGCCCAGCGAGAGGCCCTTATCGGTAATAGGGGATGCGACTCTGATAGCTACTGAAGAAGCAAGAGATGATTCTGTAAACAAAAAAAAAACAGCTACGCAAGTGTCGGTGATGATGTGGAAAGCTGAAGGGCCGACACTAAAAACAGTGATTGAGGATGTCCTCAATGTGCCCCTGCAGTCTAACAATTGTGGTGAGGACACCGCCCAGCGGTGCTGACACATGGTCCATCTGATAACGGCCCGAATCCTTCGGTACGCTTTTTTCTTTTTCAGCAAATAAGAGCAATGAAGAAATATTTACCAGGTAGAGCGCACTGGTTTGCAAAATGGCGAAAAGCAACGATTACTCATCAGCTTATAGTGCATAAACCAATGCTTTGTACCATAAAAATCCGAAAGATGTCTAAGGCGAAAGCCTCATATACCCCATGAAACGAAAGACCTGGCGTCCGATGTTGTCATCGGATGGCAAGAAAATGAAGTGACCAAGTGATGACGTTACGTTCCCCGCGCTGGACCTGCTGCAGCTCGCACTGCGAAATCCCACGGTGAAAGCCAAGGCGTCGGCCGGACGCCATGGCCCACACCCAATATTGGATTAAGATGGATTAAGATGAAGTAAAGTTGATTAACGTGATTAATGTGAATTAAGGTTGGTACAAATTAGAGCAAGGTGGATTAAAGCAGAGTTTTAATTTAACGTGATAATTTAGACAAGTCCTCTTGCTTTCGCATTCAGCGTTTCGATGTACGCATGCTTCCAGTACTGCTTGATTATGCAATGCATCCATGACTTGTGGTATCGCTTATGAATTAAATGCATTTTCTTTATCTATGAAAGCCATATAAAAATGATGGTTGTATTCCGATTACTCCTCAATTACCTGATGGACGACATGAATGTAAATCGACGTCTTTGCTGGAGAGACAGCGCGTTGGCTGCCCGCTAATTCCTGACGTAAGCAGTGACGTCGCCCAGAGGAGGGTGGCTGCGCGCTCTTCCGCCTCAGCGTTGCTGTTTCGCACGCTCCTAGAGACGCAGTTCGCCGCTCAGTGTGTGTTTGTGTGTGTGTGTGTTCGTGTGTGTTTGCGTGTGTGTTTGTGTGTGTGCTTGTGTGTTAGTGTGTGTGTGTGTGCTCGTGTGTGTGTTTGTGCGTGTGTATTGGTGTGTGTTTGTGTGTGTGTTTGTATGTGTTTGTGTGCTTGCGTGTGTGTTTGTGTGTGTGTGCTTGTGTGTGTGTGTTTGTGAGTGTGTGTTTATGTGTGTGTTCAGGTGTGTTTGCGTGTGTGTTTGTGTGTGTGTGTTTGTGTGTGTGTGTGCTTGTGCGTGTGTTTGTGTGTGTTTGCGTGTGTGTATCTGTGTGTTTGTGTTTGTGTGTGTGTTTGTGTGTGCGTGTGTGTGTGTGTGTTTGTGTGTGTGTGTTTGCGTGTGTGTTTGTGAGTGTGTGTTTATGTGTGTGTTCATGTGTGTTTGCGTGTGTGTGTTTGTGTGTGTGTGTGTTTGTGTGTGTGCTTGTGCGTGTGTTGGTGTGTGTTTGCGTGTGTGTTTGTGTGTGTGTTTGTGTGTGTGTGCGTGTGTGTTTGTGTGTGTGTTTGTGTGTGTGTGTTTGTTTGTGTGTGTTCGTGTGTGTTTGTGTGTGTGTTTGTGTGTGTGTATGCGTGTGTGTGTGTTTGTGTGTGTGTCTGTGTGTGTGTTTGTGTGTGTTAGTGTGTGTGCTTGTGAGTGTTTGTGTTTGTGTGTGTGTGTGTTTGAGTGTGGGTGTTTGTGTGTGGGTGCTTGTGTGTGTGTTTGTGTGTGTTTGTGTGTGTGTTCGTGTGTGTTTTTTGTGTGTACTTGTTCGTGTGTGTTTGTGTGTGTGTGCGTGTCCTTGTGTGTGTTTGTATGTGTTTGCTTGTGTTTGTGGTTGTGTGTGTTTGTGCGTGGGTGAGGTTGTGTGTGTGTTTGTGTGTGTTTGTTTGTTTGTGTGTGTTTGTGTGTGTTTGTTTGTTTGTGTGTGTTTGTGCGTGTGTTCGTGTGTGCTAGTGTGTGTGTTTGTGCGTGTGTGTTTGCGTGTGTGTATCTGTGTGTTTGTGTGTGTGCTTGCGTGTGTGTTTGTGTGTGTTTGTGTGTGTGTTTGTGTGTGCGTGTGTTTGTGTGTGTGTGTTTGCGTGTGTGTTTGTGAGTGTGTGTTTATGTGTGTGTTCATGTGTGTTTGCGTGTGTGTGTTCGTGTGTGTTTGTGTGTGTGTGCTTGTGCGTGTGTTTGTGTGTGTTTGCGTGTGTGTATCTGTGTGTTTGTGTGTGTGTTTGTGTGTGTGTGTGTGTTCGTGTGTGTTTGTGTGTGTGTTTGTGTGTGTTTGTGTGTGTGTGTTCGTGTGTGTTTGTGTGTGTGTTTCGTGTTTGTGTGTGTGTCGTGTGTTCGTGTTTGTGTGTGTTTGTGTGTATGTTTCCATGTGTGTTAGTGTGTGTGTTTGTGAGTGTTTGTGTGTGTGTTTGTGTGTGTGTGTGTGTTTGAGTGTGTGTGTTTGTGTGTGGGTGCTTGTGTGTGTGTTTGTTCGTGTGTGTTTGTGTGTGTGTGCGTGTCCTTGTGTGTGTTTGTATGTGTTTGTTTGTGTGTGTGTGTGTGTGTGTGCGTGTCCTTCTGTGTGTTTGTATGTGTGTTTGTGTGTGTTTGTGCGTGGGTGAGGTTGTGTGTGTGTTTGTGTGTGTGTGTGTGTGTTTGTGTGTGTTTGTTTGTTTGGGGGTGTGTGTTTGAGTGTTTGTTTGTTTGTGTGTGTGTTTGTGTGCGTTTGTGCGTGTGTTTGTGTGTGTGTTTGTGTGTTTGTGTGTGTGTTCTTGTGTGTGATTGTGTGTGTGTGATTGTGTGTGTTTGTGTGTGTGTGTGTGATTGTGTGTGTTTGTGTGTGTGTTTGTTTGTGTGTTTGTATGTGTGTGTGCTTGCGTGTGTGTGTTTGTGTGTGTGTGTTTGTGTGTGTGTGTGTGGGTGCTTGTGTGTGTGTGTTTGTGTGAGTGTGTTTGTGTGTGTGTGCTTGTGTGTGTTTATGTGTGTTTGTGTGTGTGTTCGTGTGTGTTTGTTTGTGTTTGTGTGTGCTTGTCTTTGTGTGTTTGTATGTGTTTGTGTTTGTGTGTGTGTTTGTATGTGTGTGTTTGTGTGTGTTCGTGTGTGTGTGTGTGTTTGTTTGTGTGTGTGTTTGTGTGTGTTTGTGTTTGTGCGTGTGTTTGTGCGTGCTCGTGTGTGTGTTCGTGTGTTTGTGTGTGTGCTCGTGTGTGTGTTTGTGTGTGTGTTTGTGCGTGTTGGTGTGTGTTGGTGTGTGTGTGTGTTTGTACGTGTTTGCGTGCTTGCGTGTGTGTTTGTGTGTGTGTGTTTGTGTGTGTGTGTTTGCGTGTGTGTTTGTGAGTGTGTGTTTATGTGTGTGTTCATGTGTGTTTGCGTGTGCGTGTTCGTGTGTGTTTGTGTGTGTGTGTTTGTGTGTGTGCTTGTGCGTGTGATTGTGTGTGTTTGCGTGTGTGTATCTGTGTGTTTGTGTGTGTGTGCTTGTGTGTGTGTTTGTGTGTGTTTCGTGTTTGTGTGTGTGTCGTGTGTTCGTGTGTGTTTGTGTGTATGTTTCCATGTGCTCGTGTGTGTGTTTGTGTGTGTATGCGTGTGTGCGTGTTTGTGTGTGTGTCTGTGTATGTGTGTTTGTGTGTGTTAGTGTGTGTGTTTGTGAGTGTTTGTGTGTGTGTTTGTGTGTGGGTGCTTGTGTGTTTGTGTGTGTGTGTTTGTTCGTGTGTTTGTGTTTGTGTGTGTTTGTGTGTGTTTGTTTGTGTGTGTGTGTGTCGTGTGTTTGTGTGTGTGCTCGTGTGTGTGTGTTTGTGCGTGTGTGTTGGTGTGTGTTTGTGTGTGTGTGTGTGTTTGTATGTGTTTGTGTGCTTGCGTGGGTGTTTGTGTGTGTTTGTGTGTGTGTTTGTGTGTGTGTGTTTGCGTGTGTGTTTGTGAGTGTGTGTTTATGTGTGTGTTCATGTGTGTTTGTGTGTGTGTGTGTGTGTGTGTGTGCGTGCGCTTGTGCGTGTGTTTGTGTGTGTTTGCGTGTGTGTATCTGTGTGTTTGTGTGTGTGGGCGTGTGTTCGTGTGTGTTTGTGTGTGTGTTTCGTGTTTGTGGGTGTGTGTCGTGTGTTCGTGTTTGTGTGTGTTCGTGTGTATGTTCCCATGTGTTTGTGTGTGTGTTTGTGTGTGTGTATGCGTGTGTGTGTGTTTGTGTGTGTCTGTGTGTGTGTGTGTCTCTGTGTGTGTGTTTGTGTTAGTGTGTGTGTTTGTGTGTGGGTGCTTGTGTGTGTGTGTGTGTTTGTGTGTGTGTTCGTGTGTGTTTGTGTGTGTTTGTTCGTGTATGTTTGTGTGTGTGTGCGTGTCCTTGTGTGTGTTTGTCTGTGTGGGTGTGTTTGTGTTTGTGTGTGTATGTGTGTGTGTTTGTGTGTGTGTTTGTGTGTGTGTGCGTGGGTGAGGTTGTGTGTGTGTTTGTGTGTGTGTGTGTGTGTGTTTGTGTGTGTTTGTGTGTGTGTGTCTGTGTGTGTTTGCTTGTTTGTGTGCGTGTGTCTGTGTGTGTTTGTGCGTGTGTTTGTGTGTGTGTTTGTGTGTGTGTTTGTGTGTGTGTGATTGTGTGTGTTTGTGTGTGTGTTCTTGTGTGTGTGTGTTTGTGTGTGTGTGTGTTTGTGTGCGTTTGTGCGTGTGTTTGTGTGTGTGTTTGTGTGTTTGTGTGTGTGTTCTTGTGTGTGATTGTGTGTGTGTGTCTGTGTGTGTTTGTGTGTGTTTGTGTGTGTGTGTGTTTGTGGGTGGGTGCTTGTGTGTGGGTGCTTGTGTGTTTGTGTGAGTGTGTGTGTGCTTGTGTGCGTTTATGTGTGTTTGTGTGTGTGTTCGTGTGTGTTTGTGTGTGTGTTTGTGTGTGCGTGTCTTTGTGTGTGTATGTGTTTGTTTGTGTTTGTGTGTGTGTGTTTGTGTGTGTTCGTGTGTGTGTGTGTGTTCGTGTGTGTGTGTGTTTGTGTGTGTTTGTTTGTGTGTTTGTTTGTGTGTGTGTGTGTTTGTTTGTGTGTGTGTGTTTGTGTGTGTGCGTGTGTTTGTGTGTGTGTTGGTGTGTTTGTGTGTGTGTGTTTGTGTGTGTGTGTTTGTGTGTGTTTGCGTGTGTGTGTTTGTGTGTGAGCTTGTGTGTGGTTGTGCTTGTGTGTGTGTGCTTGTGTGTGTTTGTGTGTTTGTGTTCATGTTCTTGTGTGTGTGTGTGTTTGTGTGTCTTTGTATGTGTATGTGTGTGTGTGTGTGTTTGTGCGTGTGTGTGCGTGCGTGTGTGTGTGCGTGTGTGTGTGTGTGCACGTGAGCCCGCTGAAATTAATTAAAGGTTCGAACGTTAATTAGGAGATTTATGCCAATTAGCGACTCATTACCACAAGTCACTCGTCACCGCCTAATCGCCACGGCTGACGGCATGTCTTCGCCGGAACCGCGCTTCTATTTAAAAGCCGCAATTTTTAAATATTACATACATCATTTGTATAAACATACTAGTATATAGCGGCTCGCGATGACGATGGCCGATGGAGGGCCATAGGTTCGGGAATCACATGGACCACAGGAGACTTTTGGGGGACGCCAACGTTCCTGCAGTAAACCTAAAGGTATGACGATTATGATGATCGTGCGAAAGCAAACGGTGGGACCGCATTTAGTTATAGGTAAGTTTGCCGGCGAACACGAAGGGTACGTGCGGTACTAATTAAAAGTGAGGATGCTCTCGCATGCGGAAGTTTTCAGGTTTCAATGGTTCAGGCCTGTATAGGTCCCCTTTGAGAGCTGACGAGAGGAAGCCGTTTACGAGTTGTGTGACGGCACAGGCAGAAAAAAAACGTTTTCTAGCACTGGCACAGAATAACGTAGTGCCACCGTGCTCAATTCCTCGTATCTTAATTGTCCGGCTTACCTGTGTAAGAACTGTTGGCCCAGTGCCGAAGGGACGTGGTTGCCGAGGCCTCCTTGGTTCAGGAACCGCGTGGCACGTTCTCGTCGAATGAGGAGAAGGAGGGCGCGTACGGGGGCACCGCCAGATGGCGGCCCGGAAGCAGCACGGTCTGGAATATTTTGGAAACACATAAACTTTTTAGGCAGGAAATCTGCAACAATACATCATATTCCAGACGAAGATGGAAACAAACTGGAAGGGGACGCAGCATTAAATTACGTCCGAAAAATAACATTCGATTTTTTTCCAAAGCAATGATAACGTGCTATTTGAGGGAAAAAAAGGAACACGAAACAGAACCAGACGGAGAAGGAGCTAGTGCTCACAAATTTCAGTTGAAGCGAAGAATAGATTAATTTGCTCAAATTGTTCAAACTGCTCTCAGTTCTCTGAAAAGCTGGAACTGGACGCTTAAATCTATACCCGTGCAAATGCGTGTATAGTGACACTCATTTAAGAGAACAATACACAAATTTATGAAAATTGCTTTTCCTAAAATAACATAAGCAGACAGCCTATTAGAGTGTCTGCACAGCCCTGTTCTCACTTCTCTAAAAAGCTGTAACTGGACGCATATATCTATACCCCTTCCAATGCACGTAAAGTGACAGCAATTTAAGCCGAAAATATACGAATTTATGAAAATTGCTTTTCGCGGAAAGAACCTAAACATATATCCCGTTAGAATGTCGGCGCAGCCCTGTTCTAACTTCTCTAAAAAGCTGTAATTGGACGCGCAAGAAACCACCCCTGAAAATGCACGTATAGCGACACTATATTTTATACTTGTCTTCTTGCTAATTTCAAGCTAACAGGTTGATTATTAGAAAAGAATATCACAGCAACATTTTCATTTTCTGGGAGCACCAAAATTTCAGCGCATGTACGTCACTGTGACGTCACAGGTGTCAATGTTTCTTTGTATTTTGACCGCTGTGGTATAGTAAAGGTTACTTTCGTTCTGTGAGCATCTTTCGTTCTGTGAGCAGATACTCCACATTTGCCTATAAAAAATTAACTAGGCCGAGCCAGACGCCGACAGAATTCATCAAGTCAAGCCTCCCCTTGCGGCAGGAAAGGCTTTTGTGGTGTCGTATAAAGGTACCTCGCTAATACAGCTGAAAAAGTACTTATTCTCTTTGTTGTCCCTTTAAATAACTTCGGGGGTTAACCATCCTGAAAAGTGCACAATACGCTATGAAGTGCGTCACATAGTTTATGGAGGGGTGCGGAAAACTTTGGAACTTCCTTTTTTATTGAAATGAATATTAGAAGAGGTTGGCGCCTTTATGGCGACACCGGCTACTCCTTATCAATTAGCAAACGAAACAAATTTGCGTAAAAAGGGCCACTAATGACACAAAATATGGCACTCAATAGTACACCAGGTGAACAAAAACTATACAGTCTAACAGTACATGAATCGCAAAGTTTTGTGCATGAGTTTAGTACACAATGGCATATATAGACAGATATCTTGAATAGCTGAGCACATAACACATGTAATTACACTGCAAACACAAAACACAATCACACACTGCGTAAAGATCACGATCACCACATAAATGAATATTTAACCCAGAACAACACCCATATCACTCATTTAGCTTATTAGGATCATCTGAAACTTAATATTTCCCCAAAATGTTCGTTTCTTCGAAAAACTTTTTGAGAGCATGAAGTGCTCTTTTCTGAAGGCGCGCCGACAGAATACTTGGCCATGGACAAAGTATAGCTTTTTAGAGTTGAATCGTCTTCTGTCCAAAAGCAACAAATTTCCTTGCCATACCATTCGTTGCGGATCGTATTTAGTGCACTCGAGGAGATGATGCACATCTTCGTCTGGATGGCCACAAGAACGCTGCGGACCAGAGGCACGTTTTATTCTGTATAAGAAGTGTCTCGTAAATGCAGTGCCAAGCCGCAGACGGTGCACCAAGGTTTCAGATATTGTTTTCTCTTAGATTTTCCGGCATTGATAGGTTTATACATAGGTCTATAAAGTATAACTCCGAGCCCTTAGATTGCCGATCAAACCAGGTAGTTTTGCTGAGACGACAGGAAATCTGGATCAGATCTCAGGATCAGATGGACTTCACTACTCAACAGGGGAAGATTGGTTGTCTCTGCGGTATTGTGCGCCCAATTCGTAGCTGCGTCCGCTGCAGTATTACCAGGAATATTGCAGTGCCCAGGTATCAACTGAAATGCAATTACGTGGTTCATTGCGCTTGCTTTTGTATGTTACTTGGGAACTTCATGGGGTTATTCAACGTACACGAAGAGTCTTTGTTTTACTGGAACTGTATAGTGTAGTATAACATTGACCAACACTGCGATTTTGCTTGAGCGACCATTTTAACTCTGTCGCCGTGCAATCGGGCGGGCGTTGACGACGTTCCAGCGAGCACTTGGTCACAAAGACAACTTTTTTCAGTGTCTGCATCATACCAGGGCTTAGGCATTTGCATACTGTTTCTTATTATATGCGTCGGTTGGGAGAACAGCCTCAAAATAAAAGTTTCGTGATGTTCTGTCAATACCTTTGAACAGGGAAGGCAGCATTACGGCAGAAACGCAGCGCCCTAATTGTTCGCACCTACGCAAGACTGTCCGTGAGAGAAAACTGCCGAAAGCTGCCCAAACGGAAGCGTTGCATTCTGATTATGCTATTCCAGCTAACCCCCAACGCAAGACTTAAATATGATGACGACCGTAAATTGTAAGTGTATAGCGTCATCTTAAACGACTGGGGGCGCTAACAAAACAGACTCAATTAGGTCAGCTTCCTAAAAATCGGTTCACATTTTTCACTGTTTAAATGCAAACTTTTCGCTCAGGTGGGCAAATGTAGCCCTAAAATCTTGCGACTTCCGAAGAACACACGCGTGCTATTATTGCCCGCCAACGAGACAATGCCACCTCCAAGAAAACAGTACTACCAGTGTCAAATGTAACTTGAGCAGCGGAGCGCGTGGCCCAAGCATAAGTGAAGATATAGTGCGCGCCGTTCAGTCATCACCCCTGACATGCGGTTTGGCCGCACTGCGCGATTCCCCCAATAGCGAGCTATTTTGGCTTTCGCGGTTCTGGTTCTTACACTTGAAAGGAAGAAAATAAAAGCGAAAGAAAACAGCAGCGAAAATATTGCAGTTTACGACAAGTATTGTCGTACGATTCGCCGAAACCATAAGTGCTATCGGTGCCAAATGAAACGCCGACAGCGCTGCCGGCATGGTGAAGACTGCACCGTCATCATCAGAGACAGATCGGCACGTGCTGTTTACCGCTTGTGCACCGCATTCGATCGGCAAACTTGCGCAGCGCGGTACTGCTTGCAGCCGCGACGGCGGCCGGCGCGTGGACGAGCCGAGCGCGTTGGGCCGTTTGACATAACAGAAGCGAAAATGTCTATAACTCACACCCTTAGGGTGTCCGTTATATAGATAACACCCGAAGGGTGTGAGTTATAGACACATTTACACCTTTTTTCACTTTTTATGGTGTAAATTATTTTACAGTGCGTGGACGAGGCGAGCGCGTTGGGCCGTTTGACATAACAAAAGCGAAAATACGGTTAAAACTCGATTTAGCGAAACCTGACTTTACGAAGTTCCCGATATAACGAAAAAATTTCCGTTCCCCGGCAGGCACCCGTAGAGTTGAATGCTGTCATCAACCCGAATTAACGAAACTACCTTGGCCGAACTCGATTTAACGAAGTCTTTCCTTAAATACCTTAGTAAAAAAAAAACGGTGATTTCTTTCTAATTTTGACACAGACGGGTTTTTCTTCGAGCGCGCGCTCTTATGCTAACGCGTTATAACGTCTAGGCATCCTAGTAACGGCCCTAGCTTTATTTTCAGGAGGCTGCACGCCAGATCCATGCACGGAACTGTGGACTAAACACCACCTCGATAGAGGCGACGTTGGTTGCTTTTGTTATTTGATGGTTTATTCAACAGGCGGTTGTATTAGCTGCAGATACGATGCCGCGGTACCTTTTGCATGTCGCTACGTTACAATTTTAGGTTTCGGAGGACCGAGAAATTCATTTCTCGATTTTACAAACTTCCCGATTTCACTTCATCACTTCGTTAAATCGAGTTTCAACTGTATCTCACTATAGGGGGATCGCGCAGAGCGGCCAGATCGGGTGTGCGTGTCATAGAGTCGTGATGAGTGGGCGGCGCGGGCACTATACCTTCACTTACGCCTTGGGTCACGTGCTCCACTGTTCACGTTTCGTTTCCCGCCGACAGTACACGTATGTGTTTTGATGGCAAGAGATATATCATTAGTCTTATCAAGATCAAGCGAGAGCAAGCGAAAGCGTTTCTCGGCTTTTCTAAACAACATTGGATTGTGGCCTTCCGTTCCGCCAACGTATAGTTACTCTTCTGACGACCAAAATAGAGTAACCACGCTTGCAACACAATTTCCAACTTATTAACGCAAAAAAATTTGCGATACTTACCGCAACTGCTGCCACTGTCGTCCGCAGCCAGGCACCGACAACGCTCTGCCGCTTTCACATCTGCATTGCGCATGCGCGACCGTTTCCCAGGCGACCGAGCAGAGTTAACCGGCAGCATAGGTTACGCTTCGTTTTTCTTCCATCGCGGCATTCCTTTTCGCTATCCTTATCGTCTATCGTACACGCTGCAGGGTTGAATTGATCACATTCGCACCATCAGCACTTCGTAGCCCTCATCGACATTTTGAGACCTTGATGTGGGACGCTATTCAAACGTGCGACCTTGCAGTGAATTGCTGCGGCTTCATTCGCTGAACTCTTCGGTCCTCCTAAAGTGTACGGTGCTCAGCGATTTTTCGTTACATAATAAATTACATAGCCATCGATATATAAACGGATATGAGATTAAATGTTCGCGCATGCGGGCGTTCTGCATAGATCCGAGGTATTATGTGTGAAGCTTTGTGAAAAATGGGAACAACTGTCAGTTACCTTAGTAAACAAAGAAAGGAAACGATCTAAGTTGTAGTTCGCTTTTGTTTCTATAAAGAACAAGCTTCCAATAAAATAAATATTAAGATATATCCCAATAGAATTGCTCTTGACTGGTACTATAAAAAAATTTACACCCTTTGGTCTGTATTTTGTCCCCAAACAATAATCATCTGTCTTGCCCGCATTTCTTTAACGCTTCGAGCCCGGTAGTTCCTAGTGACGAACGGCTTGCGCGTTATCAGCTTGACACAGCACTCTCGACAGGAAAGTAGCGAGCGCCGAGTTTTCAAGAGAGGAAACGCAAGCAAGGCAGATGACGATTATCTTTTGGGTACAAGATAAGCCCCAAAGGGTGGAAACTATTTTTTTAGGGCGTACGTACTTCTGCGATTGCATCGCTCTCGATACGATTACGTCATATGGAGTTGCAGATCACTTTGTGATAACTTGTTCACAATTGCACAAGATCATTGTGTCCTCCATTATTTTGTGTCGCAGTTGTAATATGTGCGTCTTTGAAATTTCCGCTGCTTCTGCTTGCTGTTTACTTATTGTAATATTCAATTGAATTATGGGGTTTTACGCGCCAAAACACTTATTTTGAGGCACGACGTAGTGGGGGACATTGGATTAATTTTGGCCACCAATGGATCTTTAATGTGCCCCAACGCATGGGACACGGGCGTTTTTCACATTTCGCCCCTATCGAAATGCGACCGACGCGGTCGGATTTGATATCGCAACCTCGGGCTTACACTATAAGAAAAGTTTACACCCATTTAGTCGTATATTGCCACACAATAAACGTCATCTGTCTTGTCCGCATTTCCTTTCTTTAGCGCTGCGTGCCCGGTACTTCCCAGTAATGAACGGCATGCGCGTTATCAGCATGACATAGCATTGCCGACAGGAAATTTAGTAGCGGGCGCGGCGTTTTCAAGAAAGGAAACGCAAGCAAGGCAGATGACGATTATCGTTGCGTGGCAGATATGCACCCCAAAGGGTGTAAACTTTTCTTAGAGTGTAACGTGAAGAGGGAAGCGACGACGCGTAGCTCACACGTGATTTTCGAAAAGCTAGAGCAGCGCACCGTGCAGTCGCCCACATTGGCGTAGTGGCGCGTTCCACTGACGTGGATCGCGCACTGCAACCGTGGGTAAATCCCTGGTCCGACGTGAACTCCGTGGAAGCACACCTACCTGGTCGACTGGTGAGAGAGTGACGCAGCGGACATTGGGCGATGGGCTATACTACGTCTCGGAGTACCGTAGCGGACATTGGGCGATGGGCTGTACTACGTCTCAGAGTGCCGTAGCGGACATAGGGCGATGGGCTATACTACGTCTCAGCAACTGCATGCAAACATACCTACCTGATTGGCTATGGTCCGTTTGGGGTCCGCTTCAACAACTCCGCACAGGACAGATGTTCGCAGGAAGATGAAGAATTGATCAACAGTGGTCGGTCAAGCTATGTGTCTGGCTGGAGCGAGTGTACCGACGACGGGACTTCGTGATGGCCTATCATGCGAACAAGACCTTCCGCCTTAAGAGATGTATCTGAATTGGAAGCCTTCATCTAAACGATGCCATGATGATCGTTGCGTTCCCATCAGCGCGGTCACGACAGGCGTCATTTAGAACCAGTCAAGCATGAGCTTCAAGTTACAGTTATGACACATTTATGAATATGGGGGCAGTCGTGTTTGCCGGCTGTGACGTCTGAATGGTACAGCAATGGTGAATATAATCTTTACAGTCCAAACACTCGCCCGAAACTTTCCATGTGCAGTCAGTGATATGTTTTCCGTTTTCTTGAACTTATCATGCGGTTTGATTGGAATAGTTGATGAATTCAAATGAATTCCACAAGCAGAACAAGTTATGCGCGGCATTTTTGGACTGCGTATGGGAACGTTTCGGTGAAGTGCAATCTGAACTATTATAAAGAGAAAAGCAAGACGAGTGCTTGAAAATGATCAGAGGTACACATTCTTTGTTCGGTTCTTTTATTGCGTAGTGATTTTTTTTAAATCTCCGCTTCGTATGTACAGACATAACACACATTCAGAGCACATTCATTCGTAGGTTGTTTCTTTTTTTTGTACACAAGCATCATTTCCATCTACCTACGTCGCCGGTGGCACATTTCGCCAGGCGCTCATTTCTTACGTCGACACTCTTTTCGTGTGTAGTGCGTGTTGGCTCTATAAATCTCGCCTAAATATGGCTCTCTATTTGCCAGTTGTAGAAAAAAAAGACATCAAAATGGCGCATCACAAACACCGAGATGCTCCGACACAGAACAAGTAGGCATTTCCACTACCACAATAAGCTACGTTCTCGAAAGTTACAGCCCAAAGGATGCGGCTTTTAAACGGAGAAGGCAGTGATAAATTTTACACACGCAACTCACGCTGCCCACGTCCTGTGTCACAAACGTTTCTCGACAGGCTGTACGTAACGTAATAGAAAGTTTGTGCTCGTACGTAAACGTTTTACGCTAGAAACGCACAAGTGACAAGTCGCGTTGGTGGCGCCATCGTGTGGCACATTCTCTAACCGGCGATGACAAAGCTATTATTACAGTGACCAGCCATATTCTACTAGTAGGCGGTGTAAAGCGTCGGCGTTTGATGTAATCGCAAACTTGCGCAGTCTGTTTTCCTTCGACGAGAACACCCACGTGACATAAACGTTTCTAATGTGTTACGGTTGGGCAAAGCGTCGCTACCCATGTTGCTACTACCGTCCATGTTTCCGATATTCCATGAAGTATGCAACAATACCAGTGCGAACAAAGTGAAACCCTTAGAGTGTTTGCGTAGATCACTGCGATTTATGCAATACCGAAACACCGGAAACTTGCATGGCAACCCCACTGCTCTAAGCGGCATTTTGTGGCAGTCTGTTGAACCACAAAGCAGAGCTTTTTTTTTCGGTACTGCTCTTATGGAAAATAGAAATTCACCGGCGATTACGATAGCCCCTAATGCGAAATTTGAGCGTAGCTCTATACGTGTTTTCATTTCGCTGTGCACTTGCTGGCGCGGACAAGCTGTCTTGGTGCGGCACGTTGCAAACGGAGCGAAGTGTGGCGCGACTGCCTCGCAAATCGGGAGATCGCGAGAGGCAGCAAGTGAAGGACGCGTGGGCACGATTCACAGCAGCCGTCGACAGACCTCCGCTCATGCAACGCTTTGTTTCCATGTATAGTGTCAGTGGCGTCATTGGCGAACAGACGATGTGTGCTACTCTGGAACCATCTTGTAACGGTCGTTCCTGCAGAGCCTGTCTTGTGTGGCACTACGCATTTCTTCTCACCCTTTCGCCATACCCTCCTCCTCCGCTTTCCACCTCATGGTTACGCTGCACCCTCCTCCTCCGATTTTCTCCTCACGCTTTCTTCGCTGTCGCCGTCTTTCATACCCCGCTGCGCTCTGCGTTCGTTCTTTCATCCTTCGCTGTGCTCGTTCACTCGATTACGAGGGACGCCGACGCTCGTTGCAGGAACGGGCGAAGCCTACGCTCTAAAACGTCGCTACATATTTTCATGATTACGATGTTGCCACGGTCTTCACACCAGCGACTGAGAAAAACATAGGTCGTCATGCAGTAACACTTTTGTACGTTGTGGCTGAACTCAATGTCACCAAATGGCGTCACGTCTGCGTTTCCAGTAGTAAATAGGAGCAAATTTATGTACAAGCTAAAACTTCCTAGTGACAAACTGAGCACGGTGTTCAAGAGCACACTTTCAGTCCACGCACGACGCTGTTATGGCAACATTGCGCTGGACCGCACAGGCATTTCGAACACTTCATGAATATTCAAGCGCTCATCGAACTCTAATTAAGGTCTGCAATGTAATCCCTCATGATTAGACACCGGAGTTGGGTACAATATCGACCACACACTCCACATTAGGGTAAAAGAAATGCCAGAGCTCGATCAAACTGAAACAGTTTGTCTTGCATCAAAAACGGACATTGCAGAGACTGCGCCTGAACCGCTTCTCAAAATTTAGCGCACAGCAAAAAGAGGCAGAGTTGAATGTCATCTGAACACTAACAAAACCCATCTGTTTGCTGTGCCAGCTGACAGAAAAGTTTGTTTTCGACCACTTTGTGCGCTTAAAAAAACTTTTATAGCAGGGTAGACGTGATTGCACTAGGTCGAAAAATAACGCAGTGTGAAAGTAACGCGTACTCAAGGAGGTTTTGGACGTACTCAGCAGAAGTGGCTCAGTTGCCTACTTCAAATGTACAGCGGTGTACCTTTACAGGGCACTCGCTGTTGCAAGGCTGGCTTTTCCCTGTACCAGCGGCGTGCTTATTGGCACTCTCGAGATTTTTTGCATAGCTTTCAGCAAGAGGCATGGGCTACATGTCTCTGGAACATGTGTTCAACGACTGGATGTCTTATACTGAAAAATAAAGCAGATTAACGAAACGAGTTTATAAGTGCTGAAAGAGATCTAGTAAAAAATTTTCATCTGTTTCGCATGTTTCTTACATTGTTCAAGGGAGAAACAGTGCTAGGAACAGTTAGCATTTGGGCAAACTGCTGTTAAGTACACTCGTCAAATCTGATTTTACATGTGCTATGGAAGGCCCACTGTGAAGCAGTGATACAGCATACAGAATTCAATGTTTATTGCATTGACTCGACAATGTGTAAGTCATCAAATGTGAGGCATGTGGTAGCATCATATGAACGCGAAGACTATGAAGGTTGAAGTGGAAACCTACGATAAAGTTATGGAAGATGTGATTACCCTGATGGTCTAGCGATGAAAAAGAGTACTGCAGCAGTGTGCTTGCCGTCGGTAAAAAGTACAAAATTGAACTTTACAGCAGGAAGGAATGAAAATTTGGATTATATTCATAAACCGTAGCAGCGCCATCTCACAATAAAGTTCAGAGCTGGCAACATTGATGGACTCATGCTTTCAACTCAGAGAAGTAGCAAGGCTACTCGCATGTGCAAATTGTTCTTGTGTAACATCTGTTAAGCGGATTACACATGACTTGTGTTTTATGGACTGATGGCAGTGTAGTATGCACGTTCGCGCAGAAAACGGGGAATCACGATGAAATCGTGCCAGAGAGTATCCATTTCAGAAAGTTTCTGCAGTAACTGTTACTGCCATTGCCCGTCTTTGCCAATGATAGCATCACCGATTGTGATTCTCGAATAAACAAGCGCTGGTAGCCGACATGTCAGCAGGTTGGCCACTGAGTTCAACTTGTTACCAGAAATGACACATCGTTGCAGTGGCGTTCATGCTCGTAACTATAACTCCATCTATGCGTGTGCATGAATCGCCATACTATACTTACCGCGAAAATGCTTTTAGCCACGTTTTCCTAACTTTGTGCAGATAAACTTGGTCCGCTTGCATCTTTACGAAAGATTGACGTACGTTTCGTGACAGTGTTCTGTTTAGACTAACTGTGGCACGTTTTATATAAGTTCACTTCAATAAAACGTACTTCTGGCCAACTTGCCAAAGTGAGTTCATTCAGGGACACGGAAAAAAGAAAAAACGAGTGGTGACAATCACAACTGTTGCTGCATGGTCAACTGTTTCAAAGTGAACTTCAAGAATTCAATGTTAAAATTGCACCGAAGAAGACACGCTGACATGCGATGCACAAAATGTCTACGAAGGTGATAGCTCCCTTGAAAAAAGCAAGCATTTGTCCAAATACGTAGGCCCATTAGATGAGAATGCGTCGAGCGTAAATATACCAAAGAAGCAAATATTTAATTACAAGAACAATCGGAAACTTGTAAAGCATATCACAAAACAACCAGCACGGAACTTTCACCAAGGTTTCAAGAGTCAAGTGCATGGTACAGTGATGTCTTCAGTGATAAAGTGAGAAAAAAAAAAACTGGTCAAATGTCGTGAGTTGCCGAGACGGCCCTGAACAAACAGGATGAACGGCGCACAGCATAGGGGCGCCTTCAAGTAGTAAAAAATACTAAGCAGTACACAAGCTATAGCGAAACACAACGAAACAGTAACCTGCAATTTAGGCAATTCACTACAAATATAAGGAATGCGGCCGCCTTTCCAGCGTAAAGGGGAAGGCCTCAGCACAAGACTGGGGCCTTTGCCACGAAAGACACGGTACTAACAATGTCCTTCATTTCTAAAGATGCACATGCTGGAAATGGCTGTCCTGGTTGTGGTACACGTGCTAGCAAAAATGCAAAGGGGGCACTCTTCCTCCGATTGGGAATCTGTGCGAGCCATATTTTCAGCATCGGACAGGCAACGAGAGAAATTCCCGTCAAAACAGATGCTTTTGAGGCAATAGCATAGCACTATATGCAGATGACAGTCCTCACCGCAACCTAGTGCAACCGGCAGTGCCTTCATCGGCAATGCCTCATGTCACCATTCAACATGCGGACTTGGCGTTACAAATGTCCAAACGCCAGCGCTCAACGCCAAGGATTTGTGTAATAGCATTCACGTGATTGTCCACACGGAGGCTCGTATTGGATGCCACGAAAGGAGCGTCAAGTAGACTGAGACAGAAAAAACGCACAGGTCCAAGCAAGTACGCCGACGAAATCACTCGAAGCAGACAGCCAAAGAACGAAGAGACGATTGTCTAACACGGCCAAATGCGCCACAATCTCGCGTAATGCACCTGTGACAGGGATCCGCCACCAGGGGTTGCGGGCACGTTGTGCACCGAGGTCCTTTTGACGCGTCGGTCGAAGACCGTGAGACGGACGGAACGTTGTTGATTCGGTGTAAGGTGATTAAGCTGTCCGCCTGGCCGCTGGGTGTCGCAAAACCGTCCTGAGGCGTGCCGATGGGTTCACACAAACTCGGTTGCACGGGTTTCGGGCAGCAGGCCGGCCTCGAACCCTCCACGGACCGAACGAAATGACAGGCCCGTCGAACCGATCCAGTCCGAGCGTCGCTAGAGAAAAGTTCATGTCACACCGCCTCTCCCGACATGGCCGTCTCACGCACAACGTCCACGTCTTCTCACCAACCTAAAGGACTAGCCGTTCTACCACAAACCTCTTAGAAACGTCGAGAGCGAGCCGGTGTGTTCCCTAGCAGGCGTATCCTTGTTCGAGCACCATCGCGGCCACCTGCTCAGCTGACCTGCACGCAAACACCTCAAAGACTTTCGTCTTGCAACCAACCCGCGTATGTTCTTTGACAAGCGCGAAGGCGTGCGTGCCAGCCACGTCCTCCAACAAAGAAAGAAAAATAATTCACGGCACATTTCTTTTTCGAAGATAGGGCAGAGACAATAACATTCACGTATTAAAACATTCACACTGGAAGCCTTAAAAAAGCAAAACAAACAAAAAAAGACCAGCGGTCGCAGAGAATGGCCAGTTGGTTCGTCTCCACGCCACCGGGTCACGACCTGGCTTGGCCAGTGAATCAGTGCAGCTTGTTCATCGTTTGCCCTTGCCCTTGATGCCGAGGAATTTCCAGAAGGATTGCTGGTTGGACGAGCAGGACTCGGTCACCGTGCGACCGGCGTTGTTGTTGTCCTCGACGGGCTTGTTGCTGGGCTCCTTCAGCATGTCCAGGAAGGTCTGGTCCGAGCGCGCAATCTTGGCCCTCGTGAGCGTGATGACCTGCGGCTGCTGAGCGGGCGGCTGCCGGCTGTGGTTGTTGTTGACCGCGTTGTTGCACAGCACCTTGGGATCCTCCACGAAAGCCTGTGGGGAGACGAACGGTGGGGCAATTCAAGCAGATGCTGAAAAACTGCAAGGTGGACGAGGAATCTAGCCACAGCGACACAGATGAAAGGCTATAGTAGAGCACGTTGTCGTGCCAAACACTCAGAAATATGGGCAACTTTAGTGGTGTATGCTGTCCCACAACAGTACTCGCAGTCCACATTGCGTGCCTCTCCGTTCATCGACGTTGCGCGCCCGGTACTTACCGGTCACGAATGGCATCCACTTTATCAGGGTGACATATCGTTTTTGGCAGGAAAGCTGTGAGCACAGTGTTCAAGAAAAGATGCCGAATATTCTCTGGGGACAGGATACACAGAGACGGGATTAAACTTTATTTTTGAGTGCAGTTAGTGCATGATTTTGATCAGAAGTGTGCCACAGCAACACTTCAAGAGCTTGCAATATATATCTAGTCTGCTCTACTGAAAATAAATTAGGCGGAGGCATCCGCCTGTCCGTGTTGTTTATACAGTCTGTGCAATTATTCAGCGCCACAATAAAGGTAAAAAGCACAAGAAAGGCATCGTTACATTTATGCAATGGCACTCCTTAAGCTCTCTTATAGCAGTCATGATCATAACCATAATCAATCAGCCTATTTTAGGTCAATTGCAGGATAAATGCGTTTCCCCCTCCCCAGTGATCTTCAGTTAAACACTAACGCTCCAGTAATTATAATAGACCACTGATAATCTTTCTTACGCATTACATGGTCGGCCCATTATGGCAACTCTTATTATGATAATCTTCACCAAAGGTGCTCTATTTTCCTCTTCTGCACTTGCCAATAAGAAGTTAAATAAAGCGCTTATTTCAATCACTGCAACCTTTAGACGCCGTGAAATCACGAAATAGTATTAAGCACTAGAAAACCGCTGCAACCTCCCTCCTGAAGTCGTCGCGAAAGAGAGTGAAAATGTGCATCATTTTAAGGTCATTACGTTTATACTGTATAGAGGGAACAACATTCCACATGACACATACAGAGTGCCCGAATCAACCAGATGTTCGACGAGGACCTGAGGACATACAGTCACGAGCAAAAGTCTGCGGACCAAAGGCGATACATTCTTTTTTTTTCACAGAATGGGCATTCCAGCTGAAATCAAGAGCTCTGAAGCCAAGTAGGTTGTCACTACGCAGCTCGTTATTTTCTAGATGCAACATAACAGCCATAAAAGTAATGTGTTCTAGTATCTTACGAATTGTGGATGTCAAAGAACCTGGCCTATAGTAATTTCATTGCAACGGTTATTTCCTTCGAAGTGCACCATGCAGTCATCAGGTATTACAGAAAATTTTAAGGAGGTTACGTAAATTTTATGTCAATACTTTGCCACCCAGACAACATATCTTTAAGAAAAACGTTTGATATACTGTCAGATCCAGGAGATTTCTTTAGATCAAGCTTCCGCAAAATACAAAGGGTGCCATCTTCACTTATATTCACTTGTGCGATCGGGTTACGAATGGGATACGATGGCTGGATGAGGAGGAGGAAATAAAGAGAGAAGGCAGGGATGTTAACCAGAAATGCGTATGGATGGCTACCCTACTCAGCGGGGTGGAAGAGAGGGAATAGAAAGATGAGAAGTGTGCATGTCAGGCCTTCCTCGAAAAAAACTGATTGAAAATGTGTAGAATTAGTGAGCAATTATAGAAGGGTCAACAAGGTATTTATCTCATATACTGAGATAGAGACATAACCATACACATACATGCGTACAGTATGCTTATGGAAAAATAAACAAACATTATCAAATTCTGCCATACGGTCGAATATACCATCTTGTTATCTGTCACTGACTCACAGGGTAGCTCCGCCATCTGCGACAAGCTCAAGACAAAAAGATGGCGCGATTCAACTGTGTCCAGAAGTACCCCTGGAAAACGAAATCATGGCATTACCTGGACTTGTGTTATTCTTGGCACTGGGGTGTTATTCTGGACACTGTCGAATTCCGCCACATTGTTCGACTCGCCATCTTTTACATCTCCGATCGGTTCTCCGTAATGGCGGCTCGCCATGTGTGATATTAGCTAAAAGCACAAACACATCGCGGAATTCAAATTAACAGTGTCCAGAATGAAGACCCTTCAGTACCGAACGACATCCCCGCATTACCTGGACAAAACCTGTTCGACACTTCACCTGAGCCAAGTTGCGGCTGATCTGCTTCCGTATGGTCTTCTTCATCGACAGGTGGCGCTCCAGGTGCCGGAAGTCGCGCTCCGTCAGAGCGTTCGGCTGAGTGCCCGCGCCGCCGCCAGGGGCGCCGGGCGTCTTGTCGGGGTGTCGATTCTGATTGGACTGCTGCTGCTGGTGCTGGTTGTTGTTGGGCGCGTGGTGCCGCGGCGCGGGCAGCGGGCTGTCCGACTCCTTGCGCCTCGACCGGGGCGAGTAGTCGTAGGAGCGCATGTCGCTGAACACGTCCCGGACGTGGGGGATTCGCCGCTCCATTGCGGGTTGTCACCGACTCATCGGCTCGTCCTCACAAGCAACAGGAGGTCGCCTGCACAAAAATAAAAACGTATTTTTTTTTTTAATTAGCCTTGCCAGTTTTACGCACAAGTGAGTCTATATACAGCACGCGAGACGGCAGAGAGAAAGAAAGAAAAACACAGAAAACCAGGGAGGCTAACCAGAAAGAAGTCCGGTTTCCTAACCTGCACGTGGGAGAGGGGGAAGGTAAAGGAACATAGGAAGCGAGAAAGAGAAGTAGCAAAACATAAATCCGCGGACGAAATTCTGAGGCGACGCACGCCATGGTCAGTACCCCGCTCGCCCGTCGACCGTAGGAAGGTAACAAACGCTTTGGCTGTCTTTAGAGCATACGTCTGTTGTGAACACTAGGAGTATATTTAGCGCTGATAGTGGCCGGCTGTCCACCATCTTGAAGCCAGTACGCAGCGCCTGCCTCTTCGTATAATAAACGGGGGCGGAGGTACAGGAGATGCGCGATTGTTGTTACAGCCGCAAGAGCCACCGATAGGGTTGTTGTGCTGGGCGACTCAATTATGAACGACTGTGAATTGATAAACTCGGCACCAAGCAAGGGGGCCGCACTGCTGAGTTTTTTCGCACCTTGGTAGCCCAGGCGGTAGACAGATCATTTGCAAAAATACACTCACAGTGTTTATAAAGCGTCAATGCTCTTCTCGTAGACTGATTAATCTTATACTGAATGTTTCATCTAACACGTGCTTGCTCGCTTGGTAATGGATTAAGTATGCGGGATTCCGAAAAGAATGTAACTTACATTAGATATGTTCGGAGAACAGGCAACTTGATTGGACGTTTCACAATCGACATAGTCTCCAAGAAGACACTTCGTACAAGAACGTTCTACGAACTCTCTATAGAGACTAAATGTTGTAGGAGTTTAAAGTATTCCGCGTTGAATACACGCTGTTCCTTATAAGGCAGTTACTTTTTTTCTTTTGTCTCTTCGCGCACTCATTAACCAGTGATTTAATCAATCAATCAATCAATTCTCTGTTCGTGTGTGAAGCACGGCCCTATGCCAAAGTCGACTACTATTTAAGCAGTTATTGCTCCTCTTGCAAGGAGATGCGTGTTCTTGCCCTTTTTTCCATTCAATCTGTTCGCCACTCCCGACTTCCATTTAACGTACGGCCTTGTAGGTTAAATCATTTCAGAAGTCAGGCTAGGCTTCGAGGGATTGCCGCACCTTCTGGCGGCAACACGAACATCTATATAGCCCTTTCTTCCCACGCTTCGAAGCTGCCCCGATACAATGATTTTATAGCTTATATATATATATACAAAGATCTACCTGTCCATCCATTCAAAGTCCTCGGTATTGTTCTACTCCGCTCCCTCTCCCCTTTTGTACTCAGTGAAGAGCGCTCTAAATGGAAACGCTCATTGCAGACGCTTGCCAGACTATTTCGTCTGGCACAATGGCAGCGGCAACGTCTGGTGCTTTTTGGCTGCGGCTAGTTCACTTTCGCGTCCTCTGGTGGTAGTTTTCTCAGCACAGAAAGCTTAGTTACCGAAGTAGAAGTGATCGAGCAAGCTGTACAGTGCGTTGTCAGCAAGCAAAAGAAAGCAACAAGCAGCCCTGTACGTCCCAAAATTTGCTAAATATCTCTATTTGAGGAGAAGACAGAAAAGAAAATGGCTACAATGGCGACGGAGAGGAGGAAGGAAACGGGAACAAACGCATGCGCACTTTCGATAAACACATGCGTTACACAAGCATTACGCGATTCGCTCTGCGGACCATGACCGAGCCTGCTCGCACGGTGCGCGTTCGCGATTGCTCAACAGAGCCGGCAAGATCACGCGTGCGGGCGCAGTCGAAGTGCCGAGTGCGAACCTAATTGGATTCCAGAGAGGGAGAAGCTCCGCCGGCAAAGAGAAAACAATATTTCTCCTCTACCCGAAGACAAAGAGCAATAAGTTTCAGTGCGAACATTTCGTGTCGGGCCCTAGGGAAGCCGAGAGACGACGGCAGGGAGAGAGAGAGAGAGATGGCAAGGCGGAGCATAAATAGACGAAATAAGAATAATACAAGGCAAGCAAAAAGCAACTGGTGGCAGCAACATCTGAAGAGAAAACGCGCGAAGAGGCCACGCTTCGCGTAGCACCGTAACTCCGAGGGCGTCAGTTTGTGAAGAGGCTGCAGCATGCAGGCAGCGTTTCTCAAGCGAATCGCTCCAGCACAGTGCCACACGGAGCAGACGAGAAAACGAAACGCCTTCTGCGGATCGTACCGTGCCCGCGCATTTCAAGAGCGTGGGCGGACCCCCCCCCCCCCCCACCCCCCCACTCCGCTCCCTAAGTATAGCTTCCGCACGCGCTGCAGTGCAGAACCGGAAGCGATGGGAGACAGGGCTGGCTTCCGGGCTGCTCTTGCGACTCCTCCTTATTATGCCTGGGGTATACTTCTTTCTTGAACGGGCGAGAAAGGCGGCCGTACGTGTAGAAGCAACGAGACGCCAAAGCAGCAGACGACGTGCCGTTTCGAATGAGAGCAGACGTCAGTTGCAGCGCGCCGGACGCACGACTATACAGACGACACTCACGCCGCCCACCGGCCTCTACGGATTCGAGCGAGTCGACAAGCAGCCAACGATACAAACGCCGCCGCTGCACATATCACACGAAAAAAATAAATAAGACAGATACCAGTACAGGGATGAGCGCGTTCCGTTTGCGGACGAATTCAGCCACAGTTTCTCTGTTCAGTACAGTTTAAGCTTGACACTTCGAGCGCGCACGTATTCGCCCCCACAGAGATCTGGAGGCGGTAGCGAACCGACGGTGTCCCCAAGAGAACCAGAAGCAGGACACAGCAGCAGCAGCACCGAGCGAAGAACAAGAAAACGAAACCAAACTACTATTGCGCGAGACGCGCGGACCGCACGAACAAAGCGGTGCGGGATAAGTGCCGGACGGGAAGGGAGCCAGCGAAGAAGGCTACTCCATTGTTTGAGGCCGGCGCCGCTTCTAGCGAGAGAAAGAACAGGCGGAGCCGTTCGACTGCTGCCCGCTGCACGCCCGCCTGCTTTGCTTATGCCGACGGTGCACTAGCTCGGCTGCCGCGTTGCTTCTGAAGCGCGGCTTGCCTACCCCGAGTGTCTCGCACAGTGGTCATGAAGACGATGCCGCCGCGCCCGGCGAACTTCGTGACTTGGCTCGGCTCGATAGTAGGCTGGCTGGCCTGCTTCTGCCGCGTCTAGCGGTAGCGTCGGTGCACGAACCACACTAACGAAAGTTCCCGAACGTTACCATCTTCAAATGTTAAAACGAACGCTTTCCAAAGCACCGTGCTGAGACGAACTTCCAAGCAGCTGACCAGTTTGCATTAGCGCATCAGTTAGAGAGAGCTAGCTTTGAGGAAAGCATGACAGTCAAAGCCCAGACTATGAACTGGCATCACATTCAAAACAAAACTTGGACACTGTATAGGGAGAGCACCTTGAAGTGCGGTGGGCAACAGACCTGGCCACGTGTCACGTGACTGACTTGAACCACAGCGGGCTGAAAGGGAAAAATTCTATCAGTTACTCTTCTAGCGTATCGGCGGATACCATCGTCAACCGTGGTTCGCCAGAAGTCACACTGACTCGGCCTTACAGTCCGAACGTTGATTTTTTACACTACTTTCGAGCAATGGCGCAACGAAGTAGACTTCCTAGTGCAGCGAAATACCGCTCGCTTAGTGATAAGGAAGCGAGCAGGAAGTAAAATAACGTGTTTATCTTTTTTTTTTTTTTTTTGCAACATGAAACTGAACTTTAGGCCATCCTGAATGATACGGCTCAACTAATTTCGTTTTAGTGCCACTCACAAGCCCATGAGTCACAGGTACTCTTGAAAATTGGTGCAGTCGACAGGTTACAGTGAATCGCGTCCTGTCGTCTGCGCCAGGCGACATCCGCCACTGGCCGCACCAGACGTGAATCTACGGCGAGTCACCATGCATTGTTCACAGCACTACTATACCGAGTGCTATCGTGTGCACGACAAGTGCTCTCCAGCATTCCAGTTCTTGCGCCGATGCTATCGGTTTAAGGACAAAGGGAGTGCTAGACGGTTAATTTTTGCGAGAGTGACCACATTTGAAACATTCAACTGTTTTTCAAAATACTCTACGAGAATGCTGGAGAAGAGATTAACATATGCGGCACGCAGATAACGCCGCAAAAGCAGGTGAAAGCCCTCAATTGTTTCTTCAGTAGCTTATGGTGAGCTGGGAGCCTTAGCTCGAATACGGCAGATAATGCGATGTGGACTAAACACTAGGAGAAACGAGGAACCCGTTCTATCTGACCAATCGCACCAAGAAGGCTTCTTCGGCTTGTCTTGGAAGGTGCAGCACAGAAGAGAAAAATGATGAGTAAAACGAAAGCAAGCAACAAATCCGAGGTCAGGCGACCGAAGTTGCTGCAAACTGCTTATGTCACGCACTAATAATCAGCAGTCTACAGGGAGGTTACTAGCAGGGTAGCTCAACACTACCATGCAGAGTGCTTTCTGTGATCAAACATAACTCTGAGTGCATGTCATCGCGAAGCCAAGCATTCTCGTATTGTCTGTTCGTAAGCGCGAAAAGGACTAAGTAGGTCTGCAGGCGCTTCTCTTCGCCGTTACGCCTGTGGCAATGCCGACACGTGCCGCTTCTCTACAACGCATGTTTGCAACCGGCCCACAGTCGGACAATATTTGTCCGCGCAAACTACGACTTCGCGTTTGCCGACCGACGGTTCCTTTCGATTAAGAATGTAGTCACAGCAGCCGCCTCACGCGTGTCGTTTGCGAAAGGCACAATGCTCTCCACGAGGCGAAAGGTGTAAGGGCACTGAACGTGTGATTACAACACCCGGCACACGCTCGAAGGCGCTCTTCTCGTGGAACAGAACGCAAACCGCTTTCTAAACACTGGCTACGCAATCCCAAAGTGCCCGTGTGTTGTATTCGGAAGCGGACAGACGTTAAGACAGAAATTTTGCCTGTCCGTACAGGTATTACCTTTTTTTTATGTGGAATAGAGATGACCTAGACATGAGCATCTGTGCTAGTGGCGCCATCTGTGATGCTGAGGTCAACCACAGCACCACATAACTGTAACTTTACTGCTTAACTAGTATCGCAATGACGGGCAGTCTGATGAGTATATTTACTACCGATATTGTAATACTGATGTGCATATTAATGGCAAATATTCAGTTCTTGTGGTGTTCTATACATACAGATATCCGTGCTGTGCTGTGTTACTTACGATTTAAGTATATTTGCTGTGTTATTTTCGCCATTGTGTTTTTCTTTTAGCCGTTTAGTGTTGCTTTTACCTCTGTGATGCTGTTTCTAACGTGCTTTGCTTCTGTAGTTATCTGTTAGCTGGAAGCGTGAAAATGCCTTTTTGTCATTCTAGTGTATTTGTATCCGTGCCTACTGTCTGCAAAGTAATCGGACAATCACTTATAATTAACATGTAGCTGAGCAGCTTTATGCGTTAGCCTAGCATTCTGTTATTCTTGAACGAAAGAAATCCAAGTTTTAAAAAGTTGAATGTCTGCGTTCTCAAGACAGATAGCTCCGAAACAGGAAAGAGGAAGTAATACATTCAAATGACTCAGGCTTTGTGACCGCACACAAAGAGCTTAAACGCAATGTTTCTTATTTGTTGTTCCTGCATTTCGCTTCACAGAGCGCTGCCCAGAGCGTCTAGGAAATTCATTCATTGCCTTATATTCGTTGTAAGCAGGGCAACCCGACTAGGTCATCATCTTATTTCAACTTCTTTAAAGCGGGAAATGGCAACCGCGTTTTTTTACATACGTAAAGTGCCAAGTTTCAGAAGTGACGAACTGTAATATAGCAGAGAATTACAAACCTAAAATTCCGCGGTCTGCAATACTTGTAGGCAATTACGCATAAAAGTTAAACGACTGAGAAAAAAAGAGGCTGCCAATACAGAGCCAGTAGAGCTTGACGAATAAAGTGGGCCGTAATTAAGCGCCATGAGTGTACTTGAGATTGAACGCCTTCGTTTAGACGTGGCGAGCTCTATGTACTTCTACACGCTTGATTGAAATTGCCAACTATTACTGCCGCAGCAATCAGCGAAAGAAAGAATCACTGAATCAAGAAAGATAATAAAGTGGCCCGGAAAGACTGAACAAAATATAAGGTTAAAACAATTCAGTGACCGTCTTCAACGTATAAAAACACCCGCGCAAAGCACACCCGCGCGGTGTCCCGCCGTACTACGCGCAGTAGACATTAGTCGTGCGGTTTTGCACATGGACATCAACGTCGTGCTGGGAGATCATTCCGTGTACGTAATTCTCTCCATCGTCTAAGTCAGTCGTCGTTGCCATTGCCGCCAGCTAGCGTTTCAGATTATGGAAGTAGATGCATATCCGAGAGCTGGTGAATTCTCCACGTACTGCAGGGCTGGTGACGCTCTATTGAATTTCGCCCCGCAATCTGAATGTGGCCGGCAGTCGTATCCGCGGCCTCGTAACAGGAACGCTGCAGTCGATGTGCCAATGCAGCGGGTCACGGCAGTCTCTTGCTGGGCGACTAGGTACACATATTTGTAGATGAGTAGAAAAACCAGCAAAGAAGACGCGTACACGAGGGAAGTGGACATAACAGACGCTGATCACACGAGCGCATTTTTTCTCCATGCCTATTGTTTTTGCACAGTAATGGGGCAAGCCCTTGTATAATCGAGCGGAAGCCTACAGCAGGTTTCTGTGTTACAGTTCTAGTGTTCTTTCATTTTTGTACCAAGAGGAAGCGTGAGTGACTGTGAGTGAACGCGCTGGTGTTTCCATACATCAAACCTCGCGCGTTGCTGGCAACGGCACTGCGCGAGCGCCCACTTTTGAGGTGGTGCCGTCTACTTCTGCGCCATACGATAACTTATCACCTATGGTCCTGTCTCAACTCAAAATATACACTTGACTTTCGTTCGTGTCCTTTCAGAATGGCGTGTCCCTTCAGAAGGACACGGGAGAAGGAGAGGACGCATCTACAGTCCTGCGCAAGATGCTCCGCCGTTCCGTTCTACAGAAGGAGCGCACGCGTTATACGTCGTACTTTATGTCCTTCGGCTCTGTATTATAAGTGAGACACTCAAGCTGACCTCCCGGTCAACCCAGTCTTCCTCTTCAGAACACTCTGCAGCGGAGTCGTCGAGCGCTTCCTCGACAAGCACTATAAGTTCCAAAGATCGACCATAAGAAGTGAAGCGGCGATGATGGCGTCGTCGGCGATTCGACCATGTCTGACCGACCGACGCGGCGTCTCCGCACAGCGGCGCTGCGGTACAGGGCCCGATAACTTCCGCTTTAGAATGGCCGCGCGGAGGCGTCAACGGCTGTTCGACAGGTTCTACTACACGATGCGTTCTTAAGAGATCGACAAGCGCGCAAGCAAAAAGGAAAACAACAACGGACCAGGGCGATAATGGCGTCGTCGTCGGCCGAGGGCATGCACGGTGACCCGTGCGTCGTCGCAGTCGCGGACATCGAGAGAGAGACGTCGAACGAACGGCGTTATTGCGGCGCGCGACCTCGAGACGGCGGCAGGCGGCGCATTGTGGGACAACCCTGGGAAGAGCAGGCCTACTATGGCGGTTATTTTCTCGCGCTTTTGAAGACGCCGCTAGCTAGCTCGCTCGCTCCTCGCCGTGACGCAACTAGTTCGCGCGCGTTTCTGGGCGGCAGAGCGACCGGCTGGCTTGCCCATCGCAAGCCGTCGGGGGGAGGCGGGGAGAGCGATCGGCTTGGCCGAGTCGTGATTGTATTGGCACGTACCGCGTTCTTCCGCGTTTAGCGCGTGCAGTTTTAGACACTCTCTTATAAAGAAGAGTCTGGGGAGCCTATTGCGGATATCGCCATATTTCGTCGCGTCGTCCAATGGGCGGCGTCCACGAATGGGCGGTGTCCACGCACGGGAACACAGCGCCGCGTATTCTTGATTGATCGACTGACTTACTCGTTTACGTCTCCGCTTATTTAAAGACCCAACATGCGAAAACAACACACGGAAGATGAGATACGAAAAAAGACAAATTGCGGAAAGTGCTTCAGATAATCAACTACCAATCTAATCCGATTCTGTATCTCTACTACGTGTGCGATGAAGACAGTTCTTGAACAACAACGCCATCGCCACTAACCCTGTCGTGTTCCGCCAATATGCGGAATTCCAGCAGCACGGAAATTTCACGCCAAAAGTTCGAAATGTGGCGACGGAATCCGTCCAGCCCACATGGGCTCGAAAGTCGTTTTGCAGACGCGCCAGCTTCGCCAAGGCACGTTTTCTTTTATCATCATTATTACCATACAGTCAAGCGGAAGCGGTGATGACCTTCCCGTGGCTCCGACGGGGTGTTTCACTAACGCACTCGTTATCGAGGCCACTATCGGCGCTGGATACATTTAGCCTCATCGCGTGGACGCCATGGCCGTGAGTGACTCATCCGCGAAAAAATGTAAGCGATGCGTTGAAAGCGGAAATCCTAGATGTCTTCGATGGATGGAGAGAGAGAGAGATGAAGAGGAAAGGCAGGGAGGTTAACCAGATATTAGTCTCCGGTTTGCTAGCCTACACTGGGGTTGGGAGATAGAGGTTAGAAAGAGGACAGAGAGGAAATGCTTAGAAAAGAAAGAAAAAAAGCACACACAGAGACACACACACGAAGGGCGTTCCAGTTAGAGACGTTCACAAAGGCCGGTAGATCGCAAGAAGCGCAGTAGCGCTTGCACGGCCTTCTTAAGTGACGTTGGATCCTCGCTGCGCGCTGTTTGCGAAAGCGCGAAACTATTGACGTCACTCACGCTTGTGCCGCTCGCCTGGGAAACGGAACAAAAAAACATACTATCCACGCTAGTGTAAAAGTCATATACATTTGCCACACGTTGAAAAGAGAGATTGAGATATTAGTAAAGTAAGGACAGGCAGGTTATCCAGGGGCACGCGTTCGGTTGGCTACCCTGTAATGTTGGCTACCCTGTGCTTCCTTGCCCTGTAACGAAGCGCGAAGGACGAGAGAAAAGAGTACGTCAAAGCGTAGGCTATACAAAGAGACTCTCGCAAGCCAGCTCATCGTTGCATGGCGCGATTGCCTACTGTTACAAAAGAAGTGCGAAAGTTAGCGGACCCACAGTTAAACTGCGTAATTATGGCGCAAAATGTATACTCAGGATGGCGCACATTAAGCTTTCATTGCCTTCTTCCACTCTCCTCCCCTCCCCGCCACTTTTTGGCTGCTGGCTGCCTTACCCGACTAGGCGGTACCGGGCATACACTGCAAACTAATTTGCACCCTTACACACTTTTAAAGGTATGAATTACTGTACAGTCCAAGGCAGCTAGCTGCGGCAGGTGATGGACGTAAGCGCAGACGTGAGCTCCAACATTAACGCACACCGGCCGCGAATGTGTGTGTGTGTATGTGTTTGTGCGTGCGTGCGTGCGTGCGCGCGCGCGCGCACTTACAAGGGTGGCAGTCTGGACACGTTGGTATTCGACAAGGAAAAACAAAAGAGCGCGACCAAGGCGGGCTCTGAAAAAAGGCACATGGACATAGCAAATTTTGTTAGTGTATTCAAGTGTCTTTTTTCACGCGCGTGTCTAGTTCGCACTCGACTCTTTTCTGTTCGTGGTACTTGTCACCAGAGCATAGTTTTTTTTATTCTTATTTCACAGCAGCGCGGAGTTAAGGGCACTGCCAGTCGATGGTAAATGAGCGACAGTCGACAAAGTAAAACTATTCCATCTTGGGTTTTATTTCAAATACTCCATTAGCCCTTCGTGATTGGTCAGAATTTTTCATGCCACCCCTATTTTGCCTGTCGCCGCTTGACAAACAGGCAAAATGTGCGGAGGCTGCAAATTTTTTCACCAATCACGGAGGGCTAATCACGAATTTGGAATAAACTCAGAATGTAATAGTTCGACGTTATCGCGACCCTAATGCCCTTCTCGATGACGCCGGCTACCAGGACAATACGGCATAAGAGGGAACTCATGGGTTAGCTTGTGTTAGTAAGACACACCTCTACAATCGCAGAACGACCATTAAGAGGTTAGGCAAATCAGAAGAGATCCAAAGACGGGTGAGTACGCTCTCAAGTTCCTGCACTCTCTGACCATTTCATGGCTTCTGACAGTGCCTACTCCGTTCTAAATATAATTTTTACGAGCAAAGAAGGATTACGTTGCGTTCTACTCGAATCAAGGACTAAATTTTTAACAAGTTTTGAAAAGATTTCCTGCACAAAAACGGCCCAAAGATGGACTTTTTTTTTCTCTTTTCTCTCTCAGTCTCTTTTTCTTTTAATTCGCGACCTCTCTCGGACGTACCGACGCTGCGCTTTCCGCGCGAAATTCAAGAAACGAAACTTTGCCCTTCACTTTCTGAGAGCAACAATACACCTTCTGCCAAATGAATGTGGCGTTTTGTTGCTACAGAAATAGAGCACGGCACCGACCACCGTCATGACTGATGGTGGTCTGACTATGACTATATGCTACCTGACTATGACTATGAATAGTCACTGACTAGTGACTATGGCCTGACCAGTATTAATAGTCACTATAATCCCTAGTCAAGCCATTGAATGTAGGTAGTTTACACATGACGTCACGGACGGAGCTTCGCGCCATGGTAGCACCTGAACATGGCGGCGTCGATCACGTGTGTGCTCCATGTTTTCACACGTACATCGTTTTGCCCTTTTGACGGTGGCGCTCAGTGGTTATGGTGTTGGGCTGCTGAGCACGAGGTCGCGGGATCGAATCCCGGCCACGGCGGCCGCATTTCGACGGGGGCGAAATGCGTAAACACCCGTGTACTTAGATTTAGGCGCACGTTAAAGAACCCCAGGTGGTCGAAATTTCCGGAGTCCTCCACTACGGCGTGCCTCATAATCAGAAAGTGGTTTTGGCACGTAAAACCCCATAATTATTTTTATTGTTTTTTGACGGTGGTTGTTCCTTTAAGCAGATCGTCGCTGCTATCAATTTGACGCTCTGCGTAAGACGTGCCTGTCGTGCTGGGACGTTCCTTGTACACGCAGCTTCGCGACTACCTAGTATGCCAAGATGGCGGCCACTGTTACGTGAATGCGAACCACCCCACTTGCAGCTTCTGTAGATACTACCGTCTGAGTTACCACTAGTAATTCTTGTAGAAAACTTAACCGATTGTTCACCGCGCCAGTTCCTTTCGGGCACATTTTATATATAAATACTTGCCCCGCACAGTTGACGCAGGTCAGTTACCTGGCTCTGCGTCTTGGTTGCCTCGGCCAGCGGCGCCACTCCCAGTAGAGCAGATAATTTCAGACCGCATCCAACTTTTACTCAGCCAAGCAGATATTATGATGTCACGACCTGCTTAGTACTTGTATTTCGAAAAAAAAAAAACATATTTCAACAAATGGCAATGCGAACATTGCGGCCTAACGATGACGCACCGATACTACTATGACAATGGGGTCCCAGCAGCTGCGCACTATCAACAGGGCTGGTGTTTACAATTACGAGACCTACGGTGTTAGGTCTCGTAAGACCTACCGGTATAAGACCTGCCGAACACCGTAGATCTTAAAATTGTATCTGGCACCACATTGTTTAGCACTTTCTTTTCTTGAAGAGCTTGGGTGACGTTAGCTGATTAGATTATGGGTTTTAACGTGCCAAAACCACTTTCTGATTATGAGGCACGCCGTAGTGGAGGACTCCGGAAATTTCGACCACCTGGGGTTCTTTAACGTGAAATCGACGTACAAAGGTGTTTTCGCATTTCGCCCCCATCGAAATGCGGCCGCGACCTCGCGACCTCGTGCTCTGCAGCCCAACACCATAGCCACTGAGCAACCACGGCAGGTGGCGTTAGCTGGGACACCGTGTATTATTACATAAACCAACGGAGAACAGAGGCAGTTACGCATAAAGACATTTTCGTATAAACATATGCAATGTCGGAAACATGCAAATTTTTGGCTACTGTTATCAGTGCGTGCGTGCGTGCGTGCGTGCGTGCGTGCGTGCGTGTGTGTGTGTGTGTGTGTGTGTGTGTGTGTGTGTGTGTGTGTAATATATCTAGTCGCTTGCACTTTCAAACAGAGCCTTCGTTGTTGCATCGGCATTCCTCGCGGATGCTGATCATACCATTCATCAAGAATTGTCATTAAGACGGAGCAATTGTGGCGACCACAGAACCTTTACGTACACAGAACTCCCTACATACCCAATTTATCCTACTCTTCTTCGACACAAGGTTAAAGATCATCATGTACTACTGCGATCACACACGGACAACAGAAGTAGAAAAGGACAGGACGCGCGCAGATATTACAAGATGAACTTCCAGCGACTGGCCGAACTTGCCGCTCTACTGCAAGGTTAAAGACCTTCGCGAGTAGAAAGAAAATTAATACGGACTGACACCGTCGTGCGAGCGAGGCAACGACGCCGGTCGACCTGCTTCCTTCCAATCCAAAGCGTTCAATCCAATCGGCTTCAATCCCAAGCGGTTGCATCCCCGTCGCGTGAGATCAGTTTATTAGAGAAGGACGAGGGCCGTATTCGTGGACGAATGCGGTACACACACCCCTGGAGGCGCTCCGCGACGTTTCGCGTCGCCGCGTCGTATAAGACGCGGGAGCCGCACCATTAAGCACACGGAGAGGAGCGCCGCCAAAGAGCCGAAGACAAGGCGAGAAAGAAAGAACGAAAGAGAGAAAGAAGGAATGGAGGAAGCAAGGAGGAGGCAGCGGTGCGGCAACTTTGCTGCAATGAAGGCCTTACGCACGCCGAGGACCGCGGATGGGCCGACGGCTATACGCCTGCGAGGCTCCGACGACGACGAATCGATGTTCGCAGCTGTCTTCTTTTTTGTTTCTCAGTTTGCATATCTTTTGTTTTGTTTCCCAGGCTCGCCCAACTGCGCGTATGCGTGACAGTGGATCATCGACATTTCTTGCGCCACGTTAGTTACACGGGGCCGCCTTTACTCGGCGCGTCCGACGCCCAAAGGCGTGACGTCGCGGCGGCTCGTATATACGGATGAGTCACTGGATAGCTTTAGAAATAGTGAAGCCGAGCGGCTTTCGGGGTAACCCCCCCCCCCCCTCCCCGAAGAGTAGGATAAATGACACTGCGCATGCGCAGAAACAGAACTCGGCTTGGTTTCTTTTCTTCTTTCTATTTTTTTTTAAATAAATGACGTTTTACGTGCCGAAACCAAGATATAATTATGAGATAAGCCACAGTGGATTAATTTTGACAACCCGGGGTACTTCAACGCGCACATGAATTTAAATACGTGAGTGTTCTTTTTTTTTTTGCATTTCGCTATCATCGAAACGCGGCCGCCGTGGCCGGGTCGAACCCGGTACCTCGAGCTCAGCAGAGTAACGCTGTAGACTTAAGGTACCACGTTGGATTCGCGTTCTATCGTGTTGGGGGCGGTTATAACGTTCGCAGACATTATGCCTAGATTTGTAGAACTAGCAATCATCGGTTCTGCGCAAGGGTGGGACAATTTTAATCAAGTAATCATCATCATCTTCTTCAGCAGCAGCAGCAGCCTTTTTTTATGTCCACTGCCCAGCATGAAGACCTCTCCCTGCGATCTCCAATTACCCCTGTCTTCTTGCGCTAACTGGTACCAACTTGCACCTGCAAAATTCCTAATTTCATCATCCCATCTAGTTTTCTGCCGTCCTCGAATGCGCTCCCCTTTCCTTGGCACCCATTCTGTAACTGCAACGATCCATCGGTTATCTACCCTACTGATTACATGGCCTGCCCAGCCCCATTTCTTTCTCCTAATGTCAACTAGAATATGCGCTATCCCCGTTTGCTCTGATCCCCACCGTTCTATCGCTCTTTGCGCGGTCCTTAACTTGTTCTTGAGCTTCTTTGTTAACTTCCAAATTTCTGCCCTATAAGTTAGCCCCGGTAGAATAACATGATTCTACATTTTTCAACGATAGTGGTAAGCCCCAGTTAGTTTTGGGAATGCCTGCCTTTTGCACTCCAAACCATCTTTATTCTTCTGTAAATTTCCTCCTCATGTTAAGAGTCCCCTGTGAGTAATTGACCTAGATGAACGTATTCCTGTAGAAGAGTACGTTTATCTAGGCCAATTACTCGGAAGCAGTATGACCGGTGAATTCGTATACTAGAATTCTCACAGTTATGCAACGTGTTCAGCCTTCATGGGCTTCCAAGCTGACGTCTGCTGCTTCCAGGACTCACTGGCTTCAGCCGCGGGCGCTAATACTTCAAAACATGCAGTAATAGTTAGGTGGTTTCGTGCTGCTTACTTTAACGCATTTTACGATACCCTTCCAATTATCCTACACCATGCCCAGCCTTTCTTACAAGAACATAGCTGTCCTGTGCTCTTGGATGGCCGAAACTAACGCACATCGTCGAACGTAACCTGTGTCAACCTAACGCGACCAAATTGACAGGACTACACGATCATCTTCGAGCCGCTCAAGACGTCATGGAGGTGGCCGCCTGCGGCGACTGGGTGACGTCGCCACTTCATACGAGTCGTAATAAAAGTGGGAGGCAAGGGCGGCGTCTCCTTGTAGCGAAACATTCGCAAGGCTGTTTGGCTGTGCGAATGCTGCCTCCGACGACGCGGGCGTTTGCGCGACTCTCTGCATTCCAACGACGCGCAGAAGTCGTAACGAGCTTGAGATGACAGTCGTAACAGCGCTTAACTATCACCGCTATACAACGTGCCGTTATTGCAGGAGCGTTTATCCTCTTTTCGGCGAAACGTACTTCTGCCCATTTAGAAGCTCCTCGGTGGAGATTCGAAGGAAAACGTGAAGGAAAGCCCACAGGTTCCGTGAGGGAGAGAGAGAGCGAGAGAGAGATAATAGGAGGAAAGAAGAAAGCCTTAACAGCACAGCGAAAGACAGTACAAAACAGTACAAAACATACATAACAGTACAACAGTGCATAACAGTACAAAACAGCACAGAGCGGACTAGACCAGACAAGATTAGACAAGACTAGACTAGACCAGACAAGACAAGACAAGACAAGACTAGACAAGACTAGACAAGACTAGACAAGACTAGAACAGACGGATAGAGGCATACCACTAGACAAGACTAGACTAGACAGACCAGCTGGACAGAGGCACACAAAGAGAAACCGCAGTAGGATTGAGCTAAAGAAGACAAACTAAACAACTTTCACGAGCAGTATATTCGCAGGCCGTAAACCCCGAGGTTCGTCGTGATGCTCAAGGTGATGTCAACACGGCCGAACGCCGTCATAAGGAAACATGCGGCCGCTTAACGGGCTTGTTCGCCGCTCCTCGAAGCGAATCGCCGCGCACGTTATGTTTGCTTTCGATCTGCGCTGATAGGATGCGGGCATATATTATAATACGGAGGAGCGACGATTCGGACTCTGCGAGGCCACCTTGACCCGCTTAATGCGCGGCTGTGCACACGTGACGCGTCATTAGTCACCACTTACCTCTCGTTAGCCTTCGCCGTTATGCTCCGCAAAGAAGTGTTTTTCTCGCAAGAAGATGCCGCGAGGGAAAAAACGCGAAATTTCCGTCCTGCGTCGAGCGTAGCGCCGTAGCACGTGTCGCGATGACATTTCGAAACAATCGAGATTCATCACGTGCTGCAGAGCATTGCACAGGATTGACGCATTGACGTTCCGCGTGAGGCCTTCCGCACATTGGGCTTCTTCGATTTTTGGAGTTCTGGCAGCCCGCTGCCAGCCAGACGGTAGCCAGCTAGTGCCGGTCCTGATGGGAAGTCAACGTGAGGTGGGATCCTAAGAAAACCCGAAGCCGCCCGAAGTTTGCAAAATCGAACACTTGGACAGCTGACCGCGGGATAAACGTAAACATGCTATACCAGCATGTCAGCGGCCGGTCTGGCCGGCGCGCTCTCGGCGTAGTCGGTCTATTTATGTGTTCCCAGCTTGAAAATATACAGCTGTATTCATGAATACGATCACTTTTGCGAGATTTCGCGCGACTGGGCATCTCACTTTGCAGAGCGTAACAAAAGGCCTGCGACGCGTCCGATGCCAAGACGCAAAATCGCACCTAAATAATCGCGAAAGCGATCGCTCGAGGATGCCTCGAGCGATCGCTTTCGTCCCTTTGTTTAAAATTTTGCTGACATTGCTTGGCGCACATTCTTCGAGAAATGTGTGCCAAGATTAACTCAGACATTTACACCTGTACTGGAGCTGTGATTCTGATTTGAGATAATATTTTAGTCATATTGCATGCTGATCAAAGCGCTCTTAGCTGTAGTCATTTATACACGTTTCATAATATTTTTTGTACGTTCCTACATTTACTAAAAGCAGCTTTAAGTGTTGGCTGTGATAATGTCTTCAGAGTTGCATAATAAATGGAAATGCAACGTTTTTCCATAACGTGGCTACTTTTTTGGCTACATTTCTGTATGTGGCCAGAGTTGGCTACTTTGCTGGCTACTTTCCCAGATTTTTTGGCTACTTTTCACATTTTGGACCTGGCAACCCTGGTCATTATATGCGCTTCGGATGATAAAAATTTTGTCTCCACCGTCAGTATTATCTGCGCGCAATAATTGTTATTCTCGAGCGCGGATAACGAAACAGATATATTCTTTCACTTATTGGTGCGACGGCTTCGCTAGCTTATCTCACAAAGTGGCTGATCGATGAACGATTTCATTAACTCACCGACCGCCCAATCGCTCGATCAGTGTAGTGGTTGTTGCACCCTTTTCGTCCATCTGGCGTCAACGTTTTGCACGGCTGCTTTCTTGCGTACGACGAATTCTTGACTACCTGATCGCCTTTCCGTTGGTCCTGTTGCTGTAGAACGAAGCCGCAGATTTTATTCTGTTCCGTTGAAAGCAGCGGATGATCAAATTTCATTCCGAGCCCACCAATATATATCTGAAGTGAAGTGTCGGGTTTTACGTGCCAAAACCGCGATAACATTATGAGGCACGCCGTATAGTGGGGGAGTCTGAATTAATCTCAATCATCTATAGAGGGTTCTTCAATGTGCACCAATGCACAGTACACGGGCGTTTTTTTTTAGCATTTAAACCTCATCGAAATGCGCCACCAATGTGGAGCGACGATCTTCGTAACCCACTGTTATCGTGGTCTAGCTGAACACACCAAATCTGTCCTGTTCGTCTCTCCGAACCCCCTTGCCAGACGTTTATTGGGAGGCGGAACCTGTCTGGCACTCGGGTAGGAACACGAGCACAGTCTCAGTCAAAAAGCGTTGCACAGCCACTGCATGCGTGACTCAACCTGGCGTATAATGCGCGTACTGGGTCGGGCGAGGAAGTGACTCGAATCGAATCCTATTTGTGAGTGAGGTGGGGCATCTCTCGGTCTTTCGCAGAGGAAGCCACCGATTCGCACATAAAAGTAGCTTGGACTCAGCAGAGAAGATGGAGCCACACGTATGCAACGACCATATAAAAAGATAAGATACACGGATAGCTATGTTCTACTCCACAGGCAGGCGCAGCGGTTGCGTTAGTTATTCTTGCGCGGCGTGGTTGGGTAGGCAGACTCAGTTCACCGCACTGCAACGTGGCCAGGGCGCGCTACACTTAATGACACTTCGACGGACCCCCATCGCTTTTTGTGTACCCCTTCTCCGCGTCCCATCCGCACCTCGCTTCGCTTTCTGATCTCGGCGTATCGTGCCTAAGCGCGACCAAATCCCAAGCCCCTCATCAATGACCAATTCCTTCTCAACATAAAAAAAAAAAAAAACGCGTCCGACCAGTTGTCCTTACGCCCGCCCGCGCGCGCGCTGGCTCCAGCAGCAGCATCCCGACCGAACCAGCCCGCTTTACGCACGGCCGCGTTATCTCTGGCCCGAATCTCCGAGGCGCGATTAAGCGGCGCCTCCCGATTTATCGCGTCTTTTTTGTCTGACTTCGCGATCGTCTACGTATATATCGGCGAGTCTGGGCAGTAAAGGCGCCGGCCAACCGTCCTGCCCGCCTGCCTGCCTGCCTGCTTGGCTGCAACGCTGTACTAAAGTGTCGTTTCACAAGTTCAGTTGCAGTGCGACGGGGGGCAGCTTGGAAGCCGAGGAACGCGAGGTCCCGCAGTGCCCGGGGCATTCGCTCAAACATCGGGGCGAGCAAACCGCTTTGGCACCGCTCGACAAACTGCAGAAGGGCGGCCGTCTCAAAATCCAGTTTATTTTTCTTTTTTTTTTCGCGCCATTGTCACCAATACGTGGTTATACAAGCTACGCGGTCGTCGGTATCTGTAGAGTGAGAGAATTAGCGAGAGAAAGTCGAGTCGAATGCGGTCAATGGCCTCCTTGGATGTTGTGTCATTATCGATGTCTCGCGCGTATGGGCAGTAATCAATGGACGGAACAGTAGTTCATAGTAAGAAGTAGGCAAGCAATGGAGTGATTATTAGTAACCGGTGTATGTAGCTGTCAACATTTTTCTGTGTAGTTTGGCGATCGTGCACGCTTCATATATGTATTTCAATAATAGTCAGTACTAGTGAGCAGTCAATGGACTGCAGTGCCCATAGTCAGGGCACAATAGTAGTCAACAGAATCAACACTGGTGAGTGGAGTCAATAGGAATGGTAATCAACGGATGTTATAGTCAGCAACGTCTTCGGGTGTAGGTTGTGATCGCCAATGCTTTAAAGATGTAGTTCAACAGCAATCATTAGTAGCAAGCAGTCAATGGACAATAGTGCTAATTGTGCCGGCAGCCAGTATTCACTAGTAGTCAGTAAAATCAACAATTTCTAGCATCCACGATCGTAAAACTACACAGGAATGTTGACTGCTGCATCCACTGGCTACTGATCACTCCATTGGTTGCTTACTTCTTACTATGAACTACTATTCCGTCCATTGATAACTGTCCAACTATATGCGTGAGACATTGATTGGCAGTGGGCTCAACAGGAGTAGCAGCCAATGATTCTAGCAGTCAACCACCCTTCGTGGACGTCTTTCGCGATCGGAAAGACCACCTGAACGTAATTCAATAGTAGTCAATGAATCCAATAGCAGATAATGGTCTGATTTTAATAGACGGTAGTTACCAACAGTGTAAAGGAACGGTATTCAACAGTCCGTATTCAGTGGAGTAAGCGTTAGCAGTAGTAGCGAATAGATGTAGCAATGAAGGTTTGTGAACGAAGCAGAACACCTGGAAGACGCGCTCCGCCACGACACACGATGTCAGAAAGCATCGCCGCTCCCGCCCTCGGGCCGCGGGCAAACCTAATAATCGGGCCACGACGCGAAAATACAGCGATAAATCAAAAAACACCAAACGCGCTTCCTTCTTCTTTCCCTCGTGTATTGCCAGGTAGTGTATACCATTAGCTCTTCGGTCCTTGCCCGACGAGCTGCTTGGGCGACGTCGTGTGCGCAGCAAGGCAGCGAACGGTTGTTTTCGTATTCGGCCAGCCCCACGTGCCCACTCCGTCGACGGCGAGTGCGTGAGCTACGCGTTCGTCCTCGCTAATTGTGTGCAGCAGTGGGGAAGCTAGAGCTGCAGTAGGGTTCTTTTGTTTTTTTTTGCTATAGCTACTGAACCCACGAGACTGCTCCGACTAATGACAATGTATCCTTGGTAAGCACGTGCGTTTGCATCGACGTCGGTCCACGGACGCCTTATAGTGTACTCTACCTTCCTGCACATTTCTGTCGTTCTGCCTGTCCCAGAGTACGTGGCTGTCATTGGGCGTCTTATAGCTTACACGATTCCTGCAGATGTCTGCCTTTTGGCTGATCTAATCTTGTAGACGCATCGCGGGCGACATAATGTTAGAAGTGCAGTATAACAAAATCTAAGGATCCCCCCCCCCCCATATTTGGTCCCATTACTATATCTGGGCTGACAACACAACGCCTGCAAGGTATGTGCCCGTATGGGCTGTAGACAATCGATGTACTAGATTGTTTAAACTGTACACATTAGAATGCGCAAAAGCATTACAGACCTTATGGATAACTGCACTAGAGAAACGCCTGCAGGCTACCTAGAATTGAAAAATAAGTTCTTTTGTAAACGCTTATAACCTTCCCGATCTCTTGTTCCCTCGTCTCTATCAATTAACATTTTTTTATTATCCTTGCATACAGAAATACAGAAAAAAAGGCTGTCAGTGCAAACTTCACAACATTTTAAGCACTCCGGAACGGTGCATACACGCGACATTCGCAGCGAAACCATGTTGCACAAAGGGTTTCCAGCAGAACGTACTTACACGGACAGAAAGGGTCGAGGACCAGCTCGTGTCGTCGTCTTTTTCTGTCCCTGTCAGTACGTTCTGCTGGAAACCATTTGTGCCATGCGCAACCAACGAGAGCTCAGGCGAACACTATTCCGAAATCGCATATCGCGCCGCTGTCTAAGAGCAGAACAACATAATGCCAGCAGACGACACATTGCCCATAACCTACACGTTCACAAATCTCGCCCCAGGTTAATTTCCTATCGTGTTCTTGCGGTCCACGAATTCCCTAACGGGGTCTACACAACCTTTTAATCGAGAATAGCCGATGAAAAGTGTAATGTAAAGCCACTGGTTCGCCAGGTGTGCACACAGTCAGAGACGTCTGCAGACTGATTGAACTGTCTAAACAACTTTCGAAGGGGCGGTCGGTATCGCGATTGGCCTGTCGATGCATTTCCAGCACGCGAGCGACTAATCTGCTGTCACAGTCCGTACATAGCGTACGCCTTCGGCAATAGTAACATACAGTGCACCACCTGACTAACAGGAGAGACGGACACAAGTTCTGGCTCATTCGAATTTCTTAGGACCATTTTTTGGGAAGTTCGATATGCGCTAATAGAGTGCTTTCCTTGTGGTTGTGCGACATTATACTTTAGTGCACCATGTCATAGTGGAGACGATCAGAGTGAGTTATGAATTCATAATAAAACGATTAAATGTTGACGTAAGTAAAAGCTTAAACAGTGCTAGAAATATCATATATGACAGATAAAGACTTGATCAAAACATCTAAAGGACAACCTGCATCAGACCTGCATGCTTGAAAACAAACAGGTATAATACAAGCAATAACAGAAAAAGACAATTGCTATCTTCACGGTTCGCCTCCTTCGAGCAAAACCCTTTGAAAAGCAATTTCTTGTTTCTGAATTCGGCCGCGTCTATTGATTTCACCTGAAGCAAAAATTAACTACCATAGAGTTCGTCAAATGTTTTTTTTTTTTTTTTCGCATAGCATGTGACGCAGCGCTACACCTTCGTGACGTCACGTTATGCAGCTGAAAGCGAGACGAACGAAAAAGGCACGTTCAACTGCCATTAGTTAATTACCCTCCTACGATATTGTCACCTGGTAGTGACGTATAAAGAACACAGTAGCAATACTGTGAAAGACTAAACTAACTTTTATCGGGCGAACCTGTGCCCACAAGAACAGGTTGCGTTAAAGAACGACGACAGCGGCGAACACGGTCGGCGATCGTCGAAAATCTGATCGGCGGGTCAAGCGCGTCGGCTTTTATACATCAGTCGTCGAATGTTCCAGAGTAATCGCTGGGACCCGCGTGTCTTCCACAAAGTTCTACGCGATTCGCGTCGCGCATACATGCGATCAGATGACACAAGGTTCGGTGACAGACAGCGGATGGAACCATCGATAACATTCCAGAAACGTCCGATGCATGCAGGCGCATCCTGCGCTGAGCGATAACATTTGTTAGGCGGTGAAACGTGGTCACCCGATAAACAAGTACACGTGTCAATATCAAGAAACTCACTCTTGCCGTGAGAAAAAAGCACGGTGAGCCAGAAAAGACGCAGAAATGCGATCGGCAGACGGTGGCGCAGCTTTGCAATGTGCACGCGCGATCTCACTGCGACATCATGGCTTCTCTTTCTTTTTTAATGTCTACTCGGGCTTTGATAATTTTTTATCAGCAACGATGAACTCCATTTTATTCCAAAGGAGCCGCAGACTGAACTTACCTTGTTGCGATTACATTTACTGCGAAACAACGGCCTGAACACGAAAGAATAACTTGAAAGCGACCGTCCCGACGTTATAGGATTTCTGAGGAAGATTAAAAGGAATGCCAACCAATTTTTATGTAACCCGGTTTTACATTATCTTTTTTTTTTAAGCACAACGGAAAGCTTACCGGTCAAAGTGTCCAATCATTCAGTGATAACACGGAAAACGCAGAGGAAAAAAAATTTTTTATCAGAATTTTTCGATCTCCAGCGAGAACGGAGTGGCATACGCTGGAAGCATGCCGAAAACAGCGACAGGTGAGCGCGATAGCGATTATGCACCAGCGTTGGTGGTATAGCGGGCGACATCATCAGACTAAGCTAATTCCGCGCTTTCCTTCAGCTCATTCCTTTAATTGTATCGAAGTTTCCTGCAGACAGAGCAGGGTAAACATACAAGACTGCATGTAACACGTACTGGTATAGCTCGGGGTCGAACTTTCGAGGCGCTGCACCGATCTGAAACCGCGGCGAAGTGGCAAGCAGAGGCAAGCGGCATGCGCCTCGGCGTGGACCTCACGCCGTGGGCCACGCCTTTGCCACGAAACAAGGAAGGAGCCCCCGTCGTCACGACAAGGAGGAGGGGGGAGCGAGAATACGAGAGAAACGCCGGGCATCAATGGACCGGTTTTCCTCTTGCCTCCCCTCATCAACGCACCTCACGACCGTGGGCCGCGGCCACTGTGAACAGGCCATCGGGTACCGCGCCGAATCGCTGGGGGAGCGCAGCAAATATGGGGGGGAGTTTGCAGCAGAGAGCACTCTGCAGAGGCTGCTGGTGCTGTCATGGCAGCAGCATGGGGGTTTGCAGCAGAGAGCACTCTGCAGAGGCTGCTGCTGCTGTCATGGCAGCACCATGGGGGTTTGCAGCAGAAAGCACTCTGCAGGGGCTGCTGCTGCTGCTGTCATGGCAGCAGCATGGGGGTTTGCAGCAGACAGCACTCTGCAGAGGCTGCTGCTGCTGCTGTCATGGCAGCAGCATGGGGGTTTGCAGCAGACAGCACTCTGCAGAGGCTGCTGCTGCTGCTGTCATGGCAGCAACATGGGGGTTTGCAGCAGACAGCACTCTGCAGAGGCTGCTGCTGCTGCTGTCATGGCAGCAGCATGGGGGTTTGCAGCAGAAAGCACTCTGCAGAGGCTGCTGCTGCTGCTGTCATGGCAGCAGCATGGGGGTTTGCAGCAGACAGCACTCTGCAGAGGCTGCTGCGGCTGTCATGGCTGCCTCGCGAAGGGATTACCGAGTACCGTATCTAGTTTTCCTGGAAAAAAAAAGAAGCGCTACAGGAAACTATGGCGCTAATGTCGCGAGCTGCAGACATTGCGGGCGGTTCAGCCAAGCATGGGAATCATGGGTGTTGTACACATGGATTTGTCTTAATTTTGTTCCTCTGGTTTGAAATGGCTTTGCTAATTCGCAAATCATTCGTTTTTAACAAATCATTGCGTTATAAAAACAATTATTCATTTATCCTCAAGCGTATAAAAGATAAGGCGAAAAGAAAACAAGAGACGAAAAAAAAAAAAAACAACTGTGCAGGAACCGTCGCCGATGATTGTAAACATGAGCGAATAGCCTGAGCGAACGAACGAACGAAAAAAAAACGAGCGAAAGAGCGAACGAGAAAGAAAGGGAACGTTTTCCTTGCCGATTTCGACCCCCGACCGACTGCCAACCAAATATGAAAGCTAGCGAAAGAACAAGAAAAGCTAAGTAGAACGCCTTTTACAACAAAGTGTTTGGGGCCTCCAAAGATAATTCGTTATACACCTCGCTTCGTTGTAAAGGTGACGCACCGCACACCTAAATAGAACCGGGACAGAACTATTCCTTCGTTACACAGGAAATTTCGTTGTAGAAACGCTCGACTGTGTTAGCTTTAACAACGTGACGGCACAAACGCAATAGTGCTCAAAACGATTGGTAGTATTTCGTACAGTCCCGCGATGGCTTGCGAAAACACTTACCAGCGCTTTGTAAACCAACTCAGGCTGTCGCCAGGTGCGACCAGTGACCAACTAACGCCACTAGTGTGCGTTTTTATAACCTACGTGTGCTAACAAGGCGAGACGAACAATTCGCTTTGAATCAGACACACGTGTAGTACGTTAGTCGATCGCGCGATGGCACACCACCCGAATTAAAAGGCGCGGGCACTTTCGTCGGGTAAACGAGCACGGCCCTTGTGACCTGGACACGTGTTGACGACGCATCGACTTCCGGCATTCGAAACGAATTTTCTGCCCACCAGCTGCTGGAGCAGAAACCGCACCAACAATCTCAAACGAGCAGCTAGCTGTTCGGCATACTTTCGCCTTCACGGACGAATACAGAATCGACGAGCTCAGACCGTAAAATACAGATTCCCGCCGTACGGTTGGCCTGCACTCGAAGAAGAAGAAAAAATGCATGCTTGCTTCATTTCACACTTCGCGCTCACTACTGTCCTGTCAGGAACGGTATACGTCACGTTGATAGGCGCCTTGTTGCCACTTGTGACCCGATTGTTCCGGGAACGCAGCGTCAATCAAAGATGATGCACCACATAGATGACCAGGGAACACGATAAGCCCAAAAGGGTGTAAAAAAAGAAAAAAAAAGCTTTGACAGCGTATATATTAAGGGATATGCTACCTCGTTTTACAGCGGTGGCTACTAAGGATATTGAGAGTCCTTACAGCCACATATCGGCGTAGTTGTCGGCGTTGTCGCAGTGGCTCTATAGTAACGATCATGATCGCGTTGCCACGCCTAGGATAAATAAAAATAAAAGATAGAAGAAAAATACGACATTTATTGGACAGATATAGAGCCCGACACGTTCACTACCGCTAAAGTGCGAGCATTGCCTCAAGAGGGCGTTGCTCCGCCGAGCTCGAAGTCGCTCCAGGTTCGATCCGGGCTACACTTCGATGAGGCCGAAATGCAAAAACGCTCGTGTACTTAGATTGGTACTCGAATTTAAGTGCGCGGTGAAGAATCCAAAGTGTTCAAAATTATTCCGTAGCCCCCCCTCCCCCCCCCCTCAAAAGAGATAAGAATATATACAGAGTCATAACGATGCTTGCCATAATTCGTTTTTATCGTGCTGCATGTGTGGCAGTGGGCGCTTCGCAAGCCATGGTAGGCTACAAAACATTCCTAGTGCAGCCGCTTTTTGCGCTCTAACGCACCTTCCCTGCATCATCACTAAGATGTAGTCAACGTACGGTTTCCTATCCACGCTTCCGGGATTAACCCGAGGCCCGGGTCACACAGCGAATTTATGCTTGAGGTGCAGCAAGGACATGGCGACGTCTCGCCAAAAAAAAGATATGTGCCTCATGGTGGCATCGGTTCCCCCGGAGAAGATCGCAGTGAAGGAGCCATCATTTCACGACAGCCATGTTCGGACCATTGCTGCCACCACCACTTCTTGCTTCTAAGCCTTCGGCGATAGCTTATACCCCCCCAGCAATCCCTCGTTGTAATGTTTGGTCAAATATGGTCGAGGAATGTCGGCTTCCTTGTTGGAGCGTCGTGAGAAGCGTTATGTGGAAGCAACAGGCTCGTGGGTTGAGATGCTTTGAGAAAACTAAGACTGCTACGTTGTCAGTCGATCTGCATGCGTAGACCGCCCCGTCACACTTGCAGTGGAAAACTCCTCTTTCCGCTTTTCCAACGTTTTTCGAGCTCTTCACTGGACAACCACCGGTTCTCGTCTCTATAGTGCAGTCCCCGTCGCTTGTAGTCCATGGTCAGCCAGGGAATCCAAAAAGGGAATTCAAACAGGTCATCGAGCCTAGTGCGGGCCCAGGTCTATACTATTTTTGCTACTGTAAAATGCCGATGTTCCGAAAGAAAGGAACATTCGCATAAAACTGTCAAAGCTGAAATTTAGAGTGGATTTAGCTTTCTTTTTTTTTTCTATCGAGTCATCACCAACCATATGCCGATATTTTCGTTTTGATTTGTTCATTGCAACATTACATTTTCCTGCGATATAATGCAACAAACGTTTGGCAGTGACGGAAACCAAAATATACCTGCATGCAAACATTTCGCCAAAGCTTCTAAATGGGGTTATAATAAAAATTTAAATTGCCGTGTTTTGCACAAGCGCCAGTGAGTATGCGAAAACAAAGATAAAAAAAACAATGCGGTATATTGGGAAGGGAAACAAAAAACACGCTTCGTGCGTTCCGATTTTGCTGCATCGGCAAGTAAAACGCTAAGGTTGCCGAGAAAATTTTTCGCAATGGTTATTATGCCAGGAGGCCGGAAGAGTTCGACTTCTGTACTCCAGTACAGCATCTACGTGACGTCCCACCACGCTCCTCGTCTGAATGCTGTCGTCGCCGCTGCCTACGCCACCGAAAGAAAAAACAAAAACCTAAAGGTGACGGAAAGAAGAATGTGAAGACTCGGGGGGCCTGCCCCGCGCAGGAAGTTTCGAAAACCCGGACGTAACGGGACCGGCCAGCGCAGACGAACTCGGCCGCGCCGTCGGTCACGTCTCAGACGAAACCGTCCCGTCCGGCCCTTTTGTGTCGACGTCCATCTCGGCGCGCGCGCGAAGCCACAGACGGCGACCTTGTCGTCGCCGCCGACGCTTCCAGAACGCCGCCGCTCGCTGATCGAGAAAACGTGAGGCTCTCCACGAGCAGCACCCAGCCCTGGCCGGTCGGCGACTGACGGCGTCCCTCTCGGAAGAGTCTCGTAACCTCTCGCGCGCGGTTAGTGCCGTGCGCAGCCACAGAGCCGCGCCAGCGGGACGCACGCGGAAGAATAAGCAATAATTTTTGAATGAAGACGTTCGTGGGCGGCGTTGCTCAGTGAACTCTGGGTTCTATAAAAGAGAGCGATTCCCGTCCTGCGCCGCAGGCTGGGAATATGTCTCTGAAGACGTTCGTGGGCGGCGTTGCTCAGTGAACTCTGGGTTCTATAAAAGAGAGCGATTCCCGTCCTGCGCCGCAGGCTGGGAATATGTCGCTTCGATCTTCCTTGACTCCAAGGCCATGATGATGATGATGATGGTGATCTTGTGGCGCGCCACCACGCATGTGTATACGATCGGCATGGGATGGCGTGCGGCACTTCTTATAACGGTCGCCGGTCGTTCGTTCTTCCGGCGTTGTAGACGAAAGCAAGGAACGGTAGAACCGAGAAAGACGATGCGAAGCTGCTGTGAATGTCATGTTTACGGTTATTCTTTTTTCCGCTGCATCGTTTCCTTCTATGCCCCAGCTCTCAAACCACACGACCGCGATTTTCTATGGCCATGTCTATACTTGTAGCATCGTTTCCCATTCATATGTTTTCTTTCTTTTTTTTTTCTCTCGCTTCAATGCTGTACGGAAAGGTCGTCTC